>NW_006296540.1:1669199-1682301 GCF_000327345.1 Myotis davidii
TCTGGGCCTCATCCTCCGGAAATTCTGTTTCTTTGTTATGGGGTGGGGCCACAACATTAGTAACAAAGAAATAGAATTTCCAGAGGATGAGGCCCAGAAATCAGGATTTTAAAAATATTCCCAGGTGATTCTAATGAGCAGCCAAGGTTGAGAACCACTGGTCTGAGGCCAGTCCAAAAATCTGTTTTACCTGCAGGTGTCTTGAAGTAGCCCATCAACTCTGGTTTATTTTCCTGTGGAGTATTATAATGATTCCTGATAATATTTTATTTGGGGTGGTAGGGAATGACAGAGATTGGCAGAAGAGCCAGGGAATGCAAAGGGGTCTCCTGGGACAAGTATGGAAAATCAAAGGTACTATAGGTGGTGTTTCTCTCCTGTTCATTAATACACTAACCTAATGCTTATCTACTGAGTGTTCTGTGGACCCACACTGGCTGTAAGCCTGGGGAGCACATGCATGTAGGCCTCAACTCACTCCATTTTCTAGCTCTGAATTTGAGCTCTTGAACAAATTACTTCTCTGAACCTGTTATACTAGTATTGATCTCTTAGGTTTGTAAAGATTAAAATGAGTTAATATATGAAAAGCATTTATATGTATTCATACAGTATCTGAAAAGTGCCTGGTACATGTTAATCATTATGTATTAGTTATTATCTGACTTAAAAACATATTCATGTATTTTTCTCTGTGTATATTTTTATTATTATTTAAAAATATGTATTTGAGATGCATAAAATTTTATTCACTCTTATTTCAGTTCTCTACTATGGGATAAAAAACTGTGTATGGGAATGCCCCTTGTGTAAAAGCATCGAGAGAGAGAGAGAGAGAGAGAGAGAGAGAGAGAGAGAGAGAGAAATTTATATCAGGAGATTAAAATGGTTTGGCTCAGTGGATAGAGTGTCAGCCTGTGGACTGAAGGGTCCAGGGTTTGATTCTAGTCAAGGGCATGTACCTTGATTGCGAGCACATCTCGGCCTGGGCCCTGGTCAGTGCCTGTGGAGGAGGCAACCAATCAATGTTTCTCTCATATCGATGTTAGTAGTTCTCTATCCCTCTCCCTTCCTCTCTGTAAAAAATCAATAAAATATAATTAAAAAAATAAAATCTAGTAAGAGAGATGGGCATATTTATAAATAACTCTGAACTAGTAAATATACCACAGTGTTACAAGGGAAAAATAAAGTTACCCCAAATGAAATGGTTTTGTGAAGTAGAAAGTAATCAGTTCTGAAATGGGATTGCTGGGATAGGCATGTAGAGAAGGATACACTGAAACTGGGCCTTAAAAATGAGTTGGTTCAGGCAGACGGAAAATTTCTGAAAAGGGAGAAAGAAAACATACTCCAAATGGAGAGCACAGTGAGAAAATGTATGGGAGAAGGAAAGTGCCCTCTATTTGAGGTGAGTGGGGACCGTTTCAGTGTTCCCAGAACATGAGCTTGAAGGGGAAAGTGGAGTTGGCGATAAGAAACTGGTTGCTGAGGATTTTAGGTATTAGTTTATAGACGTGCAGCGCTATAAACCTTTTTATTACCAGTGTTTGAAATGTATTTTTTGAAGAGTACTTAGCTCTTTTTTCTTTGAACTATTTATTTAGTTGAGTAATTTGTGTTAGTTCTGGAAAACTGGAAAAACTCCATGTGAAAAAGCCACGTGCATTCCCAAGTAGGACCATCTACTTGGGAACCAGTTTTGTGCAAAATAAATGTATGCCTTCTCTTGAGATTTGAGTTCATAAGAATTGGCCGTCACCAAGCTCTAAGGACTTATGTGTGCAAGAATGATGGGTTTCCTTGGAGTGGGAGCCTGGCCCCCAGGCGTGAAGTTCTCAAACAAGGAATGCTGGAGTTGGCAAAAAAGGAAAAGGGAGGGAGGACATTAAATGGTTATGAGCACAGGCTTTGCAGATGTGCCTCGTGTTATATAGTAGCTCTGCCATTTGCTATATATGTGATTTAAAGCAAATCCCTTATTCTGTTATTTAAGATTCTTCATCTGTAAAATGCTAATAGCCAAACTCTCTTTATTGTATTGTTCTGAGCATTTATAAATATCATTCACATGAAGTGCTGGGTACTTGGCACAGTCTAAGTGCTCAATATGTGAGGAATGTAATTATTGATGTTGTTGATGTGTTTTTCTTGTTACTCCAAAGTAACTAGGTAATGTTCAAGATGGAGGGTGAGCTTCGTCCAGGTGCAATGGAAGGATTGGTTGAGACTGAGGTATTTGAGCTGTTACCACATAGGATATATCTCTATTAAAAGCTTTCTATCCCCATTTTTCTATTAATGGACAATGAGGGCTAATTTGGAGGGTCTACCAGGTTATTCCACCTTTGTGATATAAGACAACCTTTTTAATCCAAGGGGATATTCTTTTTTTGAGAGGGCACCAGTGAGAGTACTAATTTATAATGATTGAGAAGAGAGGGGCCTCTGGTCCAGCCAATCAGAAGAGCTGAATATACCCTAGTGTCTTATGGAGTGAAAGATGCTGTTCAAATTCTGTTGCTTATATATTTTTTCTTCCTGAAGAAGTCCAGCAATGAGTTAGTGCACCTCCTTTGTTCTTCCACAGCACTCATAGCAATATGAGGTGGTATGTAAAAGCAGAGGCCCTTCTGTACCTCAATTTCCTCATCTATAAAATGATGCATTTTTGTATAGCTTACCTGAATTAATGTATGTAAAGCCCTTGTAACAATGACTGGAACATATGCTCTAGAAGTGTTAGCTATTTTAAATGTTCATCACAATGTACTGTAACTGTGGGCTGTATAAATATATCCACTGTTAGACTCCAAACTTACTTATTTTGAAGAGTGTATCAAAAACAAGAATTACATCCTAGAGATGTAAGAAAGTGGACCTTCAAGGTTCACTGCCTCAAGTAGTAGAGAGAGCCCATCATCCTTCAAAAGGGAGAAATACTTCCTGTCTTGGAGGTGAACTGCAGTGACCAAAAGAAGTATGGAGCTAGACTTGCTCTAACACCAAACCATACCCAAGGCCTGATTTTCGCTCTAGAGTCGCTGGGTCTATGCCAAGAGCATCAGGTGTGACCAAGACGCAGCCAGTCAAATCAGAAAGACTGTGTTGGGTGAATCTCCTTGGATTCTTCACCAGAGAAAGGTGGGCTTGGGCAGAGAGGGTGGAAAAAAGCCTGGGAATTGAGGTTGCTTAGAAGGGAAGAAGAATAGAGAAATTATTTCACCCACCCCACTGGTTCCCATCTATCTAGTGGCAGACCTGACAATTATTTTGGGAATAATGACTGTATGTATTCTAGATTCCAGGAAGTCTGAGTCAAAGTAGCCTATTTGAACTGTAGGGTATGGAAATGTTACATCTTCTGGGAAAGATTTCATTATTTAGTATCAACCTCATCATAAGGTCCAGGGTCATCACAAAACTGCATTTTTATTTTTCCCTTTTAGTACCTAGAACTGACATTTAACCAGGTCACTGTAGCCATCCAAACAGTATTAAGTTGGATTTAAACTTGTTCCTTTTTTGTTGCATTTCAACATATGATCAGAAAGCTGGAGAATAATAATATTCGCATTGTATCTAAAAGTGTTCATATGCAACACTTATTTCTAGCTCTTTTTACATTTTATTCAACTTATTTCTAACTTCATATTGTATGAGCCATTGTACTTTTATTTGTCTCTGATATAAGTCATAATAATAAATTTGGAAATAACTACAAAAAGAAAATTACAAAGTCAATGACAATGCAATACACAAAGATAACTAAACAAATGCCTATTATTTTTATTTGTCTCCTTTTTTTCTTTCTTTTCTTTTCTTTTCTTTCTTTCTTTTTTTTTTTTTTACAAATTGTGTGGCTAAAAACATTCTTGGACATGGCCTCTGTTGCAAGAAGTTCTCTAGAGTAGAGCAAAAAGTTTAAGATTGCTGGACCTTAGTGACATTCAGAATTATCTACTGAAGTTAAAGTGGATCATGAAACCAATTTAGTGAAGTGTATCTTAAGACTTTTTAGCCATGGTCCACATTAAAAACTCATTTTGTCTCAACTTATATATCAAGATGTTAGATAAGAAAGATGCATATGTTTGTATTGGATCATAAAGAAAATGTTTCTGATACTGTGGGTTACAGAAAGAACAATTTGAAAAACATAGGTCTGATCTATTTAAATTTTCTCTATATGAAATGAAGAAGTTAATTTGTCTTATTCTTGGCACCATTTTCCTATCCACTTCCTAATTTTTATTACTAATAACATGGGATTTTAGATATGGCAATTATTACTAATATATTATTTGTATGTGATACCTTTTTCAATTTTTCATCTATATTCTATTTGTAAACATATTTATATTAAATGTTATATTTAATTAGTTTGAATTCTCACCACTAATTCTTTGTTCCCAATAACTCTGCTATTGATTTTTTAAGTTAGATTCTTCTTCTGGTTTGCTATAGAACTCTGAGTAATTTATTGAGGAAAGTATCATCTTAGTATGATTAAACCTAGGAACTAGTATAGTATAACTTGAGCAATTGATTTAAAAGTCCCCAATATCTTTGTTTTTACTAGCAAGATAGTTTTTTGCATTTCAAAAACATGCTATCAATTTTATAGATTAAAATGTTTTTCAAAAATAAACTAATCAATAAATATTTTATAAATACTTTATTTGCAAGATGTTATTAAAGATTCTGAAAATGCAAAAAGAATATGACCTCATGACTATACGTGTTTCGCACAAATTTATGGGATGGACTACATAAGACAAAGAGGATGATGATATCAAATAAATCTCATCAAGCACTTAATATGTATTTCTTACGCTATTCTAAGTCCTCTAGGAGTATCAGAATATTTAATGTTCAAAAATCCCTGAAAGTCTCATTGCTATTAATACCCCTATTTTATATTTAATGAAACAGAGGCACAGATAGTTAAGTAATTTACTCATGTTGAGTAGACAAGTAGGAGAATAGCTGGGATTCAATACCAGGTAGTTTAGCTCCAGAACCTATGTTTTAAATTGATACCATATTTCAATATGATAAGTTTTGTTTTAAAAACCTGTTAGAGTTTACTTTCAATAGTTTGCATTAATTAAAAAAAAACTGTAAATGAGTATCTTTTAATTCCAATATGTTGAAATGAGCTAACAGAGACTACCCTACTAAACATATATAGAAAAGCTGAATACAACATGGCAAAAAAGTATCTGAGCTCAAAAGAAAGAAGTGGAAATTCTCACATGCTAGAAACAAAGAGGGAATTTAAAACCAGACAAATACTAAAGCTGGTGTGGAGACTCTGGGGGAGCCTTGCACAGGATAAAATTGAGGCCTGAAAAGGCTGCCCTCATTAGAAAGATGACAAGAAAAACACCTCCTTCCAGCCAAAGTAAAGCTGTTGGGAGTGTGACTTTTTTGCTCTGAGCATGAAAGATAAGCAATGGTCAGTCATGAACAGCCCTAAATTCAAGCCTCCCTCATCTGTGCATGCAGAATCCAATCTTTGCAGTGCTGGTCTTGTGAATTAAGGGAAGCCTGGTACTGAACCAGAGAAGGCCTTGCAGCTCCTGGCAGATGCACACACAAAGCCCTTTGTAGGGATTCTCCCAGGACACAGAACAAATGGACTGTACACAATGAAGGACCCAGCCGTGTAGATAAGCTCAGAATAAAAATCGCTGACCACATGACACACAATGGCCTGGCGGATTAGTAACCCAAGAACTTCAGATAATAGGAAATTATGAAATCTATAAAAGCTTATAATGCTTAAAATAATTTTTAAAGGAGTACAAATCATAATAAAAAACAGGTTGCTGTGAAAAACTTCAGATGGAATGGAAAAATGATAAAACTTGATCAAATAAAAATGCATAGATAAATTTTATGCTATGTGAATTATATATCAATAAAGCACTTATTAAAAATGTAGAGGAACAAAATTGGGAAAAAAGCACACTGAATGGTTTAAACAGCATATTAGACACAACTGAAGATAGTCAATCCTATCTAATAAAGAGGGAATATGCTAATTGACTGTCCACCCTCAAAGATGGTGGCATCCACAGCCAATAAGGAGGGAATATGCTAATTGACTGTCCCATACTCAAAGATGGCAGTGTCCACAGCCACAAGGTGGCAGCACCCAGTCCCCTCTGAGAAACCTGGCATTAGAATTTCAAAATGAATTTTGGGAGAACACAAACGTTCAGACCATAGCAATACCCAAATCATCCATACTAATAAGAGGGTAATATGCTAATTAGACCAAACACCTTCTGGACATCATTCTGGATGTCCTTCCATACAAAGTCACAGTCTGGGGGCTAAAACAGGGGTGGTTAGGGGTGATCAGGCTGGCAGGGGACAGCAGTTAGGGGCTTCACCTTCCCCTGATCGCTGGGTCACCTTCTGCCCCTGAGGGCTCCCGGACTGTGAGAGGCGGCAGGCCGGGCTGAGAAACCTGGCATTAGAATTTCAAAATGAATTTTGGGAGAACACAAACGTTCAGACCATAGCAATACCCAAATCATCCATACTAATAAGAGGGTAATATGCTAATTAGACCAAACACCTTCTGGACATCATTCTGGATGTCCTTCCATACAAAGTCATAGTCTGGGGGCTAAAGCAGGGGTGGTTAGGGGTGATCAGGCTGGCAGGGGACAGCAGTTAGGGGGCAATCAGGCCAACAGGAGAGAGCAGTTAGGGGCTACCAGACCGGCAGGGGCTAACAGTTAGGGGCAATCAGGCCAGCAGGCAGAGATGGCTAGGGGTGATAAGGCAGGCAGGCAGGTGAGTAATTAGGAGCCAGCAGTCCCAGATTGTGAGAAGGATGTCCGACTGCCGGTTTAGGCCCGATCCCTGCGGACTTGGGCCTAAACCGGCAGTTGGACATCCCCCAACGGGTCCCAGATTGGAGAGGGTGCAGGCTGGACTAGGGGACACCCCCACTCCTGTGCACGAACTTCTTGCACCGGACCTCTATTAGCCACAATAACAAAGAAAAGTAACTGACCAATTTCACAAACGTATATGCAAAAATTATGAACAAAATTTTAGCACACTGAATCCAGCCATATGCAAAGAGGATGTCTCAAACTAATTTGAATTTATTCCAGGAAAGCAATGTTGATATCGATTAGTAGCAAATTGATTCTTATATTAAGAGAACAGAAGAGAAATGTCATAGAAATCTCAATAAAGTCAGGAAAAGCATTTGATAAAATCCCATATCCATTCCCGATAGATGAAATAGGAAAATCTTCAGAGTACAGGAAATATTTAAGCTAAGAATTGAAAAATAACCAGGAGAGTCTCCTAGGTAAAGAAACGTGTGTATGTGCACTCACGAGCATGTTTTTTTTTTTGTTTGTTTGTTTGTTTGTTTGTGGTTTTTTTTTTGTGTGTGTGTGTGTGTATTGGAGAAATTTGGGGGAAGGAAGTGGATGGGAAGGAAGAGTATAGGAGGGCTGGAAGCAAAGTCACGTGAGAGCTTGAATTTTTGGAAAATTACAAGTAGCTTATACCACAGAGGTTAGGAATTCAGTCTCTGGGTTCCCCAAAATAAGCATTAACATTTGGCTTTATACAACATTTAACTTTGCTAAACCTTGCATTTCTCATCTGAAACCTGGGCAGGGTTTTCAACTGCAGCATTAACCTCATAGGCAGTGAGGTTTACAGAAAAGCCAAGTAAGCTCATTTCTAAGGGTTTCTCCCAAGGCCTGGGAAGAACTTTCTCAGTATAAGTCTATGCAAGGTTCTATGTCTTTGTGGAAAGCTGGAGTGGGAGGGGGGGACGGTGGCAAAGCAGTGTTTGAAATGCATGGAGCCAAAGCCTGACTGGAACCTTACAGTTGAACATGAAAGGAAATTGATCTAGGTTTTCCCAAATCTTAACTGTGACATTACCATTCACAGGTTGTGGAGCTGTAAAGAAAGGTTTCCTAAATTAACAATAATAAACAAAATTTAATCAACTGTGCTAGAGGAATGACTAAATTATCACCTTATCTTCACCATCAAAAAGTAACATCACAAAATTATTGTCACTTGAATAGGTGATTTAAGAGCATGGAGCCAAAAAATGAAGGAGAAATTATTATGGAGATGTGTGATGAAGGTATTTAAGAAAAAATATTATGTGTTCAGGATTTTGTCAAATCTTTGGTACTTGTAAATTTTGAAAAATTTGTAATGTGATTTCTTATTGCATTCTGAATAAATATTAACAATATAAATGAGATAAATATTTAGTTTGTACCTAATTTTGGATTTGTAAAAGCATTGAGCTTGGCGTATCAAAAGCAATAACATTAATATTAAGGTTGTTGCTGTTGTAACATCCTTAGAAGTTGATTTCTTCTACGTACAACGATCTGTGAAGTGGATGTTTATGCCATAAATTACGTATTAGTAAAAGTGGTCCTGTTAAAAGGTGGAATGGGCTATTTGATCAGCTGAAAGTTGATTTGGCAGGAAAGAAGCTGCCTGATTACTTGGCAGTGACAAGCAAAACAAACAAAAACTCATAGACACAGACAACAGTATGGCTGTTACCAGAGGGAAGGGGGATGGGGGTAGTGGAGGGTAAAGGAGGTCAAGTATATGGTGACAAAAGATTTGACTTGGTGTAGTGAACACACAATGCAATATACAGATGATGTATTTTAAAATTGTACACTTCAAACTTACATAATTTTATTAATAACTAGAGGCCTGGAGCACAAAATTCGTGCAAGGGGGGATGGGGGTGAGGGTCCTTCAGCCCTGCCTGCACCCTCTCAAATCTAGGACCCCTTGGGGGATGTCTGCAGGGATGGGGCCTAAACCTACAGTCAGACATCCCTCTCACAATCTGGGACCACTGGCTCCTAACCACTCGCCTGCCTGCCTGCCTGGTTGCCCCTAACTACCTCTGCTTGCTGGCCTGATTGCCCCCTAACTGGTCCCCTGCCAGTCTGATGGTCCCCTAACTGCCCCCCTGCTGGCCTAGTCACCCCTAACTAGTCCCCTGCCAGCCTGGTCACCCCTAACTGCCCCCCTCTGGCCTGGTCACCCCTAACTGCCTCTGCTTGCCAGCCTGGTTGTCCCCAAACTGCCCCCCTGCCAGCATGGTCACCCCCTAACTGCCTCCCTGTCAACCTGGTCACCCCCTATGTGCCCCCTTGATGGTCTGCTCACCCCCTAACTGCCCCACTGTGCATCCTGCATATCAGATATTTACATTGTGATTCATAACAGTAGCAAAATTACAGTTATGAAGTAGCAACGAAAATAATTTTATGCTTGGGGGTCACCACAACATGAGGAACTATATTAAAGGGTCACAGCATTAGGAAGGTTAAGAACCACTGGTATAGATTGTCACCCCAATGCATTTAATTAAAAATAATATAGAAAGGATTTGTATCCTATAGGAGGTTGGACTAATTTATTTTTCATGCCACTTCCAACACTATAATGTCATGATGATGGGCTTTTCAACTACACCTTCTTCCCTTGGTCTGGAGAAACAGTCTCCGTATCAGGGGTCTCGAGCCCAAGAGCTTTGGCAATGATGGGAGAAGTCCTGTCCCCCATAGGGAGCTCCAGATGCAGGCATGAAAGGGACGCTCTCAGATGGGGTTAAACTGTGTCGCAGGAGGAAGACTGAGAATGCCTGATTTAAGCTTTGTTTAAAATTCTGGGACATGCACACATCAATTCTTACTCGATCAGAACTGGTTCGATCATTCCCTAAGTGGCACTCTGTGGCAGTATTTAATAATTTCAATGAAATATGCATCTAACAAATTTTGGAGGCATTTTGCATATATGAATAAATCACAGCTCTCTGTGATGTGCACAGAGAACAACCATGAACCTGAGCCTACGTTTTTCATGTGACTGTTCTTTTCCTCTCCCAGGTACATGTCACCAAGAGAAATGCTTTTCACATGATAATGAATTTTCGTCATTCCACAGACAGTTAGTGTGATCAGAAATTAAAGTTAAATGTAGACTCAACGGGGAAAAAAGAGTGATATTTAACTCCAGAAAGATACATTTGCCCTTCGGCAATCTGCAAAATGGCCAAGGAGCCCTGATTGCATCATTTCCTTTTCAGGGAGTGTTGCTCCTCAGATGTGGGTTGCAGGTTGAACACTGCTTTGTTTTGATAGATTTGGGTCATTTACTTCCTTCCTTTGGCTCTGCCATGTTTCTCCTTTGATTCGTATGAATTCCATCAGGCTGCTATCTGAATACCTGGCTGTGACGAAACGTGTGTATATGTGTTTGAAGTCTTTCAGACTAGAAGCCTATGGGAGGCTAACATATGTGGGAGAGAAAGATGGAAATATTTCACTGCAGAAGTGAAACTCCTGGCAACCTAGAGGATATTTTCCATATACTCTACTGGAAGGGGGGTCTTTCTTCCTAGCGTGTCTTTCCCACCTCATAAAAGTAAAAAGTCCTTCTTTGTCAGGTTCACTGTATCAATGACTCTCTACCTGTGTCCACACAAATCTACAACAACTCATTGATTCCTATATTCGCTGGCCAAATCTGTCAAGTTGCATTAAAAGAATTCTGGCTGGTAATTTGGCAGGAACTTGATTGGATAACTTCGCAGCATTGTAGTTTTTATTTCCACCAACTTCAGTTTCCCATACTCAACATGTTTCTAAGATAGCATGTATTCATCTTTCAGATTTACTGAGGCATTTGGCTATCCCAATCACTGTGCTAGGTGCAGTGGAAGAACACAAGACCTAATTCTGTCTTGTGAAGTTCATCTCAGTGGGACAAACAGATGCACAAACAATTACTGTATACAATGAAGTCCTAGGCACAGGATGCCAGGAGAGCATACTTCAAACTTGCTGAAACACGCCTGATATGTTGTAAATAAATCACGTAATTGGTATAGGTCTGGAACCACAGTATGTGTGAGAAGTATAGCATAATTTTTTCTATAACTTGACATTTTTATGTTACACTCTATTGGAGGGCAATGGAAAATAAATTTCAGTCCATCTGGGGATCATACCCTAACATTTTCCCTGAATTTCATTACATCCCAGGTAGTTTATATTGTATCAAAGCCTCATTAGAAGATGGGGCCTATTGGTTCCTCTTTATCATGTAATTAATTAAGCAGGCATCTCCGAAACCCCTTTTGTTCCATCCAGTGTTTGGTCAGAGGTACATAGATGAGTCTTGGAGACATTACTTGTTCACACCAACCTGGAGGAGGTCTGGTCACTAGCTTTGCCACATTCCAGTCACTCTTGAGGACATGCGTGTCATTCTTCTACACCATGTATGGGGGGAGGGGTAGGTAGGGCTGTGAGGTTCTCGCAGTCCGGTCAGGACCTATGTAAGCACCATGCATCATGAGTCCTTCCTGCAGATCAACCCAGGAGTAGGGCTCAGTGCTCTTCGCAGCACATGCCACCTCCAGGCTCATCCTGGGCTCCTCCCCTTGAGATACTCACAGTCACCTCTGTGACCGCCCTTTCAGTTTTGCCTTCTCTTTCCAAGAATGAAGACTAAGCCAGGCTGACTCGTTCTTACTTATTTATTTTTGTTGTCTAATTTGTTGTCTTAGCTGAATGCCCTTTGTATGGTCCCAAATGCCTAAGCTCTTGATGCATAAAAATCAACAGGGTTTCTCTCTCTCTCCCCCTCCCTCCCTCCCTGTCTCTTTTTCTGTCTTTTCTTTGGATTCCCATATAAATTTCGTAAGTTCTTGAGGATAGAAAGCCTGACTACTGGAGTGGGGATAACGGCCTAATGGGGAGACAAAAAGAAAAAAAAAATCAGGAAAAATATTGTTAGTTTAAAAATTATCATATGACCACAACATTTATTTTTAATGGGAGATCATTTTAGACGCGTAGACTTATAAATGATTACAGGAGTTCAACTATTACACCTCTCACCGGGAATCAGGATCACCTCTCCACTTGGGTGATGGGCTAGGGCAGGCGTCTGCTGTGCTGTGTTGGCTGGGGTGTTACTTTACTTAGACCTCATCTACAGCTCCTCTGCTTAAAAATACCCCTTGGTCCTCCTGCCTTTTGGGGAGATCTTATTTGAATGAGTACCACAAAGTGGGATTGGTCCCTGTCTCCACCCTTTTCTCATGTAAACTCTGCTGCCAGGGAAAGCTGTCTGTTTCCTACCTGGCATTTCAGCCTTCCCATGAAGCCCTTGACGGTTTAGGTCCTGTGCAGTAAAGGGTTAACTAAGCAGGTCTGAGGTGCTCAAACCCTGTATGTTCTAAAGCCAGAATTGGTCCTGGGCAGTGTCTTGGAGATAGCCTCTAAGCCAGGGGTGGGGAAACTTTTTGACTCGAGGGCCACAATGGGTTCTTAAACTGGACCGGAGGGCCGGAACAAAAGCATGGATGGAGTGTTTGTGTGAACTAATACATGTTAACACTGCTGCTGGTGAAGGAGCGGAGGGGAGAGCAAGAGAACCCGCCTCTCTTTCGGCTCCGCAGGCCGGATAGAACAGCCAAATGGGCCGGATCCGGCCCGCGGGCCGTAGTTTGCCCACGGCTGTGTCTAAGCCCTTGGAATACCCTGTCTGCTGAGCGGGTTTTGTATACCTGGGGCCTTGGGCCACAACCGATGGTCTATGCTAAGCTGTGATTTATGGTGGGTGCCTTGGGCCATGCTGTATCAGTCTGACCTCTAGAGGGGCTGCCAACAGAGGAAGTTCAGTCACAGGTTCTCCAGGCCTATGTGACTGGCCCCCATAAAAACCATGGACAGCAAGGCTTGAGTGAGCTTCCCTGCTTAAAGATCCGCCACACCTCATGACACACACTGTTGCTGGGAGAATAAAGTGCTGTCCCTCGGCCTCCACTGGGAGAGGGCAGCTGGAAGCTCCCACCTAGTCTCTCCTGAACTCTGTTCCATGCACTTGATACCTCTGCTGATTTTAATCTGTAATCTTTGAGGAAATAGACTAAAACCATGAGTATAACAACTCTGAGTTTTGCTAGTCCTGCCAAACCACTGAACTGGAAGGTGCCTCTGGGATCCCTGGCACAGTCCCCACCCGTCTTTCCAGCCTTGCCTCTCACATC
>NW_006296540.1:1683778-1685947 GCF_000327345.1 Myotis davidii
CCCATCTGTAAAATGGGGGATAATGACTAACCACCCTCCATCACAGAGCTATTGTGAAGATCAGCTATAACAGTGGGTCTCTAACACTCTTAGATATTAAGCAATTTAATCACACAAGGTTTGTCTTTTCTATTCTTTATTTTCCAAATATTATCAAACATCTTCTTCACCACTCCATAATACAATTGTGTATTCATGGGCTACAACAGGAGGGCGCTGTTAATATATGTTTGCCATCTCTGCCGTCCACTCACCTGGCATGCCTCTGCTGCTTGCATACAGGCACTACGCTGCTTTTGCAAACCAGAGGTATCGGGCCAAGATTGGCCAATGCCCGAGGAAGCTGGGGAAGGGCCCCTGGAGGAATTCCAACTCATGAGATTCCAGTAGCATTTAACCTAGAGTTCCGAATGCTCACTTCTCAGGGAGCATTTTACTTTTATGGGCTCAACCTGACTAATTTGTGTTTTATTCTGAGTTTTGCTAGTCGTGCCAAACCACTGAACTGGAAGGTGCCTGTGGGATCCCTGGCACAGTCCCCACCCGTCTTTCCAGCCTTGCCTCTCACAACTCCCTCCAGATACTAGTACTCAACCTGATACTTTGTGTAACAGTTTATTTGGGTGCATGTTTGTTCCTGGTTTCTAACACCCATGGAATTGTCTATCCTGTCTCTTCTCAATAGAGCTCATCTAATGCTTAGCAGTCAGTGAGTGAAGGGAGACAAATCACAAGATGATCTATGTCAAGTCCTAGGCTGCTGTACATCCTTAGACTATAGAATTTGGTAGGTTCTCTTATGGGCCTGCTGGTATTCAGAAAACAGTTTACATATTAATTTAAGGTGTCCTACTCAAGCACCCAAACCTCTACCATTTTTCTCTACAATCTTTTGAATTCAAAGTCTCTCCCTTCCTTCCCTTTCATAATTTATCACCCACCCGAATGAATGTGAACTCTGTCCAAGCAACCTCAAGCTGTTTTGCCCTTCAGATGAACAAATATTCTTCTGACACCAGGAGGGATTTTGTCATCTTCATCTTAGATCCATGTGCATAACAACTATGTCTAAATGCTGGAAGTTTTAGATGATTTGAAGAAGAGGGTTAACATCTCAGACCTAGAAACTGCTCAGGCTATGCAAATATGAGTCTGTATGTGATATTACATGGGGCAACCAAATGCATGCAAACATTGCTGCATAGATCCTTTCTCGTGAGTAGAATCTTAAGTATTCTCTATACAACTCTAAATAATGGATGGTTGAAAATGTTTATGCTTTATTAAAATGTATCTTCATAGGAAAGATGTACAGTTTTCTCTTATAGGAAATACCAATTGTGGGTAACAAGGTATAAAAATAACATATCAAAGGCAAGCAAGTAAATTATTTATATTTCTAAGTAGCAGAGCCTGAACATGTGCAAGTTTACTTTGGACATTCTTTAAGATCTTCCTTAAGGAAACTGCATAAATTATCAGTTGCCTTGTAGAAGCAGGTGAGTGATGGCACTAGAGCATTAAAGATAAGAGTGGTGGGCTGCCTCTATGGCTGAGGTCTGGGATAAAATAGGGCTTCTCTCCTGTGGGCACCTGCACTTTAGTTAATGCTGCGAGCAGCCTTCCGTTGTTCAAGGTCAGCTTTTGTTTAGCAAGAGCAGTTCCAGTTCAGGTGAGATTTGGAAGTGATCAGGTGGAAATGCTTCTGGTTTTAAGTGGCCCTGCAAGCCAACCGTGGATCTTAGAGGCCTGACCTTGAAATTCATGGTAAGAAGCATCTCAGTCTTCTCTCCCCTGGAGGGCACTTCTGTGATATCCACACTCCTTGCCCACTGCATTACTTGGGAGGTAGAATTTTTCAGAAAAATCTTATTTCCTTCCTCAAATCTTCCCTACAGTTTTGAAGTTTGTGTCGTAGTTTTTCAATCCAGGAATCAGGAGGCCTAGTTTTGAAGCTTGACTCTATCATGTATAGATATGTGACCTTAGGCAGGTAATTAAAATATTGATCCTCAGTGTCCCCATCTGTAAAATGGGGGATAATGACTAACCACCCTCCATCACAGAGCTATTGTGAAGATCAGCTATAACAGTGGGTCTCTAACACTCTTAGATATTAAGCAATTTAATCACACAAGGTTTGTCTTTTCTATTCTTTATTTTCCAAAT
>NW_006296540.1:1686216-1707980 GCF_000327345.1 Myotis davidii
ACTCTTTCCTCCTAGTTGTAGGACTTCCACTCAGCCAGCGTTCCTGTGGGTCTGGGTGATGTCCCTTCCGTCTTTTAGTTTCACTTTTGAAATGGTTGTTCGAGGCGGCAAACTCCGGCGTTAACCTATGCCGCCATCTTGGTTCTCCCCTATAAAGCTGATCTAATTTGTGTTTTAGATTCTTCTTCCAATTAACAATTATTTTGTCAGATCAAAGCTGGAGAGAAACAGCAGGCAGCTCTGGGACCAAAGCAAAGACCATATATGTGAAGGAATATAAAGATGGAAAGACTGGGACATTTCCTCAATAAGTGTATAGTTGTTAAGAAACACACATGAAATGAAACATGGCAAAAGAATAATGATTACAAAGAAGTCACATGTACCATGCACAGGAAGAGAGTGGGACCAAGGGTGTAGGTAGGTTGAAGAAATACAAAGTGGGCCTTGGTGTGGGGTTGGGAATGAGATACAGGAAAGGCTTAAAGTTTAAGGGGACATGCATTTGGAACAGAGATATGCAGATACAGTGGGGCCTTGACTTACGAGTGTCCTGATTAACGAGTTTTCCGAGATATGAGCCGTCTCTCAGCTGATTTTTTGCTTTGAGTTGTGAGCTAAAATTTGGGTTACGAGCCAGCTTCAGATACTCCACCACTATAGTTGGCGCAGCGATCGTCACAGTGAACGCCACAACATCAGCCCAGCTTCACGTGTCTCACTCGTTCACTTTTGATTTGACATACGAGTAATTTGAGTTATGAGCTCTGTCACAGAACAAATTAAACTCATAAGTCAAGGCCCCACTGTACTTACTATGGAATAGTCAGTAAACCCCCTTGGGCGGAGAAGCCCTCTCCGTTGCAAATGGGATGAAGCAAAGGTAGTTTTGAAAGAAGAGCCTGAAATGAATGTCTTCTTTAATTATGGAGCGGAAGCAAATAGTCAAGAGCTCTCAGAACACAGAGTCTCTGGACTGGCAGAGACAGAGCTGGAGAGGGATGAGGGCTGGACCATTCTTGGGACCATCGCCAACAAAAAGCTTTGCTGTCATGTCCTAAAGAGATGGTCTCTACTTTCTCACAGGAATAAATCTCTTGGCGCCTTGAGTTAATATGGCCTGAAGTAGCGTCAAGAATATCTAATAGATATAAATATGAAGAAAGAGTGCTTACATATGCGTAGGGCAGCGAAGGCAGGAGAGGTGCTTAGAAAATGCCACTTGCAAAACAATTTGCCAGTAAATACTATTTAACAGATATTTATTCATTAAGCACTAACTATATGCCAGGTATGATGATAGGCTCAGCTCTAGGGAATACAGTCATGTTCAGGGCAGACATGCTCTGTGACTTCAGTGAGTGTATAGTCCAGGCCCTAGACTCCAATGGGGCTTCAAGGCATGTCGGCACTGGTCTGGTGGGCTAAACTAAACGTTACATTTTCATGAAAATAAAAAATCAACCCATTTCTTTGTACTGAGACGAGCATTAAGAATTTAGGTGAAGTCATAAACACGGTCAGCACAACAGGCTGCACCAAGATGCACAGTAACTGAAGCCACAGGCACAGCTTAAAATGCCATTGATTTCTTGTGCACACGGGCATCCTGAGCCTCTGCTATATTAGGAAAGCAAAGTGGAGGCAGGCTGCAAGATGACGAAGCAAATCACATTCCCGGGGAACCAGGAGCTCCTCAGAGATGGTGGCCCCAACCAGCACAGCTGCTGAGTGGCGGGAGGTTGGGTGAAATGTGGATTTGAAGGAGGATGGTGAGAAAGGCGAGAGTCATGTCCACCCTCCCACCAGCAGTGGTATGGAAGCCTGACCTAGGGGTTTCTCCAGCTCTTTGGTCAGGTGAAGGGGGTGTCTCTTCGTCAAATCATTCTATTAAAGCACGAAGGTATACGTTTTCTAGGATTGAAGGGAGGGGGTTACTTAGCTGATATGAGATTGAATCAGAGAGATGGGGAGAGAGGACAATAACAAAGGACATGTCAGTGGACTTACAAGTCTCAGAAGGACTTAGGTACCTCGGGCCCAGGGCCATGGCAGTGAGGATTATGAGTTTCATAACTTCCCTATACTCGTTATTTTTGTGTAAAATCTTGTATGTTTCCCCATAGTCATTGGCATTAAAACCCTTAAAATGAAGAAGAGATGTACATTTTGCCTCCGAGGCAACACAGATATTAAATCACCCTTTGTAGCGGTGGCTTTTCCCACCTTGAGGGGGAAAGGAGGAGAATGGTGGCCAGTGGCTACTTTGAGAAGAAGGGAAATCAGACTGTATTTTGCATGAAAGGGTTTGCGCTGGACGCTGGCTCTGGGCTGAGCCTGTGTGAAAACCCTGAAGCTGGTGCTATACTTGGTTCCAGGCGATATTTTCTCTTTCCTTTAACGATTGTACTATATGTGAGTATGCTTTCATTGTCCCTTTGCCCCACGGTCTCAGCACACCCAGATCTGTCCTCTGGTTTTCTGTGTCCTACTCTGTACCCCAGGGAGGCTGGCACTTCAGATTACCACGCAGAGTCCTTTTGCTGTCTGGATTCCTGGTGGGTTTGGATTATGGGAGGCCGTAGCTAGAGGCCAGAGGGTGAGAGGAGAGAGAAGTCAACGCATTTACTCCCTACTTCTATGCCTCCGTGTCCTTTGTGCTCCAGGCCACATCTTGTCAGAATGACTGTCCCTCGGGGGCTAGCCTGTTCCACATCTCCAGGTGTCACTGGGCAAATTTATTTCTTCCCCTTGCCTTTTCAAACGTATGGGGCGGCAGTGGCTTCTCACTCCTGATAATTTCTAGGTTCTCCATTCCTCTTGCTGGTTCCTTTAACTTTGTTTATGTCTGTATAGGTTATCCCTCCATTCATCTCTGTGTGGCATTCTGTGGGAGTTCCATTTTCAACTTCCTGTCACATTCGATCCATCAGGAAGCCCAGTTAGTTCTACTTTGAAGCGTAATATAACCTATCACATTCTTTCTGTCTCCAATGCTAGACCCAGTCCAAGTGGGTTAAATCCCAGTGGGAGTCAGCAAGAGCCCGTAGCCTCCAACTGGCCCCTTTGCTTCTTTTTATAGGACCATATAGTTTACTCTTGACACAGAAGTCAGAGAGAACCTTTAAAAATTCAGAGTCAGGTCATGTCACTCTGCTCAAAGTTTTCATTAAAACAAAATCCAAAGTTATCTTGAAAAACAAATCTCTACATGGTTTGGCACTTGCCAACCTCCCAGAGTTCATCTACCTCTGCTCTCTCTTATCACCAGGCCTTTGTTACTCTGTCTTCCTTGAACATGAAAAATGTGTTCCACCTAATGCAGTATCTGCACATGGTGCTCCTTCTGGTCCTTCAGAGCTCAGCTCAGACTTTCTCATTGAGTCTTTCTGTGGCCACTCTAATATAACGCCTTGGTCCTCCCCAAGTCATTCTCTAGCACTTTGTGTCATTTTATTTTTACATTTTTTAAATATGTTTTTATTGATTTTTAGAAAGAGAGGGCAAGGGAGAGGGACAGAGAGATAGAAACATCGATGAGAGAGAAACATCATCCGTTCTCTGCCTCCTGCATGCCCCATACTGGGGATTGAGCCCTCAATCCAGGCATATGCCCCACCTGGAATCGAACCGGTGACCTTTTGGTTCATGGTTTGAAGCTCAACCACTGAGTAACCCTGGCAAGGCCTATCTATAATAATAAAAGGGTAATATGCTAATTAGACCAGATGTCCTTTTGGACGAAGCCAGGCTGGAGCAAAGCCCGGGTCCTGGGTGCTGGAGGGAAACCAGTGCCAGCAGCCAGGGGAAGGAAGACCTACTCTTGCATGAATTTTTGTGCATTGGGCCTCTAGTTTTTATATAGAACTCATCTCCAGCTGATATTATAATCTTGATTTACTTCCTTTCTTGCTTAGATTCTGGCTCTCCAATGAAAAGTTGAGATCTAAAAGCTTACCTGTCTTGTTTACCACTATCTCACCAGTGTATAGGAGGGCCTCACCCATGGTAAGTGCTCAACACACACACACACACACCATACACACACACACACGCACACACACGCACACACACACACACAATATTTACTTATCAGCACTCTTCTAATGTTTTACATGTATTGTTTAATTTAATCCTCACAACATACTCATTTATCAGGAACTATTATTGTCCCTGTGTTACAAATAAAGAAACTGAAACACAGAGAAGTTAGACAACTTGCCAAAAGATATATCCAGTTAGGACGTACCAGAGTCAGATTTTGAAATCTGGCCATCTGGCTCTGACGCCTATGCTCTTAACTGCTAAACTACACAGCAGCTAACATTTGTTCAATAAATTAGCCAATACTTCCCGTCAGCCTCTTCCGTTTCACACTTGGACTCTGGAGAGAAGGAAGCCATCTAATGCTTAACTGTGGAAGCCTGTCCAATTCTATGCCGGGGGGATTTCTATCCCTGAGGCAGGCTACTCTGAGCTCAGGACAGGCAGAGCAGTGCAGATCTCTCTGGAATCCAGACCCTCTGAGCGTTCCCACAGAGCCCAGAGTGCTGCGCCTGCTGACTGCCAGACACGTGGTGGGGAACTGCACTGCAGGCATCGTTTTTCCCCTAATTTTTTTATCATTAATTAGCTCAGAAAACATTCCCTAAGCCTCTCTGTTGCATTCGACACTTGGGATACAGATGAGCTTTCGGGCAAGTGAAACTCCTGGACACACATTCTACTTGTTCAACCGTTTGTCTCGAATCAGTTAAAAATGAGAAAAGAGACCAGATGTTGTGCAAATGGACACTGACACCTCTGTGCCTGGATGGATGATGCAACCTTGTCAGGAGGTCGAAGCTGGTGGCAGGTTCAGACTCACCTGCGGGAGGGCCATTCTCACAGCCCGGTCTCCGTCTGCGCCGCTGCCTCTTGCTCAGCTCCCTCTGGCTGACAGTGAAATGGTTGCTGCTCGTTTGGAACTGCTGCCAGCGTTTCCAAACTGCCTCTTTTTCCAGCCGCAGTCCCACTTTGACAAGCGATGCCCCGGCACAGGCTTTTCCTCCTAGAGCATGTGGGTTCCGTGCTCATCTTCACTCTCCCCTGGCAGTAGGCAAGATTACCCACATCAATCCCATCTCCTTGTAACTCTGTCACTCCCTCCATTGATTGTCTCCGTTGCTGTCTCTCCATTGCTCCGTTTATCTGCTTCACTCTATGACCCACGCACCTGAAAACCAAACTCGGTCTACCACGTGGAAGTTGCAGATAAGGATCACCCTGCAGCCACGGGTGGAAATGGGACTTAAAGGCAGTCCAACCCTGGCAGGTTTGGCTCAGTGGAGAGAGCATCCGTCTGCAGACCGAAGGGTCCTGGGTTCAATTCTGGTCAAGGTCACAGACCTTGACTGCAGGTTCAATCCCATCCCCACATCCCTAGTCGGAGGCAACTATTGGATGTGTCTCTCTCACATCTGTTTCTCTTTCTCTGTCTCTCCCCCTCCCTTCCACTCTCTCTAAAAGTCAATGGAAAAAATACCCTCCGGTGAGAATTAACAAAAACCACCACCAACAACAAAAAGCACAGTCCAGAAAAGCACCCAGTTTTTTTTCCTCCTTTACCACACCATATGCTTCTGTTGAAGTGTCTAACCTCACCTGCCTGTGTCCCCCCTCCCCCTTTTTCTTTTTCTTGCTTGTCCTGTTGCTTTCTGGGTTTCTCCCCGGAAATTGAAATAGCCATGTTTCAGGTTCCTTTCCTCCACCTGCATTAGCTTTCAGGTCTCCACACTGAGGCTCATTTGGTAATTTCCTGCTCGTATTTCGAAGCTGTGGGGCCTTTATGTTACTTGCCTGTCCTTCGTGGTTTTGTTATGCCTTTTGTTTCAGCTTGATCTGCAGATTTAATTAGTGAGTGACGTGTCCTTCTCCTTTAAAGTGTGCACAAGGTAACGGCAGTTCTCTGTAACAGCAGGTGCATCATAGAAACCAGGGAAGAGGGAGGTTGTAAACAGCTCTCTGCAAAATAAGGAGCGGGGGTCAAAGAAAACAGCTGGGACTGTGACCTTGCTTGTACCCAACTTGCCAGGCTGTTCTGCACATATGGTGTGGCGGCACCTACTAGTACCATTTCAGAGGCAGAAACGCAAAGGGTGATTGAGGTGGAGAAGTGAGATGTCAGTTCAGAAAAGAGTCTAGGGAGATGTAGCCTCCAAGATGAATGCTTTTTGCAATTTAATCTCTAGGAATAAGCTGCACATCTGTCTTGGGTCAGGTTTCTGGGAAATAGACTATGAGATGGAATTTTCCTGGGAGTGCTCTCAGAAACAACACCTGTGAGGGAGTGAAGGCAGCGGATCAGGCAGAAGGGGGAGTGCAACTGTCCTGCAGTTTCAACAAGGATCTCAGGGGTTTCCCCTGGGGTCCTCCCGAGCCGGTGCCCCTGCAGAGGAGTGCTCTGAGGCAAGGGTCTGAGCCTTTCTATCCCCACACGGATCGGTTGTTGTACTTGAGCAGTATCTGGAGAGGGAGGATAAACTTGGGTGAGGTGCTCTTTTCAGAAGAAGGTCATTCGTGGGAAAGGACTTAGCTGAGGGTCATGACAGCCAACATTTCCAGCAGCTGGGAGAATGCGTGCTTTCTGAAGAGGACTTGGCAGCACACCTCATCATCCACTGCAACATCTTATAGGAACTTACAGACTCAGTGCCATTTCCTGTTCAGCTTCTCTCTTTTGTCTTCTGTGACCCAGCCTGGGGTTGGTCTTCTTGATCGGCCCATCTCAGCCTCTGCTGTGGTTCTTTCTCCTCCTCCCTCCCCATGTGCTTTTTAAATATGGGCGCATTCATTAGTTACATCAACAATTAAGTATTTGGTGTTCCAGATTTTCCATAATATGGTATTTTGGACGTTTCTTTTTAAACCATTCTTTCTCCCTGGGAAATCTTAGCTACTTACTTTTTTTCTCTTCTTTTTCCTCCAATGATTTTCAATTCTTTAAATCAAGCTTTAGTCTCACTTATAAAACAAAAATCCAATTTCTTATTCTTGGCAGGAGTCCCTCACACTGAATATGTCCAATGATGGAGCCAGTATCTGCCCCGATCCAAACATACCTCACTTAATGAAACAGCCTCACAAAGATGGTACACCTGGAGTTGTCCCAACTCTTGCTACTCACTGTATGATTCATAGGCCAGCAATGTGTTAGAAACCTAGAGCCTTAGTCCCAATCAGACCTACTGAATCCAAGTCTGCATTTTAACAAGTCCAATGATTCATAAGCACATCAAAGATTGAGAAGCACAGTTCTAAAACGTTCTCCCTGAAACTCCATACACAATGGATAACTGATTTAATCTATTTTATCTTGTTAACGCCTCTATCAGGAATATCACAATAACCTCCTAAGTGACCTTACTGCCTCAGTCTCTGTCCTATAATTGATCCTTCATACTAATGTGTACTCATTATCCTAAAGCGTATCATTCCTCTTGTGCAAACTTCCAACTGCTTCCACTGCCTAGAGCAGTGATGGCGAACCTTTTGAGCTCGGCGTGTCAGCGTTTTGAAAAACCCTAACTTAACTCCGGTGCCGTGTCACATATAGAAATTTTTTGATATTTGCAGCCATAGTAAAACAAAGACTTATATTTTTAATATTTATTTTATATATTTAAATGCCATTTCACAAAGAAAAATCAACCAAAAAAATGAGTTCGCGTGTCACCTCTGACACGCGTGTCATAGGTTCACCATCACTGGCCTAGAGGGTAAATTGCAAAGGTCTAACTTGGCACCTGCTTTTCTGCTTTACCTTCCACTGCCTCCTTCCACCTCCCCAGCTCCAGCCTTCGTGGTCTATTCTTACTCACACCCACATTCACGCCATTGTGCCATTCTTTGTGCTGTTTCTTCGGAAGCTTCCTGTTGGCCTCTACTTTGCCTATCAACATCTTACGTAGTCTTTAAGGTCCAGCCTGAACGCCTTGCCTTCCTACAGTCCCCCCAGGCTTGTCCCCTGAACTAATTCCAGAATGCATCAGGCAGCTCTGTTTTGCCCCATTTTCATTCTACTTTGTGTGAAGCCTACATCTTAGTACCTAGCAAAAGGCATAGCACATAACATATGCATGTATGTAACTAAGTAAAGGAATGAAATAAATCCATGAATGAAATAAATGAATATTGACAATCAGCAACGTTTAAACATGACGGAATCGGTTTGACTGAAAAATAATTGGCATCTCATGGGATCGGGGATCATAGTATCTAGATTTTTGAGACAATCCTATTTCAGTCAGTTTTCCAACTTTCCCATAAGTATATTTTATATTTGGTTCTCGACTTTCACATATGGTCCTCACTATCGCGGTCTCTAAGCTGCATCACTTGGCCGCCTCTGAAATGGGCTTCAGAGGTGCTGCATTGCTCCACGTAATGAGTGATGGATCATGCTGAGTATCCCAGAATACTCTCTCTCCCTGAGATTTCCCCATACATTTCCCCAAGCCTGGCTGCCTGCCTTACCATCTACACATCATGCCCTCCTCCCTGCTCTTCCCCTGCCTCCCAGGTTTCCTACCACCAGAGTGGAAGGAGAGAGATCTATTTCGCTTTGCTAACTCTGTCCAAAGTGACAGCGCTGATCAATGAGTTGCCGAGCCTGTCCAGGAAAGCCAGTTTCATTGTCCTCCTGTGGCTGGGCTGACAGCAGTCAGCCTTTTATGAACTGAATAGTGAAGCATTCTTTAGAGCTCAGTTTTGCCAGTTTATGGTGGATTCTCGCTATATGTTTTATGTCTGCTGTTGTTACATTGTTGCCATTGATATTAATCTCTGGCTAGTTTATTTGCTGTGGATTTATAATAACTTTACATCATAAGAATAAAAAAGCAATAGAGCAAACTTTAGAGTGTGAGGAGATGGAGATCGGAGGGAAAGGGTGAAGATATTGAAGGCTAATTAAGACCTACAGAGCTTCATAAGTCTAGCGCTTGGGCAGTTGTACTGGGAAAAGGAGACCTGTTTGTACCATAACAGTTCCCATGCTTGTTGAAAATGAAAGCAGTTTGTGCTGTAGCAGCAGAAAGACTCGTTCCTGGGATACGAATAGCAATCCTTACATTAAGAGTAAAACAGGGAGCAACATGGGATGACGAACCTTCTTTGGCTTGGTACCTATTTGCTCTTTAATACCAGCAAATGCCAGGTTCATAGAGTCCTTTCAAAAGAATTCCCATGAGGAACTACAATTCCAGCTTAGAACAGTGGCCACATTCTTAGAACTCCACATTCCATGATTTCCATAGCAAAGTGTGTATTCCAGCTTCCTCCATGCTTGACAGACATGTAATTTTCTTGGCACACATGTTTTGCCTAAAACTGAATATATTTGTCAAAGCAGAAAGATACCTGTGATGGGTGCCATGAAAGTAATTAGATAGATAATCCCCCTTTGATAGATGAGCCATTAAAAAAATTAAATTTTAAAATATATCCAGACTTCCAGCTAATTAACATATTTTATTGAAATGCTTTAAAATTCTGTTCTTGGAAGATTGGAATACACAAATAATCTTTACTAGGGGTAGGAGACTTACTTTTTGTACCTTTATATTTCTCTTTCTTTTGATGAGATTGACCAGCTGTTAAAGACTCTCATTTATGGAAAAAAAAATACTTATTATAGGAGGAATTAAAAACAGGATTGAGAATCTTAAGACAAGATTTTCAACTGTCTGCAAACTTTTACTAATTCTTTAAGCCTCAGATTTGTCTCTTCTTCAGTTGAATATAAACTCCATAACTTAGAAATGTTGTCTCATACTTGTTCAATTCAAATTTGATACCTTTTCTTTTCATACTGGCTGCATTTGCTTCTTGTTGACAGGAATGGTCCGAAAGTTCCCTAGGAGATGCCTGTGTGAATTGGTGAAGACTTTTCAGAGCACTATGAAGGTAAACCCTATCAGGATTATGGATTCTGTTGCTCATATACTCTCCTTCCGAATTCCCCCAACCACTTTCAAATTTATGTCTGTGATCCTGCTCATTGATTGGTTGATTTATTTGTTCAATAAATCCTTATGGAGCTTCAATACAGTTTTAGGCCTTAAGATACAAAGTGAGTACAACAGAAAGAATGGCTGCTCTCCAAGTGCTTACAGTTTAGTGGAGGTAGGTGGGTAATGATAGGATAGGGGTTGATAAATACCACCAGAGAGGTTAACAAAGAAGCACAAAGAAAATACTTATCTTAGTTTTATAATAATTAAGAGGCTTCTTTCTTTATTATCACCTGAAAAATAAGTGAATAGGCAGCAAAGAGAACATAGGAAGAGTACCCCGGGAATAAGCATCTGCAAAGATCTTGGGAACGAGCACGTTTGGAGATGGGCAAATAGTTTAGTATGACTTGAACATAGTATAATTGTAGAAGAGGCTGTAGAGAGAAACAAAGGGCAGATCATGAAAGCTTTTGTATATTATATCTTTGCGTTGTGCCAAACTAAAGGCAATGAACAGATATTAAAGTGTTGCCCTAGTCAGTTTGGTTCAGTGGATAGACTGTCAGCCTGCAGACTGAAGGGTCCTGGGTTTGATTCCAGTCAAGTGTATGTAAGTCAGTTACAAGCTTGATCCTCTACCCTGGCCAGGGCATGCAGGAGACAACCAATCTATGTATATATGTGTCTCTCTCACATTTCTCTCTTGCTCTCTCTCCCCGACCCCCCTTTCCCTTCCACTATCTCTAAAAAACCAATAGAAAATATCCTTAGGTGAGGATTAACAAAATAAACAAAAGTGCTGTAAGGAGAGAGCAAAGGCAAGATTTTTATTTAGAATATGCTGGCTACAAGCAATAGATAGATTTTTTTCATCCTGAAAGTACTTGCTTAGCACTTACTATGTATCAAAACACAGTAGTATTCAATAGTTAGAAGCTTTAAAAGGGTATTATTTGGAGGCAGGGAGATAAATTGAGAAGGAAGACATTAGAATAAATATCGAGGAGGTAGAAATAAAAGAAGTCAGATTTATTTATAGTCAGTTAAATTCCCCCCCCCCCCCCCCCAGTTACCACCTACAGAAAAATCAATGAAGAAAAACATTGTTCAGTATACTTAGACTTACCATTAGCTTAGGAGTTCTCCACCATGTCTGTTTACCTGACAGACACCTACTAACTAGCCTGGCAAATGGTTCATTGGAAAGAGTAAATGCTTTGGAAGGGTTAGAGCAGGGCGCAAATTACAGCTCTGCTACTTCTTAATTGGGTGGATGTGAACACCTGTCTCAAGTGGGATCTTAAGCTATGCAATTTTATTCTCTTTTATTCTGTCCTAGAAATCTCATCTTGACATGGGTTCCATTTCTGCTCCCATTGTAAAATGGCACCGTTCTAGACTAGTGCCCTCAAAAGAGGGTCAAGACTAAGGAACAAGAGAGAGGAATGAACTATAACTCTGGCATCTAAAGTCAGGCCTGTTCTTTAATGGGTAAGTTCCTGGATCAAATTTTTTTCCTCATAAAACACCAAAAATGTGTATCCAAGGCTACATTTTTCCATTGTGTGGGAAATTTTCATAATAATAATTTATTTTGCTCACTCAACGTTTATGCCACTGTGTCCTCAGGTAGTGTGCTAAGAACTTTACATAAGCAATCTCATTCCATCCTCACCATGAACACATGGGGTAGTTTTTATGTGTTCATTTTGTAGATGAATAAGTGAAGCTCAGAGAGGTGGAGGGATGTGCTCCAAAACCACTGAGCAGCTGAATCCCGCCACTAAGCTCATCAACCTTAAAGCCCATGTTCCTTCCAGGGCACACTGTTCTTTCTTATAAGAATTTTCAAGGTACAGAAAGGAAACTGTGGAGAAGTGATGTCCCTCTCTACCCTCAGGAAATGTGTAATCCTATCTAATAAAGAGGGAATATGCTAACTGACTGTCACACCCTCAAAGATGGCTTGCCCACAGCCACAAGATGGCTGGCAGGGAAGGGCAGTTGTGGGCAATCATGCCAGCAGGGGAGTAGTTGGGAGCGACCGGGCCTGCAGGGGAGGGCAGTTGGGGGAGATCATGTCAGCAGGGGAGTGGTTAGTGGGTGATCATGTTGGTAGGCAGAAGCAGTTAGGGACAATTAGGCAGGCAGGAAGACAGGAAGGCAGGTGAGCGGTTGGGAGCCAGCAGCTCCGGATTGTGTGAGAGGGACTGAGGGGTCCCAAATTATAGAGGGTGCAGGCTGGGCTGAGGGACACTGCCCCCCCACCCCCCCGCCAGTGCACGTATTTCTTGCACCAGGTCTCTAGTATTGTATAATACACAAATAACTATGATTACTAACAACACATCTATATTCATCTGACATAGACTAGTCATGTTCAGTAGAATGTCAGCCTTTTATTCATCCTACTTTTATTCTTAGAAATTTAACACTCTGTCCCTGCCATCTATCAAGCTGTCTTTTTGAAAGACATTGGAGTGTGAGGTGTGCCGACTAAGGGACCAAGCACTCTTTCTCAGTTGAGGAGTGGAATTGATGCCAATGTGGCACTTCCAGCAATGACTTGGGTCTGATGCGTTAACAGCCTGAGCAGGGTTCAAGGCCCTAAGCCAGAGGGGCTGGACTGTGCCATGACTGGGGATCAACTTTCAGGCTTCTGAAGTGTGTAGTCTCTGGGCAGTTCCTGCTGTGGCTCCTGTGGCAGTTTGACCTGCCCGATTTGGTTGATCAACTGGTGTAATTAGCTAGAATGTTCAGAAGTAAACGTTATTGAAGGAGAAATAAAACCATTACCCATGGTTGATCCTATTCCCAAAATTGCAGAAACTGATCTGGAATGGCTGAGGAGACCAAAAATGGTAGCCAGTCATTCTAGATGAGAACTTAAAGTTAGAAAGAGATTAAATTTCTTTCTGTAGGGTTGGTCACTGGTCAATGTTAAAGTAAAGTTTGCCTCTTCCCCACCTGTAGTTTACATTAGAAGGGATTTTCCCTAAATACTTCCAGTTAATCTCCACCCTTTTATTCAATCAGCACCCTGAGAAAGGCCCCTGGCCAATCTGATTAGTAAGTTTGTGAAGAATAAAGCTCAGCTCATCAACTCCTCTTGGGAACAAGTGCCCACAGGGAGAAGGGGTTCTTCACCGTCCCTCCATTCTGTAAAAATTCCACAGGCCTGGGGCTTGGCCTGGGGTATAAAGAGGAATAAATCTGACTTATTCTTAGGCTTAGTATTAAAAGTCTTGTTTAGCTGAAACCGGTTTGGCTCAGTGGATAGAGCGTCAGCTTGCGGACTGAAAGGTCCCAGGTTCGATTCCGGTCAAGGGCATGTACCTGGGTTGCGGGCACATCCCCAGTAGGAGGTGTGCAGGAGGCAGCTGATCGATGTTTCTCTCTCATCGATGTTTCTGACTTTCTATATCTCTCACTTCCTCTCTGTAAAAAATCAATAAAATATATTAAAAAAAAAATAAAAGTCTTGTTTAGTTCTCATATAAGGTTACATAGATTACATCTACTACCTTAGCTATTATTTGTTATAATATTGACCCCCATCTTTCACTTCATTTCTCAATTTGTTCAGAACCCAGATTAGGGAAGAGGATCATTAATTATACTGGCCTGCTCAGAGGCACAGGTACCCCTATGAAAATGAAAGTGTAATAAACCAGATTATTACTTGGATGTGGAAGAGAAAGAATGGCGGATGTAGGACATGTGGTCTTTATTTCTACTCAGGGTAAACTCTCTGGGAAGGGGCTGAGCCTGCAACAGGCAGGTTTATCTCAGACTTTGGAAAAACCTCCCTGACTCCATTGGTTACATGGCCAGAAGAAGGGTCTTATCAAAGAACATTGTAGAATTGTTTCCCCACAGACGCCCTTAAAAATCATACATAGGTGTGTGGAGAATTAAGTATAGGTAGCCATCATAATCACTAATAAAATTGGTTGAGCTGGTTAGTCACTCAGAAAGCCTAAATTGCTCCTGGTGATGGGTGGGGCAGCTGCACTGAAAGAATAAAAAATGCTTCAAGCCACACAAACTTCCCAGGCTTCCCCGGCTACAGACAGGAACAGGGGGAGCGCAGGCCTTGGGGCTGTCCCTGGAGATAGCCAACCCTTGACATAAGCAGGTTGTAAAAATACCAGGCAGGAGTGAGGAGTGAATTTCACGCCCTATCAAGCCATTTGGAATCTCTTTGTTCTCCTTACTCCCTCCTGCATGCAACCCCTCCCCAACGTGTAATTTTTGCTATAAATATCTGGAAAACTCTCTGCTCGGGGCCCAACTCCGCTCCTGCGTGAGTTTCGAGTTGAGCCCCAGCGCGCTGGAATAAAGCCTCTTGCTGTTTGCATCAAGTGACGTCTCCTGCGGTTGATTGGGGTCGTCGTTGGTCTGCAGGGCAGAGTGAGGGTCCCATTTCGGGGGTCTCACAGCACCAACTCTGTTAGGGCAACAGAGAGTACTTTTAGTAGCTCTGGTAAAAAAATGAATCAGACTTCTAGTGTTACATAATTTCACATTCATTTCAAAGGAGCCTGGAGAGCAATGTGTAATTAATTATCTTATTATTATCTTCTTCCCAGCATTTTCATTATTTCCCAGCATCCTTACTCTCCTAGTTGAGATCTGTGTATTAGCTCATTAACGTATTTTCTTCCAATATAGTGTAGCAAATAGAGCTTGGATTATAAGGATTTTGGAGACTTTGGTAAAGGTGAAAATAGAAGAAAGAAAGATTGAGGTCAGGTATTAATGACCACTCATGAGGCTTGTTAGATTGCGGGGAAGGAGAAAATGGTAGATGGAAAGGAGAGTTTGGGATACCTAGGATTAGTGGCAGACATTCACAACAACCACGCCACGGGCTCCCCAGTCCGTTTGTGGGGAACAGTATGCAGTCTGATGTGAGGTTTAGAAGCTTGAGAGCAACCTGAATGTGTCTCTCAGAATTCTTTTTGGTCTTTCCCATTGCCCTGCTGTGTTTTGTCGGGCCAAGTGCTCATGGAGCAGTTTTATGCTGGTGCTTTTAAAGGTGCCACTGATTTTTAAAATTATTTTACTTTTCACAAAAGTAATTATTTTATGCATTCATCCTGTCATTCCATAGATATTTTTAAAGTATCTGCTGTCAGGCACAGTCCTCAGCAGAGGGGAGAGGAGGGAACATTGGAAAGTACATGGTGGCCATGGAGGAGGGCACAATGGCCTATCTGTGTCCTTGGCACTTGACAAATACTTACTGCTCCAGGTGGTTAACATTCTGTGATTCAGTGGATTGAATTAAATTGAACCAACTTGAATCTTCTACATGATGGGAGGATAAGTAAGAATAATGGATGCCCTCATAGTTCAGATAAAGGAAGACATGTCATTATTTTATTGTTGGGAGTAATAAAAATTGTCCTAATCTTTCAGTGAGCAAATGGCTCTCTGAGAGAGGTGGGGTCGGGGGGTCAGAGAAGGGCAGGCAATGGCTTCAAGGAGAAGAGATTTGTAGGAATTCACTAATGAAGATATGAAAATGTCAAAACATAACGGAAACATTAAAACATACCCAAGGGCATGGGTTTGTAAAAGTGCCTTCTTTAAGAAAATGCCACAGTGTATGTATCTCATAGAACTAATCATACTTGGAATATGAAAAATGATCCCTGGTTACAAATGCAAGGGTGAGTGTGTATAATGTCACTGGAGGGTCCTGTATATGCTACCAACCAGCCAAGTCTTCCTTTAGAAATTTTATGAAGAATTTATGAAGAATTTTATGAAGAATTAAAGGAGAAGGGATATGTGTCTGTCCTTTCACTCCTATAAGTAAAAGAGTCAGTTTTTGCTAATGAAGGTTATTTAGGCAAGTTAACCATTTGAAAAGTAGATTTCCCCAAAGATATTCAAAATGGTAAACGATCCAGGACTCCGTCAGCTCATATGATTTCTGTAGGTGAATTAGGGTCCCCCTTTGGGGAGTTATGTAACTTGGTGTTTTCATTGATTGGTTCCACATGTCCCTGTGCCACAGAGTCTGGCTCGGTGAGTGGGGGATGGGGATGTCAAGTTCTGCCCCTGTGGTGGACACCCTTGTGTAGTGACCATTCAACACAGTTGTATGGAAAGCCTTGTAAAGGGCAAACCACACCCTGGTATATGTATCAATGTACTAGGCAGAGGATCTGATTCATTGTAGGAGGTGACTGCGGTATGGGGCCCTGTTAAGATTAGGTGGGACCATGGACAGCTGTAACTACTGGGACTAGAGTCCTAGAATATTAGCCTGGATAATTTATTTCCCTTTACTGGTCACCGAGGGTCTTTGTTGTTTTCTGCCAGCGATTCTCCCTGGCTGGACCCACTTCAGTTATCCCCCTCAAAGCTTCGGGGAGGGTGAAGGGAGCCTCCTGGGCGCCTTTCTATAAATTCAGAAGAATTAAGCCATTCTTGGCCAACTCATTTATCTTGTTAAGCTCTGGGTATTCTCTTAAATGAAATGAAATACAGAAATAATTTTTAAGGCCCATTCCAGCTCCAAAGTCTGAACTAAACAAAGCCACATTTTTTATGATTATTTACTTCTATGAAAACTCCCACATAAAATATCAACTGCCCAGAGAAACACTGGCACATTTGTTAACAATATTTTATTTATTGTGAAATGTGGCAAAGAGTTTTTTGTTGTTGTACAATTCTTAGAGAAAACTCTAATTTGCTCTGAAAATACAATTTCTATTTTGGCTTTAATTTAGAGGAATCCAGTCTAAAAAGAAAAAGGCATAAATTATTTAATTTTCAGTCAGTCCTCAGAAGAGCCCACAGTTAACAGAGCATGTCTAAACATTGCTGTAGAATTTAGGGAGGTAATGTTCACACTAGCCAAAAGTGAGTGAGTGGTAAGCCCTCAACCTATGAGTCATCTGTTAGAAAGCTCTGAAATAATAAGTACTAGTTTTTAAATTGCATGCTTATTCTTAAAGTGGTTATTTAAGAGAAATAAAAAGCCCTTGCCATATCAAAATTCAACAAAACATATGTTTAAAAATTTCAGAGTAACCATAGAAGCTTGGTCAAATGAATGAGGACCAATTTTAGAGTGAAGGGCTCCCCAAAAGGCAGGTTTCTGATAACAGCAATATGAAAAATATATTTTTCTCTCATCCTAGATGGTTCAATTTACTATTCTCTGGGTAAAGTCCACAAGGCTTTAAAAATCTTGCCAAATGAGCAAATTTTCAGAGTAATACACTGAGATGCTGAACTCCAATTTGAGTTTATCTGAACAGAGTTGAGGGGTGATAAAAAATATTCCAAATATACAGATATTTCACACTGTTTAAGAACATTAGTATGTGTTTTTTTAGAAAAGTAAACCAATCTAGATGAATTAATATCAAATATAATAAATTATTTACCTGAGAGTCTATTCCCTAGGCCCAGTTTGAATAAATGTCTACAATATGCTTAGCAGGACCTGGAAAATGTCTCTCTAAGTGACAGTGTTGAGCTAATTATATTCATCAAGCCATAAAATTTTAAAGAAAAAAGAGAAACTAAAGCAAAGGGAAAGGAAAGAAGAATACATTTGGCTAAAAATATTTAAACTATTTTTTAGTTTTAAGTAGCATATCTGGAAATGTGAAAATTAAAAATAGCATAATATGACGGTTTAAAAAATTGTAGTTATATTGCAGATAAACCGGATCATCAAATATTGGGAATCTCTGGTCTTCATAAATTTGGTTGAGCATTTGGACATGGTCCACGGAAAGGATGGCTTATGGTTTTTGGTTTTTTGTTTTCCCCCAGAAACAGCTCCTTCCTTTTCTGCATTCTTCTTCTATCTTTGTTGTTGTTGATCCTCACCCAAATATATTTTTTCCCAGTGATTTTCAGAGAGGGTGGAAGGAAGGTGGAGAGACGGAAAGAGAGAAACATAGATGTGGGAGAGACACATGGATTGGTTGCCTTCTGCATGTCCCCTGACCGGGGCCTGGGATCAAGCCTGCAACCAAGGTTCATACCCTTGACCGGAATTGAACCAGAAAAATTTCAGTCATGACTGACATTCTATCCACATGAGCCAAACCGGATGGGGCTCTTCCTCTATCTTGAGCTGTTTTTCCCTCTGACCATTGCTCCTAACTCCAATGTCCCTTCTCTTGCTTTTCATCCACAGACCCAGGGCTCACTGTCTCTGATGGTTTTTCTCTGTTTGTTTGTTTTTGTGGGGTTTGTTTTGTCAGTTGTTTTTGTGTGGGGTGTTTTGTATCCAGGGGATCCAGAATGGGAAAAATATCTGTTTTGGATTGTGGGTTATCAGAAATCTGTGTTTATTTTAATTTCTAACTTTTTATGTTTGATTTTTTTGCTTGAAAAAGAAAATGTCAGTGCCTCAGAGAAGACTTCTCTAGCCACACTGTCTACAATTGTATCCCGTTTATAATTATGGTCCTAGTTACCAAAATGTAGAGGGAGTTGAGTGCTCAGGCCTGCTCCCCACCCAAAGACTTGCAGGGAGGGAGTAGGGAAGACAGATCCCCCAAACTCCCTCTTCTTCCACTCTTCCAGCTCCTGCCAGGATCTCCCATTGGCAGAACCGAATTAGAAGCATATGAAAGGGGTTTAATTGGACTTGGATAACATGGAGGAAATCTCCCCACTCCCATGTGACTCTCCATCTCCTTACCTTATTTTCTTTTCTTTAGAGCCTCTGACTTTATGCTTGATGGGAACCTTTATTAGTTTGTTGATTATTTTTGTGGTAGGAAGGAAGTTTTACGGAAATAGGGACTTTACTTTGGATTCGCTCTAGTTTCCTAGAATGCTGCTTGGCAGATATTATGCACTCATTAAGCATTTTTGAAGGACAGGGGAAAAGGCAGGAATGGAAAAAAGAAAGGAATGTAAGAAATAGAAAGAAAATAAAAATAAAGAAAGAAAATTAAAAAATGTCCATATATGTAAACTCCCAGGAAGATCTGATTTTCCCCTATGGGGGTGAATGCGACGATTTTAGGCGGCATAGGGATGCTTGCTTTTTATTTACACACATCTTTATTTTAATGATTATTAGATAACTTTCTTTTTCATGAGGGGTCTTGAGTGGGTCATTAGGTATATATTATTAAAAATAAAATAATGCTATATACTAGTAAATAAATGAAGTTTAGGAAAAGGTTTTTATCAGCACCCATACCGAGCATGATCCTTTGTGCCTTTATAGTACTTAAAGCTGTTCAAAAATGTTTCACACCTACTGTGTGCTCTTATAACAACACTACTGGGCAGGGAGTTTGAAAGGCTTTTTGCAGGGCCCCGCATTGAGTTGGTGATGGATTTGGGAACATGACTTAAGTGCTATGATATGAGAATAGTTCTCTCATGTTGTGCTTAGTGTGCAACTCCCCAAGTAGATAAGTACTGAGTGGGCCGTGAGCCATTTCTATAGGTTGGGGGTGGCAAATGCACCAGCTCTGAAGACAGATTGCCTGGCTCAGCCCCAGCTCGCCCAATCATTAGAGGTGACCTTGGTAAATTATGGATTCTCTCTGTGCTTTGGTTTCTTCATCTGTAACATGGAATAATAATATCTCCTCTCTTGTTGGAAGGACTAAATGAAATAACATAAGCACCTAGAAAAGTGTCCGGGACAATGGCAGTGTGATGGTTTTTAGTGGGGGAATATTTCTAACCAGCAGGATTTATAGCCTACCTCTTTCTAGTCTTTTTTTTTTTTCTCTCCCTGCTGTGTGCAGGGAAAGATGCAAGCAGCAGCATGCCCTGAACCAAAAATATATCTGATTGAGGTGCCCGGCATTGATTTTTACCACTGGAGTACTGACAAATGCATTTTAATAATTACACTCTGAGTGGACATTTCATAGATGTGGGAGATGACAACAGAATCTATTGCAATGAAACCAAATGTGCATGCCATGACTATCAGCTCTGAGATAATGCAAAAAGTATATATTTTGATGCGAGCCACACAGTTATTCTATTAATAATAATGAGGTCTGCGTTTTACTTTTTTCCAATACGAGCATGCACTTGAATTTATTTGCACTATGGAATATTCTCCCATGTGCCATGCACCTGGTGTTGACTGGGTTTGCCTAAACCTCATGTTGTATAACACACGGTTAAGTCATTTTTATAAATTTATGCAAATTTACACAGTGCTACATGTAACATCTGAACAGTGTTTCTACCTGACAGAAATGCTATTTCCCTCCTCCCAGTGTTTTAATAAGTACCTATTTATTTATAATCCTTATTTCTTCTCCCCCTTCATCTTTGGTTAACGTTGAGATGATTGTACTGAATAATGCCAACCAGCAAACAAAAAGTCTTTCGGCTTTGGAATTTACTCAGTGATTCTATGAGTCCCCACACATTTTCCAGCTGGCTCGTTTAGAGTGGACAATGCAAATAGGAAGCAGGGAATGCTGACTGACAATGAGCCCCTCTGTGTACCGCCATGTAGTTAACATAACCTCACTCTTCATCCTCATTCGAGGGGACGGATCCAGAATGAATGATGGAAAAAAAATGAATAAAGAAAAAAAAAGGCAAAAAAGAAAAACCACCAAAAGTTCACTGTCAAACAGGTTGTCCTAAAAGAGAGGAATATTATTGCTCAGTAGGGGCTGCCTTGGCCTGATTAGACAGAAGAGGGGTGATGTCTCAGAGAAAGACAATATCTCAGTTGTTGGGGGTTTGGACACCAGCTACAGTTCTTTCTGGGAAAGTTTTAGAATTTAGAATAAGTCTCTGGTGACCTCTTAATATTATAGATGATGACTTTATTTTACCTTTGATAATGTGCCCCTAAATGAAATTCTGGTCTTTTTTTTTTATTATTGGGGCATTAATGTGAGAATCTGCTCTATTTGGGTAGGTCTAATTGGAAGCTTTTGAAAAAGGAGAATATTTAATCACTTGATCATCTCTTGCTCAAGATTTTTTTTAAATAGCAAACATTGTCAACATCTAAATGATGAAAACATATCTTGATGTGTCAATATTCCTTCTGAATTTAGCTAGTACAGGGTTTTTGAAAAGGACCCTAATAAGCCTTAAACCTTCAGACATCCTTGAATGTGAAGAGGGCAAAGGTTAACAAAATGCCAACGCAGCGGGCCACCCAGGACTTTGCGCTTGACTGGGCTGATGGAGTCAGAGATTTTGAGCACACATGACCTGAGCCATATTGAGGATCAGCACCAGAACTACCCAGTCAGGTGGGATGGAGGACTGATTAGCTGGACCATCAGGAGTTGGACAGATTCAGGACCAAGGAGAAAACTGGGAGTTAAGAATTTGGCTGTGAATAGAACTTGAGCTTCCTCATACTTTTAATAGTATATATTTCATAGGGCTGTTGTGAAAATTAATTGGGATAATAAAAATATAAAGCTCTTAAAATGCCTGTAACTCAACAATAGCAGATTTGCTTTTGTTTTATCATAATAATGATAATTAATACTATGATGAGGCAGCACAGAAGAGGAAAACATCTTACTGTTATGGTATAACCCAAGAAGACTTTTTTTGTAATTTATTTAAAAATCTTGCATATATCTAATCTTGAATGTCTCAGGAAGACTTTGGAAAATGGCAAAATGATTTTATTTTATTTTTTTACTTTTTACAGTACCTCAGGTGAGTTGGGAATAAAGAAGCAAACAGGATAATAAATGAGTCAGAAAAATTTCAATGTGTCAGAAAGTGAAGCTCTGAAGAGTTTCTCCAGTTTTATAGCAGGAA
>NW_006296540.1:1708028-1747486 GCF_000327345.1 Myotis davidii
ATTATTTTAGTCACTTGCAGTGCTTTGCAAATGGTCTCATTAACAATGATGCCACTTGGCATAAGTCTCCTTATAAAACATAAAGTGAGTTAGGCTTAAAATCAGGTCTTTTGTTTTGCTTTGTTCAGGAACAAGAGACAGTGGCTATTGTTCCAAACTGGGTATTAACAGAGTGCATATTACGACCAAAATGCAGAGCTCCAATAGCCAATAGTCCCATGCTGAATACAACTTTGATGATGATATTTGTAGTGATATCCATTGAAGGGGCCTGCTGTTATGGCCTGAATTGTGTTCTCTCAAAATTTATATGTGGAGTTCCCAACCTTCTGTACCTCAGAAAGTAACCATATTTGGAGATTAAGTTACAATGAGGTCTTTAGTGTGAGGCCCTATAATCCCCATAAGACTGGGGTCCTTATGGAGAGGTGGAGAGACCGGGGCTGCTCACCACTGAGAAAAAGCCATGCAGGAGCACAGCGAGAAGGTGGCCGTGTACCAGGCGGGGAGAGGAGGCCTCAGGAGAAACCAAATCTACGGATACGTTGATCTTGGACATGCAGCCTCCAGACTGTGAGAAAATAAATTTCTGTCATTTATGTCACCCCTTCGTACTTTTCTGTTATGGTAGCTCTAGCAAACTAACACACCTGCCTTTTCTGGAAACTTCCGCCTGATCTTTTGCATCATGGGGAACTCCATCTATCTGTATTCAGGTTTTACAGCAACAAGCAAGGCAGAGCAGTGGCGTTGTCTGTGGGTGCTGCGGGGTAAATGTCTGAGTTGTGACTTGTGGTTGGACCCAGGCTGCGGTCACTGAAACAGTTAATGCTACAGGGTGATCCCAACCCTCACAAATAGGCTGGAGGAAAGTGATGCAGCTGTTTGAAAAGATCCTTGACTTGCTGCCACTGGTAAAGATTTGCACATGTGTCCGAGTACATGTATGTGCATTCACACACACACACACACACACACACACACACACACAGATGTCCATGTCTTTAAGGACAAAAAAAGGACACAAAAAAGACCTCATACAAGGCTCACTCAATGCCACCTCCCAGAGTCATAAGGAGTTATTATACACTAGAAGCAAGAGGAAGCATGGGAAAACCACAGAGAATACTTGTAATCAATCTCTCTGTCTCTTTCAGTGATGCCTGAGCATACTCCTGACAGATGCTACTGAAGGCCTCGGGTTCCTCTCAGAACTGCAATCATTCTTTTAATGCCTTAGGAATGATGTGAAGAAGCTTCCTGTGCAGCCTAACACTAAGAAAGAAAGGTCAGTGAGGCTGGGAATTCCAATAGTCTCATGTCTTCCTGGAAGATCCGCCCAGTGGCTTGGGAAGCCTGCACTTACCTCTCCGCCCAGTCTCCACTGTGGTCATGATGGTGGTTGGGTCCCAGGCAGGCAGAGAGCTGCTGGGCACGTGATACTCACTGTCTATGGGGGGGAGAGACGCCGTGTGAGTAACACCTCAGTCATCAGGGCTCTCCATCCGGGGCCCTGGAAAAGAGCATGGCACTTCATCATAGGTTTCACTGCGCTTAATGTGGTGAAAAACATAGTCAGCTCCTCTCTTAAATCACAGAAGTCACGGACAGCAACAGGGAATCCGCATGTCAGCTCATCCAGGCTGTGTGCTAAGGGAAGCCAGATCCAGCTCTGCTTTTCATTAGGGGATAGTGAGTTAGGTCCGGGAGGTGTGCAGCTCCCCTTTCTTCCACCAGCCTGCCCTGTTTCTATCATTAACATAAGCTCACAATTAAGACAGCGCTCTAAGACGCAAGTGTTCCTGCGGGCCTAGGAGTTGGTGCCTTTTCCTCCCTTTGTGGAAACGCTGCTGCCCTTTGGAAAACTCCAGAAATAAAGCTGTCAGTGAAAGCACATTAAATCGTGAAATGATGGGAACAAAGCTACTAACAATCCGGAATCCCCGTCGCAAACCTCCAGAGGGACATTTTCCTGTCAGGGAAGCTCTTTCTGAAAGTGTCTACCTTTGAACGTATTTTGCACTCTTGAAAGGTGCATTAAATTTTATTAAGTCTAAATGAAGTTTATGTTACTGTTGTGTGTTTTAATTTATATTTTAATGCAATGTGGGTTGTTATTGAGGGACACATCTCAGTCCCATTGGAGTGTGAGCAAATGACGCAGCTTATTGAGCGGGCTTCCTAAACATTTCCCATTAAAATGTTGAAGGCATCTGAACAGTAAAACCATCCAGCAGATATTTACGAATGTGAGGCCCTGCAGCCGAGACATCTATGCACAGCCGATCTATGGAGAGAGAAATTAAATCAAAAGATATGACTAAGTGTCTGGCGAGGCTGGAATAGCTGTACAGAGTATAAAGGACATAACAAGGGAGAACAGTGAAGGGACAAGGACAAGAAAGATTAGGAATTATAGCAGATATGCAGGCAATCGCATGTTGTTGGGTAAGAGCCTTACTTCCAAGGAGTTCAAGCTGAATGTTTGATTAGTCATTTATTTAACAAATATGTATAGTATAACTACCAAGTGCTAGTCACTCATTTGGCACTTGGGATATAATGATATAATTAATCCCTGTCTTTGAAAAGATCACCACCTATTGGGCTTTGAGACTCTGACTTCACTCTATGAGCTGTGGAGATGTGAAGAAAAGCACTCTGGGTAAGAAGGAAGCCTGTTGAGGCTGGGGATTGGGCTCAGGCGTTGGAGGTATTTGGTGAAAGCTTCCCGAGTGGTACAGTGAGATCTTAAGGAGAGAAGAATGTAAAGAAGAAGATGGATTTGTGCAGGGCCTGGACAGGGAGGGAGAGCTGTGGGGCAGAAGCATGGGTCAGGGTGGATAGAATGGTATGTGTAAGGCAGTGTGACCAGAGAGGGTGCAGCAGTGCTGGGGATGGTGATGGGGTGATGACATGCTGTGATAGCTAATGATGAGGGAGGAGAGGATGCCAAGGAGGTGGGACTGGGCTGGCCCAGGCTAAGGCATGTATATGATATCTTATAGTCATGGTAAGCTCATTGCAGTTTTTAAGCAGGCAGAATCAGCTTTGTTTTCTTGCAATGCCATTCTGCTAAGCAGCATGGAGGATGGGCTGAAGCAGGCAAGTGGCACCAAGTGGAAGATTTTACAATAGTTTGAACCAGCTTAACACCCTTCCCTTTTCCTTCCTCACTGAGCAACACCGCTGTAGCCACACACACTCTAAGCCCTCAGGAAACTGACTCAGATTTCCATCTTTTTGTCTTGATCCTGTCTGCTCTCACTGGTTCCTGCTTCATTGGTTTGCCTTGTGTTATTTCTCTTTGTCCCGAGGGCAATGGCTCTGCAAATAGAGAGAGGAGCAAGATTTGAGAGACATTTTTGAGGCGCAGTCAACAAATGCATCTAGTAGCTCAGTCCACTCACTAGAAGTTGCTTTGGTGATCACCTTTATTTTTTTTTCTTTCCTATTTTTTCCTCATCCATGCCCAAGCCCCTGGAATTTTCACTTGTTCCTATGTTACGGATGTGCCTCTTATCTGGGAATGTTCAGTAGCTCAAGTCCAATCGGTTGAAGAATTCAAGCTTTTGCTCCTTCCCCAAACAACCCTGTCCCCTATGGTTTGTGTAATGATCAAGTTAATGTGCCATTCCAGTAAAGAGGTCTTTAGAGTGTGAAAGGAACAAATCCTATTTCCCAAAGGTACAATGAATATCTACCAGGTACTACTTTAAATGCTTTTCATGAGTTAATTTATTTAAGCCCAAGGTAATAGTACTTCTCTTTAATCTTTAAAGAACATACCTCATGATATAAATATTAATGTTCCCATTTTATAGATTAAAAAATCAAGGTTGTTTGAAATTTCAAGATGAGAAAATATTTTTATGATGGGATATCCTTTATATTCCTCAAATCACTCTTTAGCCAACTAAGTTCTATTAAAATCATATATCTATAGAATTCTAGCTTCTCAGAATGAGAGGAATTTTACAGGTAATATTTTTCAGTCCCCAAAGCTTCAGTATGTGTTGGGTTCCTGATTAGATTGATTCCTTTAGTCATTCCTTCATTCATTTATTGTGGATGGGTTGCCTATTCTTTATCTTGATACTCACCACAGTTGATGTCCTCTGACTGTGCTGTCCTCCTTTCAGCCTCAGTTCAACACTTTCAGTGACATGAATTCATTGCCTCCTGAAGCAGCCTATTCTGCTGTATATTTCGTTAATGAGATTTTGGATGTTGAGGCAAAACCTATTGCCCTCCAATTTCTAATCATTGGTCATAATTTTATCTCATGAAATCATCTAGTACAAGTTCATTCTTTCTTCCACAAGACAGTATTTCAATGAATTTAGAAACCTATTATTATTTTTTTGTAAATTTCCACTTGCCTCTAATAACTCTTCTCTTTCTTGGTTCCTTTTTTTTAAAAAAAAAAATCCTCACCTGAGGATGTATTCTTATTGATTTTAGATAGAGAGAGAAGCGGGGAGGAAAGAGAGCAACATCATTGGGTTGCCTCCCAAACCCGCCCTGACTGGGGATAGAACCCACAACATAGGCATGAAACCTGATCAGGAATCAAATCCCCAACCTTTTGGGTATGGGACAACACTCCAACCGACTGAGCTACCATCCGACTTGGTTCCTTATGTGGCCCAAGCCAGACCTCACATTGCCTTCATGAGCCTTTACGTGCAGTACTCAACTCTCTTTGCAAGTCTCAGCCGGCTTTGTACTGAGAAGGGTAGAAAGGAGTTATCCCTTACGCTCCCCCCTCCCATCCATTAACTCATAGCATTTGCAATTAGTTTCTTGTGTTGGTGTCCCTGTCACCTGCAAGACAGCAAGAATGGCAAAACCATGAAACTTTTGTTTTCAACAATGTCCCTAGCAGAGTGCCTGGTATGAGTAAGTATGCAATAAATGTTTCTGGAATGAATGAGTGACTAATGGAATGAGTGAGTGCACTGCTGTTAAAATGCCGAACATGCTCATTTTTCTAAATAGCACAGAACTAGAAGTAATTTAGGAAACTCACTATCTCAATCAGCCCATTTTCAAGAAAGAAAACTGAGACCAGAGGAGTCAATGACTTTCTGAAGGTCACACCACAGAGCTAAGACTAGAACTCAAGACAGCTGACTCATATTTCAGAGCCAGTGAAAGGGCAACTCCAGGTCTCAGTGGGGTGTGGTGGCGGTGGTGGACATGAGACAACAATTTTATAATCCCTGAGAGTCAGGTATCTTGGGCTCTTCTGGGGTCTGTGGAAACCACAAGAAAGAAGTCTTTACAGCCTAACCCAGCCGTGGGCAAACTATGGCCCGCGGGCCGGATCCGGCCCGTTTGAAATGAATATTACCCTTTTATTAGTATAGATCAGCCGTGGGCAAACTACGGCCTGCGGACCGGATCCGGCCCATTTGAAATGAATAAAACTAAAAAAAAAAAAAGACCGTACCCTTTTATGTAATGATGTTTACCTTGAATTTATATTAGTTCACACAAACACTCCATCCATGCTTTTGTTCCGGCCCTCCGGTCCAGTTTAAGAACCCATTGTGGCCCTCGAGTCAAAAAGTTTGCCCACCCCTGGCCTAGCCTCTTCCAGGTCAGGAGCTAACTCAGTGACACAGGGAGGCATTCAGGGCAGCCTTGGGCCCTAGCTATGCACTCGGGGCTCTTCCAGGGCCCACATAAAGCTCAGATATTGATTCAGCATCTGTCCTTTAAGATCTCCTAAGCTGCACTGGGAAAGGACTGACAAATAAGAAACAGCCAAGGATACACCCAGAGAATTATTCAGAGAAATGAAATGAGGTGTTGGCAGTGCAATGAAATACATTCTGCTTTTGTTCTGTTCAAGCTCACCTAGAGGAAGGAAGGAAGCTGAGGCTATTACCATTCTTAGAAAACAAAGCAAACCTGGAAGTCAATTACAGCTTTCTCCTCTATGTGTTGTTCATAGATGTGTCTGGCCTGATCGCAGGAGAATTATGGCTCTCCTACCATAAACAGCACTGATCCATATCCTCCCTCCGAGACTATGAAGGGGATTCTGCAGTAGTATTTTATGGCTTGAAACATTGCATAATATAAGCCCCTAATCTCATGGTAATCGTCTACTCTGTCACACTATACTAGAGAAGTACCAATAAGATCTTGAATAATGCTCACCATTGTTAAACTCTGGTTAGGCATGGCTTCATTCATTCCTCACAATAGGTATTATCCCATTTTAGAGATGAGGCAATCAAGGTTCAGAGAGTGCCAGTTTTGAGATCACATCTGCCTAATGCTATAGCCTTAACCTTGTGTTGTGAACCTTGTGCTCAGAGCTTGTATGCTGCATTAGAATAATCAATGTCGATCTACGTGTGCTTCTTCTGTTTGAGACAGACACTGTCTCCTGGGGCCTTCACAGGTTGCTGTCTTTCTGCCTTGAATGTTCTTACGACCCACTCCCAAGTTGGCCCTGTTTCTACTCACCCTCCTGGGTTCTGTGCAGGTGTACCCTCTTCCAAGAAGCCCTATTTGCTCCCTCTCTCCTCTGCGAGTTTGCACAGCACTTCCTATTTCTGCCATTGCATCCATGATTCTGCTTGCTTAAAATCTGGTTTTCCCACTGCTAGACTGGGAGCTCCTGGAGGTCAAAGGCCACTTCTTATTGAATCTGTGCACCCCATGTCTAATGTAAATATGTCTTTCTTATTATTTTATTTATTAAATGAAAGACAGGCTCTGGAGCACCTGAGAAGCAATAGGACATGCTTTCTAATCACAGGAGGGTGAGAATGTTTTAAAAGATTAAAATCTTATTGAAGTAGAGGATTTGTTTTCTTAGGTATCCCCGGCAGAGCACCTGGCATCAGTCAATATGCATTAATGTGAATCTAAAGGACCCAGAAAAATCCTACCAATGAAATGCTAAACTAAACAAAAGACAAAGTTCAGAAGGAATGAAGAAGGTTATTCAAGGTGGCAAATTATAGCGGGGATTTTTGGGGGTGCTGGAGTAAGAAAGACCTCAAATCCCAGCAAATTCAGCATTGTAGCTGAAGCTTAGTTTCTTCATTTGAAAACTAGGAATAATAACAATACCGACATTAGAGGGCAGTTGTGAGAATTGCTTACAGTACTATGTATGAGTCTTTGCACGAAGCTCAGCATAATGTTAGCACCAATAAATGGCAGCTATTTTTTCATAGCTGCATAATCCTCTCTTTTCCAACAGGCATGTGAAGGTCTTGAAATACATTTTTTTTCTTTAAAAATGCTTCACCGTTGAGATATGTCCCAAATGTCGTGGCTCTGATATATAGGTAGGGGTAACTAGGTGTCTAGGATTTCACATCAACATTGTATAAAATGTGGAAGTCATATTTTCAGGTTGTATTTTGGGCCTATGAAAAGTCTTCTGGCACATGCCATCTGAAGCAGAATTGATCACTTAAATATAGTGCATTTTATAATTTATACTAATTTTATTCTGTATTTTTTCTATACTGTGAGTGACATAGGGTAGAAATTGTCTCTAATTCACCTTGCCTTGGCTTTGTAAGTAGCACAATGCCTGGCATATAGAAGATGATTTTAATTTTAGCACTTGTCATAGCTGTTCTTGAAAGTTTTTTTTAAAGTATAATTATGTTTAATATATATCTCTCCTAAGACGTTGTGAGAATCAGAGGAAGTTAAATGGGAAAGAAATCTGCCTGACTATTGGTCTTTGTTAAATTTTATTACTTTCAATTATAGGACCTCTACAAAAATAGCTTTCTTTTTGAGTCATGGAAAACTGGAGACAGCTATCACTTCCATGCCCACCACTGCTTACATTCTGGGAGGAGCTGTGCCAGTGTGTGGATCACAGATGGGACTTCAGGGAGACCCAGGGGCTGTGCAGTCACTCACCATTACCTCCTCAACAGCCCTCTACCCTATGTTTCAGGTCCATAGCAAACACTCAGAAAGTATAGATCTTGAATGCTTTCTCTCCCCAGACGGGGTGAAAGAAGAGTTATGGGCAGAATCACAAAGCGCCTTTGTTTCCCAGCTGCAGGGGGTGTGGCACTTCCCTCCTGGGTGGGTGGTTCTTAGACTTAGAGCACAGAAAGGTGCTCTGGGAAAACTGTGAGGATTCTACAGGAGGTCATGGTGAGGATGGAGGAGACAACTGTAGGCACTGAGTAAATCCTGATCTGGCACAAGGTGCCTTTGTTTCCCAGCTGCAGGGGTGTGTGGCACTTCCCTTCTGGGTGGGTGGTCCTCAGACTTAGAGCACAGAAAGATGCTCTGGGAAAACTGTTAGGATTCTACTGGAGGTGATGGTGAGGATGGAGGAGACAACTGTAGGCACTGAGTAAATCCTGATCTGGCACAAGGGCTCCCATTCTAGAGTAACTTAAACAAAGTTGCAGAGCCAGTCCTGAAGGCGGCTCATGGGCCATTCTACAGAGGCAGGCTCCTCATCCAGGCAGGAGTGAAGCATCAGGGTGGCCTAGAAACCTGCCGTTGGCCCTATTCATGGGATTGGAAATGAGGGAAAGGCTTGGGTCTCTGGGAGATGCATTGACTGGAGCAAAGTAGGACTTCTGTCCTGGGCACTGATGGCCTGCCTCTTGCTTGCCCCCTACTGGGGATCAAGCCCATAATCCCCAGCATGTACCCTGACCGGGAATCGAACTGGTGACCTTTTGGTTCATGGGTCAGCGCTCACACTGGCCAGGCTGAGGCTTTTTCCTTATGACACAGTTGAAGCATTCCCCACTGTACCTTGATCCTGCCTCTTACATTGCACTCGTCATGCTGTATTGCAGCAATCTGTTTATATTTCCGTCTCCCTTGCTAAATGGTGAGCAACTAGAGGGCATGGTCCATGTATCATTGCTATTGTTACTTTTTGTCTTCATGTCTCTAGTACTTAGCTCAGGGCCTGGCACATGATATCTATTGCTTACATGTTTACTGAATGATGGCATGCGTGGATGGATGGGTGGGTTTGTGAATGATTTATTTCCCTCGTCTCCCCCACCCCACATTTGAAAGAGGTGTTTAAATGCCTCTGGCAGGAAAACAGGGCACTCGCTGTAGGAGCAGGAGCAGGTCTGATGTGCATGTGGGGATTAAGTGATCCCAGCTGTCAGGAAAGATGAACCAAAGAGACTGGGACCAGCAGAGGAAAAACTTTGAGCAACTGGTCATTAGTCAGTGACACCTTGGTGTGGCTGAGTCTATCATTTCAATCTTTTCTTTTTAGCACAATAAGCCTATCAAAGGATGAGAAAGGTGGGAAGGAGGGGAAAAAAGTTTACATTAATAGTCTTTTGTGCAGTTACATTATTCATATTTTCAAATGTAAACCCTATTAGGTTCTTAGAAAACAGATTTATTATTGCTCCTTTAAAGATGTGGAAACAACAATTTGCTTAAGGTCCTAGGGCTACCCTAGGGCAGTGAGTGATGACCTTAATTTTGGAATAAAGAAGGATATTATTAATGCATTGGATGCCTGGGGAGAGGGGGCCTGGACTCATATTTCACTTCAGTAACCTTGACACACACAACAGGACCACCAAGACCTGGAAAACCTCTCAGGACATATTTCATCAATCCTCAAATTGTTTTCCACCAATAATTGGTTATTTCCAATGGTTCCTCTGTAGTTTTATTACATTGATTAATCTAATTATTAACCGTAGAAGAAGCATATTCATTTAGTTAATAACCAGAATTTTTGGAGGCATGCATATTTTGTGGCACTTGGTATTAGTGACCCAAGAATAATAAATGATTAGGCTTTGTTAAGTGACTAGCACTGTGCTAACATGTCCCATATATTCTCTTAATTCCTCCTCACATGAACTCTAATAAGCAGATATTATCATCACTCCAATGGGCAGATGAGGAAAAGGAAGCTCAAAAGGTTAACTAGCTTGCCTTTACCTCTTTCAAATTTTGACCTTAGATGAGTCTTTCTGACTTTAACATCCATATTCTTTTCATTATAGCATGCAGGCATCGGCGGCTATAATCCATTCAAGAAGGCAGATTGTAAATGTATAATTAAGCATAAAAATTGATAGAACTTTTTAATAGAATTTACAAAGCACCAGGGAGCTCATCAATTCCTTAGGCAGAGAAGGCAGCAGTATGGATATGAGCTCTTCTGCCTTGTATATTAGCTTCAAATTCTTAACCAACCAACAAACAAATGGGGGGATGGAGAAATATGTTGAATGTATGCAGGTTCTCTTAGCTCCCATGCCCATCACCTCCTGCTTTCTACTCTGTACTGTTGGCTGCTATGCTTGGGTTCATTTTCATGGCTACACTGAGAGCCCATCTGTTCCCAATGAAGAGTACAAATATTCTGATGCAAACCCTGAATAGAGAACTGTCACATAGTTAAAGCAGAGCTGTCAAAGTCCTCTCTTCTGGAGGCCAGAGTACATTTTTAGCAATGTGTTCGTGTGACTATGTTACTCATTCAGGGCCGTGGTATAATCAGGAATATTTCAGAAAATTTCCCGCTGGCACTAAAGGAGTTTGTGCATAGACCAAACTAATAAACGGGAAATTATTGCATACATGAGAGGAACATTCAGCATCCTAGGGTGGAATTATAAGGAACTCTTCAGACAGTACTATCTCTACAAGTTTTATTTCCTCTTCATTTTCACATTTTTTTAAAAAAAACTAATCTTTTCTTTTTCCAAGTTACCAAAACATGCTTTCAAAGTCTGTTTATTTTGTTCCTCTCCCCCCACCCCCCCGACCCCAGGTTTTCTTCATCTATTTATTGTCCAAACAAGGTGCCAATTGCCTGTCCCAGGTTCCTTGACAGAAATCTATTGTGTTAGGTTAAAGGCTGGTTTTGGAGTCTAAAGGCTGTTTTTTAGTAATAGCTATCCAGCTTGCCATCATAAAAATACTATAGTCGCCCTAACCAGTTTGGCTCAGTGGATAGAGCGTTGGCCTGAGGACTGAAGGGTCCCAGGTTCGATTCCAGTCAAGGACATGTACCTTGGTTGCAGGCACATCCCCAGTAGGGGATGTGCAGGAGGCAGCTGATCGATGTTTCTCTCTCATTGATGTTTCTAACTCTCTATCCCTCTCCCTTCCTCTCTGTAAAAAATCAATAAAATATATATATTTTTAAAAATACTATAGTTTTCCCCTCTGTAAAATGGGCTCAAGATAGCACTGACTTTATTGAGTGGATGTGACATCAGATGATGTAATGCTCTTAGAAGGCCGGGTGTCATTCCTTGTACATGGGGATATCTCCATAAAATGTTAGCTTTTTTCTGTTTTCTAGCACAGGTCTTAGTACTTAGCAGATGCTTGAATATGCTTGTTATTTGGCAGAAGAAAACAGAATCACAGGGAAAATAAGTGACTTATTTAAGGATTCAGTCAGGGACAAGGCTGAACTGTAATTCACCTCTTTCAGACCAAGAGTATTTATTTTTCTAGCAGGTTAATCTTTCTTTCTTTCTTTCTTTCTTTCTTTCTTTCTTTCTTTCTTTCTTTCTTTCTTTCTTTCTTTCTTTCTTTCTTCCTTTCTTTCAACTGTCATTTGTCCACATTTTAACCTTTGGGGAAAGCTTTGTATTATTTTAATTTATTACTATTCCTATTTATTTGTTTCCTCATACCGCCTACTTCCAAAAGAATTGTTTCATTAAAAAACCATGAAATGAAGTATTGACCATTATTAACAGATATTGAAAAATAATATTTGTAATCACAAAACAAAGTGAGAGGGGATGGAGAATTATATCCAAAGTGATGGACTGAGTCCAGAAACAGTGCTTGAACTCTGCCCTTCCCAGCAGTCAGGCACATGTGCACACATGCCCAGAAGAGATCCAAATGATATTGGCTTTAGTGGGGTGGTGGTGGGGGGAGGGGGGGAGAGCTGTCTCTTACCGCTCCCTTCCTTAGAGTCATGGTCTGATCCTCAGCTTTGAGCCCTTATAGGTCAGTATGGAGATCCTCCTAAAATTCCAGTGACACCTCCCTCACTGGTGTTTCCACATTCCATATTGAGATGTTAACTCACCTACACGATGAAACTGAAGACGGGCCAGCTATGAGACAGTCCTTCCACTGCTGGGACCTTGTTAGCAGAGAGGAATGCAGACCAGCATACAGAGGAGCTTATGAGTGAAAATGCAGCTGGACCACAGCACCATAAGCCCATGTTCCTTCCCACAGCTCAGGCAAAAGGTCAAGTTGGAAAGAGCCTGAGTCTGATGGTTGAGCTGGACACATCCTTTAGACAGACAGCAGATGGCCTGTGGTTTAGCCTGTCAGATCAATCATTGCTTGCACTTTACGGAATGATTGTCCAACAGAAGACATCTTTATTACCATACTTTATGACTACCTTACAGACTTCAACGTGACCATAGATAATTAGAAGCTAGCGGGGCAGCGTTTTAGATCCTGTGATTTCGCTATGTGTCCTGCTAACTGCTAAATTGACCTCCCTAACTCTAAGCCAACGCCTACTGTGTTAACTGGCATTGCCCAAGAAGTTAAGAAGTCTCCAGCCACTGTGAAAGAGACATGCATTTTCAGTTTTACATGACATGAAGAGAACATGTGTTGTCAGTGAATTATCTCCTGTCCTGGAGGGTATGTGGAGCAATCACTTGGAATCCAAAGATCACAGCCTAGTGTCAGAAAGCTGCTCTACTTGGCAGCATCTTCACAGGGCTACTCTTTCAAAAATTTGGTCAAATATATTTGCTTCTGAAACAAAACTATTTACAAAAGCTGAAAAAAATCAATCATCTATGCACTTGTCTATCCAGTGATCCATCCCTGTAACAAAGATCAACTTCAATCTATTATATGCTAAAAAGTTTAGTAGTCATTGTAGGCACATCACGTTGAAATGCTATGGTCTCTAAAGTGAAGGAACTTAAAAGTTATATATGTCTTTCAAAACAAAATAATATTGAATATAAAGTGTAATTTTTTTAAAAAAAGAAATATACTCTTTAGTTTAGAAGAAAATTTAAATTCCTTTGGTCTATATTTCTCTACAAAATGTCTGGTAGAAAAAATTTTATTGGCAGAAAAATTACTTTTAAAAGCGAAAGAATAATAAGGTATTAAGAAATGTAAAAATGAAATGCTATAAATTCTCAGGATGTGGAAATACTACTTGAGCTGGAGGCTATCAGGGAAGGCTTCATGCTGGAAGTAGCTTTTACTTGGTTCTTAAGAGATGATTGAGTGGGCTGTATGGGTGCCCATTGCTAGTCCCTAGAACCTATGATTATAACTTTATATGTTACAAGAGTAAACATTACCTTACATGGCAAAACATGTGACTAAGTAAAGAATTCTGAGAGAAGGCACTTACCCTGGATTATCTGGATGGGTCCCTACTCAACCCAAGGAGAAGTATACAATTAAGATGAGGCAGAGAGAGATCTGACAGATGGAAGAGGAAGAGGCAATGTGACCATGGAGGCAGAGACTGAGGTGATGTGGACACACACCAAAAATGTGGACGGCCCCCCCAAAGCTGGAAGGGGCTCCCTGCACTTGATTTTAGGTTTCTGGCCTTCAGGACTATAATAGAATAAATTTCAATTGTTTTAAACCAACTAGCTTATAGTAATTTGTTATAGCAGCCACAGGAAACCGATAGAAATGGGTAGGATTTTAATATATGCAGTTGGAGAAAAAGGGAAATAAAGTGGAGGGAGCAGTGTAAACAGATGCATGGAGACAGAGCATTTTGGGGATCCAGGAAGCAGTTTGGCATGGTTGCATAAATAATAAATGTGCTGGGAACTCAACTAAACATAAACTAGTCAACATTTATTGAGCACTGTCTATGTGCCATGTGTGCTACTGCATCCTCCATGTAGAATCTCATTTAATCTGCACAGCCACCCCATGAGACAGGCGTTTTCTCATCTCCATGTACATACAGATAAAGAAATGGAGGCATAGAGAGGTTACATACTATGCCCAAAGTCACAAAATTACGAAGCTTGGAGCTGGAATGCTGACCCCATCTGTCTGCTCCTGCTCTAAACATCTATACTCTCTGCACTCCTTATCACGAAGGGATTTTCTTCCTCTGCTCCTGCTGCACCCTACAACCATCTATCAGAGTGCTTATCACAATCACCATGCTTTGTAATTTGGTTTTATGTGGCTGTTTCTCCTACTAGACTGTAAGCTCTGTGAGGGAAGAGACCATATCTTTCTGGATTGCCAGTAATTCCCCAGGCCTGGCACATAGCGAATTATAAATACGTTTTTGCTAAACCATGACACTTGCGAAGCTCTACAATAGGATATAGTGCATGGACCACAAAGCTTCACTGTGTATCTCTTCTTCTGAATGGGGTCACGTAACATTAGGACCCTCTTGAAGCCCATCTCCATGTCACAAGAGGATATGGAGGAAATATTTGAGATGAGTGGGAGTGGGGTGTAGGTACAGTCTGGTAGTCTCCACATGGGAGAGTTACTCTCCATCCAATCCTGTGTGTCCACTGAGCACTAGTGGCAGATGGTCTGAATCCCCTCTGCCACCGTCTCGATCCCCATAGAAGCAGGATCCATGGCAATCCTGCTCAAAGATCCCTTGAGCTTGGGAGGAAACTAAAAACCACCATTGGTGGCATAGTTGTGTTGCCTCTTGGGAGGATGCTCTCTCTATGGAAATGTTCAAAAGCCTGTTTTGTTTGCTACAAAGCTGGGGTTTCCCAGGGAGTAGATTTCCGGTCCTTACCACTCCTGGTTAGGACAGGACCATAGACGCCACCCCTACTGTGGAATCAGCTTGCGCTCTGGATGTCAGAGTTGGAAGCCTGTACTGGGAAGTGCTGGTCCGTGGAGAGGGCTGCGGCCAGAAGCAGCACTGATGGAGAACACGCCCTGCAGAGACCGTGCCAGCCTGGGCCCCTTTGCAGAGAGTCAAGCTACACGATAGGAGAAAAAGTATGGAAGGAAAAGATAAGAACGAGTGCAAAGTTGAAAGAAAGTTATAATAAAGTTTTGTGTGGAGGGCAGCAAATTCCTAAAAGGAACGTTTGTATTATGAACCTGATAACCCTCTGCAACATGCGTGGAAAGAAGAGAGAAAAAGAGATCAAAAGAAGAAAAAAAGGAAGAAATTGACCCATTAAGGTGATGGGTCTAACTCTGATTTACCTACTTTCAAACCCAGAAATCTCCAATGTATCGCTCTTTATAAAAAGAATTTCAAAATCTTCATCTTCCAACCTTCCTGCATTCCAACTGTCATCTACATGTTATGTTATTCTTCATTACATCACCCGTGTATGTGCACTCACCTTACATTTTTTCTAAGCAGAACTTTCTCTCATTCTCCACTTTCCTACCTCTGTACCTTCACTCACAGAGTCCCTTCAACACAGATCTTCCTTTTTATTTTTCCTCTCAGATCTTCCCTCCCATCTCCATTCTTGAAGGCCTAAGATAAGCCAACATCTTTGATTCATGTGTCCTTTCATTTATTTGACCAATATTTGTTGAGAACTTTCTCTTATAGCAGAGCAAACATTTACTGTCTGCTCCAGTTGTTTTTCTATTTGCCACAGTGGCCCTACCTGAGCGGCTGGCAGTTTCAGCCTCGTAAGTCTGGAGTGCTTTGTGTCTGCCAGCTCTCAGAGCTTTTTGGAATAAATAATTCCCTGGCTAGCGCCTATTTATGTGAGAATGCTTTGCCAGTTAAAAAACGAAACTCACAAAGTATGCTTGCAATTAATTGAAATGTCCAAGTGTTTGGTACAATTTGCCAAGATTTGTGCACAATGTGGGATGGATATGACCCAGGAAGCCCTTTCTATTCCAAGATCCCATGGCTACTTCGCCAGTAAAACACCCTCTCCCTGGCTACCGCAGCCGCCTCCTGGCAGTCTCACCGCCTTCAGTCTTGCTGTCTTGAATCCATTCTCCATCCCAGGTCATGGCTGTCTCTCTAAAATACAGATCTGACCTGCCTGCCCTAATTGAAGCGCTCTGATGGCTTCCCTTTGTGCTTAGGATAAACTTCAAACACTTGAAGCAGAGCGCCCTACAGGACCTTCTCACAGCTGGACCCTGCAGGCCCTTCTGTTCATCATTTTTTTGCCACTCAGCCCACCTTTGCTGTTCTTTCTTTCTGGAATAATGCTCCCCCACCCCCACCCCAACACCATGCATCACATTCCCCTGTTTAACTCTTTACTAGCCTTGACTCCTGCCTAGATCTGAGGTTTTGTTTATGTAGCATTTTACATATTCTCTAAACGAGCATGTTTCATACCATTTTTCATTGCCTCCTTATTTAAACCCCATGAAACTGAGGATTCATAATGGCAAGGATTATGTCTGTCTTGTTCACCAATTAACACAAAGGTGTGAAACAAGATAGCACTCCACGAATAGTTGTTGAATTGAATTTAGTAGAATCTCATTAAGGAAACTAACAGGACACTTATTCTATTAAGATTTGTGAATAAGAACGGCACTTTCTCATTTAATATCACTAAACTGGTTACTTAGAGAAAATGGAATGATGCTTCTGGAGTCTGTTTGTTGTGTCTTCACCTAATTGACTAAGGCAAAGGGGGTTGCTCTTTCCAAAGGAATACTCCCTGGATTCCTGGGACCTGACCTGCCTTACAAAGGGTGGGATCTTCAAGTTACAACCCTTTCATAAACAACAATAATCTTTACTAGAGAGCCTTTGATGTGATAGCCGCTCTTAATATGTGTCGCCTTAATACTCAGAACTCTTTAGCGAGGCAGTAGTACCGTGTGTTCCTTTATGTGAGGGAGCTGAGCTCAGCAGGTAGTAAGTCCTAGAGCCAGAATCCAATCTGAGCTGCTTCTTACTCCAGAGCCTTTGCTCTTTGGATTTCACCACCTGGTCTGTCTAAGGACTCCCCTGTACATGCAGGCTGGGAATGGAGTAGCGACTGGGAAAGTCTGGTGAAGTCGACTTAGGGAAGAGTGAGTTTCTCCTAGTTCAGGAATGATGGGAAAATGTCTGTCCATCTCTGCCATAATTGTTCAAAAACAAATCAGCACTCTTCATCTGTGAGCCCACTATTCTTGTGAGGATGCGGAATACATGATTTTTTAAAAGTTTTAAAGGCAGAAGAAAGTCTTGTCTTTCAAAATCTGTATTCATCAACACGCACTTAGCAACGGCTCTGAAACCCGAAGAAGAAGGGCCCGTGAGGACTGCAAGTAGTGCTGCTGCGAACAGCTGTTCATTAGGAGCCGCATCGCCAGAGCAGCAAGTGTCTGTGATATCCAAATAAATCCTCTGCTCTGACCCCTGACATAGTCACGCATCCGGGAGAGGACTCCTGAGATACATCCCAACAAGCTGCGTGAGAATGCAGAGCTTCAAAATCGAGCTGTTGCCAGGCGGGAAACGCTCTATTATTCCAAGGTATATTATGCTAAATGGCCAATCATTTTTTATTGATTCTTAGTGCTATTAGTCAGGAAGTCCTGAGTACATAATCCTCGCTGATCTTGTGGTCCTCGGAAATGACAGGTAAAGCCAGCCGATGGCTTAGTGGGAGAGGGAGATGAAGGCCGCAGTGCCTCTGCTGTTGCATTATTCATATAAGTGAGCAGGCTCTCTAATGGCCATGCAGGGCTCCTATTAACTCTTGGTGCTTAGAAACAAGAGCGGAGGATCAAAGTCTTAGCAAACATACAAATATGAGGTTATGTGAAAATGTCAATAATTTGGGGGTGTTTTATTCCCATACCTTAAGGCTTTAAATTCTAAGTTTGAGAAAGATAAGCTAATGTCTGTGATAATGTAACTTCTCATGGTCTATAAGATTATATAGCACATCTCACCTCAAAAATATCTGTTTTAGATAAATAAGTGAGGAAATTTGGACACAGATATGCATAGAGGAAAGATCATGTGAAGACACAGGCCATCCACAAGATGAGGGTTGCCCTAACCGGTTTGGCTCAGTGGCTAGAGCATCGGCCTGCGGACTGAAGGGTCCCAGGTTCGATTCCGGTCAAGGGCATGTACCTTGGTTGTGGGCACATCCCCAGTAGGAGGTGTGCAGTAGGCAGCTGATTGATGTTTCTCTCTCATCGATGTTTCTAACTCTCTATCCTTCTCTATTCCTCTCTGTAAAAAATCAATACAATTTTAAAAAAAGTTGAGGGTCTTTCATCCACATGGAGAGAGACCCTCAAAAGAAATCAACCTGCTGATACCTTGGTTTCAGACTTCTAGGCTCCAGAATCATGAGAAAATATATTTGTGTTGTGTAAACCCCTAAGTCTGTGGTACTTTGTTATGCCTTAGAAAACTAATCCTCTACAAAGTTCTCCAACTATCCATATTTCCAACTCCCCTGCACCACCCTGGTCCATAGCAACATCATCTTTTCCTCGAATGATTACCATTGTTTCTTAAATAGTTGCCAATAGCTATTTTCACAACCTTCCAAACAATTGCTCAAGTAACCTTAAAATGCGAAAAGAAAATATCATCATGCCACTTCTCTTCAGTGGCATATATGGCAAAACTTGAGATCAGAAGACCAAACAGAACATTGCATTTGTCTGAGCAAAGAATGATAGGGACTTGAAATAAGGCCATGAAGTGAGGACAGTGAGGAAGGAATCAGTTGGGTTTTAAGGCAGACTCTAAAGGAATGTATAACCCTCTAAATGGTGTGAGAGAGCATAATGGGGAATGGATAATGAATGTCTCTTAGGCTTTGGCATATTTAGATATAAATATGTTCTTGACATACAGAGGTGATAATTTTTAAATTCTTTCTCCCCATATGACAAAATCATATCGGGAATAATCATGTAAATGTGATGTCATTATTTTCTTGATTTGCAATTTAAAAATAATTAACACATAGAAAACTGCATTTAAAGTCACTACTGAAAGTCAGTAAAGTATATTTTATATTTTACTAAAGGTTTTTTGTTTGTGCTTTCCAAACAAAAACTATACCTCATAATTCACATTTGTTTCAATATTTTTAACTTTCAACACGAATGAAATCTCCAAATGTCACACCGAATGAAAAAACAGAAGCACCCAAGTTCTCTTTCTTGGTCTTGACAATGCCTGTGCTGGGGTTGTTTATTTCTAACCTACTGTTTTCGTGCAGGGATATGTATTCTTATAGGAACTGAAGATACACACTGTGACTGATGTGAACTTGAACACCTCTGAACTATTTCAAAGATACTTTTGAAAGAAACAGATATATCTGAGTCCACATATGTTGGGGGTCAACTGGATAACTAGAGGTTCTTTGAATTAACTTCCATTAAGAATATAATCCTATCTAATAATAGAGAAACATGGTAATTAGCCATACCTCTGCTACCCTTCTCATTGGCTAATCAGGACGATATGCAAATTAACTGCCAACCAAGATGGCGGCCGGCAGCCAGGCAGCTTGAAGCAAACAGGAGGCTTGCTTGCTTCAGTGACAGAGGAAGCCAGTGACGTTCCCCGCCTGCGGCTGCCAGCCTCTGAGCTTGCAGTTTAAGAAACATTGTTACAAATATAGAAGCTAAACAAAACCCCAGAAACCTGCTTTCAGCCAGCCGGGCTTCAGCCAGCAGGATTGCAACATTGTTTCAATTATAGAACAAACTCAGATTCCAGCTTTCAACCAGCGGGGACCTCAGAGCTGAAGTGAGCAGGACTGCAACAGTGTTACAATTATAGAACCAAAACAAACCAGATACCCACTTTCAGCAGCTGAGGCCTCAGAGCTGGAGCCAAGCCTCAGAGCTAAAGCTGGCCCAGAATAAAAAAAGAAAAAAGAAAAAAAGGACAGGTTGGGAGCTTCAGTCACCTGCCAGCCTGAAAATGGCCCTCAGCCCCTCACCCAGACTGGCCAGGCACCCCAGTGGGGAACCCCACCATGAAGGGGGTGTGACCAGCTGAAAACAGCCATCAGCCCCTCATCCAGGCTGGCCAGGCACCCCAGTGGGGACTCCCACCCTGATCCAGGACACCCTTCAGGGCAAACCAGCTGGCCCCCACCCATGCACCAGGCCTCTATCCTATATAGTAAAAGGGTAATATGCCTCCCAGCACCGGGATCAGCGGAGCAGCGAGGCCTCCCAGCACCAGGATCAGCGGAGCCATGAGGCCTCCCGGCACCAGGATCAGTGTGACAGGGGGCATCACCCAAACCCCCTGATTGCCCTGTGGCTCTGTGTGAGACAGGGGGCAGGGCCACAACATCCCTATCCGCCCTGCTCTGTTTGTGACAGGGGAAGGTGCCCCAACTCCCCTATCGGCCCTACTCTGTGAGTGACAGGGGAGAGCTCCTCAACCCCCTGATCAGCCCTGCTCTGTGCGTGACAGGGTATGGAGCCCCAATCCCCTGATGGGCCCTGCTCTGTGCATGACAGGGTATGGAGCCCCAACCCCTGATGGTCCCTGCTCTGTGCATGACAGGGTACGGAGCCCCAACCCCCCTGATAGGCCCTGCTCTGTGTGGGACGGGGGCAGCGCCCCAACCCCCTGATTGGCCCTGCTCTGTGTGGGACAGGGGATGGCACTACGGTGCCTCCCCATCGACCCTGCCTTGAGTGTGACAGGGGCCGGTGCCCCAACCCCTCAATCGGCCCTACCCTGTGCGTGACCTGGGGTGGCATGGCAACCTCCCGATCCGCCCTGCTTTGTGCATGACAGGGGGCAGCTCCCCAACTCCCCAATTGGCCCTGCTCTGAGTCCAACCAAGGGCTGCACCTAGGGATTGGGCCTGCCCTCTGCCACCCGGGAGCAGGCCTAAGCCAGCAGGTCGTTACCTCCTGAGGGGTCCCAGACTGTGAGAGGGCACAAGTGGGGCTGAGGGATATGCAGGAGATGGCCCTGGGTGATCAATGTGCTTCCACAGAGGGAGCGATGCTCAGCTAGAAGCCGGGCTCATGACTGGCAAGCGCAGTGGCCTAAGCCATCAGTCGGACATCCCCCAAGGGCTCCTGGACTGCGAGAGGTGCAGGCCAGGCTGAGCGTCCCCCACCCAAGTGCACGAATTTTGTGCACCTGGCCTCTAGTGTTTATTATAATATGTCATACTGTGTGCTAATTTGAAACTTTCATCTATATTATTAAAATTCTAGAGTAACCATAGCAATTATTTAGAATTTACATTAATTTTGCTAGGAGGGAGATTTTATCACTGACATTGTTTAGGCTTGCCAGAACATGCTGACAACAACAGCAGCAATAATAATAATAGACCTGTTTTTGTCAGAAATTATACTTAAATCTGTGTAGATAATGCACCCATAAATGACTATCTGGGATGGATTGTTCCGACTACACTACTCTGCCCTTGGTCCACCATTGTTGTCAGGTATTTAACAACAAAAAAGAAGGATTCTGTTACCTGTTAGGGACTAATTGCATTCCCTTAAAATTCATATACTGAAGTCCTAACACTAACTACTTCAGAACATGGCTGAATTTGGAACTAAAATCTTTTTTTAAAATATAATTATATTGATTTCAGAGAAGAAGAGAGAGGGTGAGAGAGATAGAAATATCAATGATGAGAGAGAATCATTGATCGGCTGCCTCCTGCACACCCTCTACTGGGGATCGAGCCTGAAACCTGGGCATATGCCCCTGACTGGAATCGAACATGGGACCCTTCAGTCCACAGGCTGATGGTCTATCCACTGAGCCAAACTGGCTAGGGCTGGGAGCTAGAATCTTTAAAGAGGTACTTAAGTTAAAAGGAGGTCATTGGAGTAGATCACAACCCAATATGACTTGTATCCTTATGAAGAGATTAGGACACACACACACACACACACACACACACAATAATATGAGGATGCCAGAAGACAGACATCTGCATCCAAGGAGAGAAGCTCAGAAGAAACTAAACTTGCTGATATCCTAATATTGAACTCGGAGTCTTCAGAACTACGAGGAAACAGATTTCTGTTGTTTAAACCACCAAGTCTGTGGTACTATGTTGACAGCCCTTGCAAACTAATGCATTCCTGGACCCACAGGGAGAGGTTTAATTGGAAAGGTGATAAATATAAATTCAGCTTTGAATTGACTTATCCTGTGTCCTCTGGGACAGCCCAGAAATTTCAGAACTGAATTTGGAAGATAGCAGTAAGCTGCATATAATGTATTTGCAAGTCATCAGCATTTGGGTGGTAGTTGAAGCCAAGAGAATAAAGGAAATTCCGCAAGGAGAGGCATAGAGTAAGAGAAGGAAGGCCAAGGATGAGAGCTTGGGGACCCCACAGATCTGAATAAATGTGCACGTTTGCTCACAGATATACTTGGACATATCAAGTGGGGTTATTCACCAGAGAAACGTCATTTAGGGAGATACTAAATTGTGGATAGAAAATCATCTGTAAATGAAAATTATCCCCATGATCATTCCCAAAATGAATAATTTTGCCATCTGAGGCTATTTATTCCTGTTAATCACCTGGAAAAATATTTAGCTTAGAAAACTAGATAGACATAAAGTCTAAGCTGGGTGTGTTTTTTTTCCTTTTAAAGGAAGAACTTTCATACCTGGCAAGAAAAACTTCTTGTTGCATAAAAAGATGAACTGAACATTTGGGTTCCCAGATCTAAGGCCTTTCTGTGCTGGAAGTGACATTCTTTGTCGCAGAATACTGTAATTTTCACTGGTAAGCTGAGAAAATGGAATAGCTATTAAAAAACTAATTTGAAAAGAATAGACAACTTCAAGGCTCTAGGGAGGAAAAATAAAATGTCACTGACACTTGAAATAAAATATATCACAGGACTTTTCAACTTCAAAGTCAGCCCACTTAGTGTGTGTGTGTGCACAGACTTAATGTCAGATTTCAGTATATCTTCCTATTAGAAAATAATAATTTTATTTTATAGCAAAGGTTAATGTCTCCATTGTACCTAATGTGTACTGAATACGTCTATATAGAATCAATCACCTAAAATAATGTGTGTGTTTTTTTCAGCAAAAGGCAAAGGTGTTGAAAGTCCAAGAGGTAAAACTGGCTTTATGCATACTGCTCAATGTAAGGGCTCAAATGGTGAAAACAGGATTCAGTTAATGTCTTGATCCACCTCTCCAGCCTACTGCCTCTGAGTTAGCCTGTTTTTCTTGGAGGCAAGATGATTACAGGTGGCCTCAGCCTTTCATTCAAGTTCAAATATCCAAGCCAAAGTCACATTGGATTTCAGTGGATCTGTTTGGATTAGGTACCTGTTAATGAACCCATCTAAGTGGCCACAGTTCCTGTGCTGTGCTGATTGTCTTAAGCCTGCTTTGTGTCCCACTTTGATTTAGTCTGTGTTGCACATTGTCTGTGAATTTAAGAAGGGTTTTTCTGCAAATATCTGATACCAGATGAAGAATGCATGAATGTTGAGTGGCTTAAAAATACTAGTACACACCCTCACATATAATAAGTGTTTCCATATATACATATATACAATTACAAGCAAATATAATACAAGCTAAGAAAACTTTAAGATGGTCCTAATGCCTTTTTACTTGTTGTGTGAGAGGAACAAGTAGAAGGGGGAAAAGAGAAATTGTTGGGTGCATTGATGTTTTAATACTTCAATTAGACTGCTCCCAGAAGACAGTTTTCTACAGGATGCTACAGGAATAAAAACCTATTCAGGATTGTATTTTATGGAATAATATTTTAAAATACTGTTCTAGAAACTCTTATCTAGAACTAGCTTGCTGGGTAGTATTAAATCCTATTTCTACTTAAATAGAAAATTTCATTAACTGGAAGTATTAAAAATTTCAATTTAAGTAATTAAGTATAATATTGTTAGATGTGGATGGCTGGGGGTAGAGATAATATATTTTCCAGAAACATTCATATGCCTGCATGTGTGTCTGCGTGTATGTGTCTGTGTGTGTCTGCATGTGTCTCTGTGTGTTTGTGTCTGTGTGCATGTGTGTGTGTGTGTGTGTATGTCTGTGGCTTAGCCTAAGACCACTGGGTGATACCATATATAAAACCACAGAACTGTATGTTTTATTAGGAGGGTTAGTAGTATGAGGGCAACTTCCTATGCACTGTCAGGTGTTTGAGAAAATACCCTCTGTGTCCCCATGTGGGGTAATTCCTTCTACAAGTGATCTGGGATGTAAGACAGTGGGGGGAATTGCACTCAATGGCATTTACTTTTCCTCTGGGTCTCTCTCTAAGTCTCATCTCTCCCATCCTGCACTGAACTTTGCCTCTTCTCCCTAATCTCTCCACCTGGCACTGGTTGTTCTTCCTCTAACTCTGGACCCTCCAATCCTTCACCAAGTTTAACTCTTAAGAGTGTGCACAGTATCAGACAACTAGAAGGGAGTGTGGAGGTATATTAAGACAATCCTTTAATTTTATATCTGCTGAGCTGAACGAGAGGCAGAGAGCCTGTGACCTGCCACAGCCATATTACCAGCTGATGTGTGACCTGGAACGAGAGTCCAGGGCTGATTTCTCTAAGTCCCATTCATACAAATGTCTTCTTATGCCACCTACATCTGACCCACAGCCCACATATGTGTGTACTCTCTGAGCACCACCATTCTCTGAGTTTCCCATAATTGCCTCTATCTTGCCTCTCAGCAGCAAACAGTCTGCTGGTCAACTCTACCCAGCTTAACCCTCTTCCTACCTCTCAACTTGGACTTGACATAGTGGTAATGTAATGCTCCAGGAACCTACAGTATATTGAGTGCTCACAGTGTGCCATTCATTAAACATTTTATATCTATAACCTTACTTAACTTTCATACATCTTTATGAAGCGAATACTATTGTTTTCCTTATTTTATAAATGAGGTTTAGAGAAGTTAAGTAACCTGTCTGAACTCACAGTTAGTAACTAATGAAATTGTGATCTGAACCCAGTCATCTGATTCAACCTTGGAGCTCTTACCTACAGTGCTACGTTGCCTCTCATACAGATGGCCCCACACTGTGAAGCATAGCACAGCTGGCTTGCAGTCTGTCCATTCTCATAACCAAGAAGGTCTAAATGACAAATGGATCTTTACCTTGAAATGGGGACGCCAATGAGCTTCTGGCTCATTTGTGCAATTCTGGCTCCAATTGGACTATTCAGCTCTGAAATTTAATTTCAACCTTAACATTGAAACTGGGGAAGAAAGGAGAGGAAGTATATAGAAGACTGTGGTGAAGGAAAAAGAGAATAGACAACACAAATCGAAGGGTTGGGGGAACCTGGGACCAGGTGGCAAGTAACATGGTTGTAGCAAGAAACAAAAGTCTAAACCTGACGTCTTTACTTTTCTGACCCAACTGAATATCTTTGTGCCATGTCACCCTTCTGCTTGTGTTTTCTGTTTTCTTACTACTCTGGGATCTTAATAGCATAATAAAATAAAATACACTTGTCCAATGTAAAACATGGCTTAGGTGGAAAAATATCTGTCATCATAAAACCTCACCAAATTCCCTGTGACAAATATTATAGGTGGCTGGCATTCAAGACAGAAGGACCCTGAAGTGCAACTAAGTTCAGGTCAATAGGAAGTATTTGTAGCTTGAACTTACGATTTACAATAAAGAGGAAATATGCTGGCTGTAAGCAGCAGAAGCATGTAATAACCCAGTCCCAATACGTTTCCAAGTTGTTTTTATTGAACTCCAGCCATGTATCTAATTTGCTCTCCAGGGCTTTCTCAGAGAGTAATTTTATGATATATATTTTTAAAAAGCTGTTTTCAATAGTTTAGATTTAATTCTTTTCTCAGTCTATTAGGTATCATTAAGTCATGGCATTTTTCAAGCTGTTATAGACAAATGCCTTAAGTAGGCAAATTAAGAATAGAAGATTTAATAAGTGACAACTGTGACTGAAAGTCGGAATGAAGTAGTTTGCATTCACTGGAGAAGTTAAAACACAAAAGATGCCAGGACATTCAATCGAGCTAGTACTCATGGAGACTACACAAAGGAAAAACGACAGGTGATAGGGTTTCAGCAAAACTTTCTCAATTAAATTATGCTCACCTGACACACTTTTGCAGTTGACAAAATAATCAGCCCAGGATGAAGAGACACTGAGCAAAGTAATGTCTGGGAATCACACTCCCTCGTCCACTTTGCTCTTGCGCTGAGAGCATTGGCTCGGGTTGCACTAATGGAGCAGTTTTGCACAGCTGGGGAGAGCAGCACGCCCTGCCTCCAGCTCCCAGACTTGACCACCTCACAGGTTCCCCAGGCAGCAGTGTAGCACACTCTCCACTTACTAGTTGTGTGACCTTGGCCACTTGATCCTCCATTTCCTCCTTTGTAAGATAAAGGCAATCCCAGTACTCACCTCCAGACCCATACCTAGAAAGGGCAATTCAGCATTTATTCCAGGGCACAAGGATGTGAATAATAATATACAAAATTAACAATTTAATGTCAAGTTTACATGTTCACAGCACGTAAGATTCAATCTTTCCACAGCACATAAGGTCAACTGAGTCCGTCGCCTAGTCAGCCAGGGTTATTCCAAGAATAAGGTGCTACTGGAAACACACAGTATTGTTAGCACACATCTGAGAACCACATCAGCAGTTACAAACTTGACTTCATGGCACGTTTTGTGTGTGTTGTTTGCTTAAAACACCTATGTGACTGGTTTTAGCTTTACCTACTTTTTTGAAGTGTCAATGAAATGAGCATTTTCCCCCCGGAGTAATTGAACCCAATTCTAAAAATTTAAGTAACATTTAACAAAATGTTGGCTTGAGTCCACTAAATTGATTGTAAGTCCCCACGGTCCATGACCCTCTGTCAAAAAGTCCTTGTACTGATATCCAATTACTCAAGGAAAATCAGCCTCTGTACACACAGCAGGTTCCGTAGTTACTTTCCTAGTAGGAAATGCCTTTGATGGGCAGAATGCGGTGCCAGAGCACAGAGTTTAGCCCATGTGGCTATTGTTCCTGAGCCCTGTGCTCATAAAAAGCTGCAGGCCTTTTAAGTATTCTCACTTCAGAGACCTTCTGTAGACTGACGTCTCAGGAGTGGGACTAGCCACCTTACAAAGGAATGAGCAGGAGAATGGAAGTTGTTTGGGCCACTGCTTGCTTCCTCCCTTGCCTGGCTAAAATTCTGGCTAGAAGAAATGGGCTGAGGGCGGGAGTGGGGTGTATGTGTGGAGAGAAGCCCGGGAGAATGGCTGGAGTGATTGGAAGGTAAATTAATGGAGCTCCAAGGCCCAGTTACTTCAATTATTTGTACTTAAAGCATCATTATGAGCAATTAATGAGCAGCCAGATGGCACATGTCTAAGTGTAAGCAATAACTGGATATTATTTTGTAAGGCTGCTCACTTCACATCCAGGTGGTGTAAGTAATATAATCCCATTTGGATGGCTTTAGAAACAACAAAACATAAGCAACCACATTCCCTAAAGCATGGGAGCGCCCTCGCACACAACACACACACACACACACACACACACACACCTCCCATTGTCGTGTTTCATTTTATTTATTCAATGAAGTTATGAGACTGATAGTTTAAAATAAAGCTAATATTTCCATTAGGATTCCTTGTGGTAAGCTACAGATACCAATTCTGATTTAGGCAACAACATTGTCATTGGAAGGATATGAAAGTAGTTGACAAATAAAGAAAAGGCAAAAAACTATGTGTGTCAGAAAGGGCAGGGTCTATGGCTGCCTGAGGGGTCCCTCTGGTTGGGTGTGAGCATTTGTATCTGGATTGAGAACAAATTGTAAAAACTTCAATTCAATTTATATTTAATTGAATGCCAACTTTATGCCAGGGATTGTTCTAGGGATTTGTGATAGATCAGTATGGAAAATTGACAAGGTCTTCTGCCCTCATTCAGTGTTTTTATAAATCCATCCTAAAGTGTGGTCTCAAGCAATGTTGATTTTAGGGTGGGGAACTTTTTTTTTCAGAACTTTACTTATCTTAAATTTAAGATTGTCTACAGTTTGATTAGTAAAACAAGTATTTGATACAGATATATATGTTTCATTTTTAGGAGGAAACGGGCCACCAAATTATCCTAGTTATTTAAAAAATGCATACTAAACGTACACCATATTTGTGTTTGGCTAAATATTACACAAAAATAACTAAATAAACTGATCCCTAACCACCACTGAGTTTATAATCTAAGGTTGAGATGTTGCACAATGACTTCATTTTCCTTTAAAATGCTGTCTATACCTAAAGCTTTAATAATTTGGAAACATTATTAAGTGAACTGAAGGAACTCCCCAATACTTAGGGAATTATACTCTCAATGTAACAATAACCTGAGTGTAACTCCAAGTGTGCAAATCTGAGTAAACAGAACACAGGATCCCCTTAAGTGCTTTGGGAAATTAAAAAAAAAGTGTTATTAGCTTCAAAACTTATCTTAAGAGGGATAATTACAATTTAAAGGGTAACTTTCACGTGAAAGTTCTTTATTAAAATAAAAACAAGCGATATAATAATGAATTAACAAGAGTTACCATAAGGCAACTTGTGTGAATTTACAGTAAGTAGATCTAGTATGATAAAAATGATACTACAAATATTGGATTTACTTTACTCTTTCCGTGAATGATCAAAAACTTCTCTTAAAAACAAGGTAATTTGCAGGACAATTATTATATTTGGAAAATTTAATTGCATGTCTTCCTCTTCCCACCTGCCCCTGTAAGGAGCTGAGTAGAGGGACGTTCGAGAGAATCCTACATTTGAAAGCCTTTCATTTCCTCCCCAGCTTCAGCAGAAAGCTGTTTATTTGTCCATCCTGCACACACTCAGCTGTGAGCAGGTGAAGGCTGCACACCACGCTGCTAATGCCACAGTCACACGCCTGCTGCTGAGCTGCAGGAAGAGCTCTTATACCGAACCTGACCCAGCCAGAGTTCACGCTGTTTTTAGCGAGTTCAGAAGCATTGCTTAACATAGCCTGGGGATTCAGTTGCCTCCAGGAAAATGAGAGGATTTCTGTTAGTCAAAGGCAAATGGTGATGAATGTCATAATTAAACATTACCAATGAACAACCTAGTTTTGTGTTTTAATTTCATAGAATGGAGCGGGGATACTTCAGAAATGGAAACATGTTTCCCATCCACCGTGATTTTGTGACTCTGTTGTTTCGGCTGTCTAATGAGGGTCTTTGAGCAGGTGGAGTATGGGCTGTGAATTTTTGCAATGCTGTAATGACTACCAGGGGCTGCATCCATCTCATTCACCTGAGAAGTCAAACAGTGGTTCAGAGCATCTGTCTCTACAAACGGAAAGAGGAGAATATGTTTTCTATTATGTTAGGAGTTTTTCATTATGACTTTCAAACAAGGTCCTCAGACTGTAACGTTCCTTTCAGAGAGTAGCATTCCTTTTTACATGTTTGCAGCCGGAGAAACAGGCCAAAACTAATAAGCACTACTCCCTCCTTCACATGCAAAGGGTACTTCGATGGTAACTGTCTGCTCAGGAAAGAAGACTGGGATCAGGGATAGAAGAGCATGCTTCTAGAGTGAGAGCAAAGTCTCAAAGTACTTGGTCAACTCTCTTTTGTTGTTGTTAATCTTTACCCATATATATATATTTCCATTGATTTGTAGAGAGAATAGAAGGGGGAGGGAGGGAGGGAGAGAGAGAGAGAAGCATTGATGTGGGAGACACATCAATTGGTTGCCTCCTGCCCCCCGCCCCCCCAACCAATGCTGAGGATTGAGCCTGCAACCAAGGTATGCGCCCTTGACCAGAATCAAACATGAGACTCTTCAGTCCATGGGCCAGTGCACTAACCACTGAGAGAAACCAGCTAGGACTAGTCAGTCTTTCCAGCTAGAGAACTCCTGATGCACTGACCAAGTCACTTCCCCATTTTTTTTTTCAGGAGGGTCTCATCCATAAACCCTAGAGGTCACTTTGGTTGGCACTTTGAAGGTATACTGTGGGGATTCATTTGTGCCGGGGTTTTTAAGATAAGAATTTTGAACCAAAATGTGATTCCTTGAACTAGGGAGGTGAAAGGGATGGTGTGTTACGGTAGTCAAAAAGCCTGAGTTTGACCCTGGACTTGCTTGTTGAGTAATAATCTTAAAAATTACTTAACTTTTCTGAGATTAATTTTCTTATAATTGGTCATCATAAAAAATCCCAGTGCTTAAAGTTTTTGGAAGCAATAGTGCATTGAGATTTAGAACATGGTGCTTATGTTGGAATCATTTATTCTTTGTAAAAAATTAGCTGTGTGCGAGTTTCCTATCCTCTCTCAACCTTAGTTTGTTTTCTTCTTAGGTAAAACAATACTTACCTTTAGGATTTTTGAAAGTATTGAATGAGATAATCCATAAAAATCTTAGGATAGCCATTTTTTGTGCTGTTAATCTTAATGTTATAATTATTATTATCTAAACATGAAATGAAATAGTGGCTAGAAGTGTCATGTAAACTCTGTTGAAATAACTTTCTAGACTCAAGATGGAGACACCCCGGCCCAGAGTGTCATGTCAGCAAACCAAAACATAGATAACTTTCTTGGCCCTATAATGCCTGGCTTGATCAGAAATACCATATATCCAGTCAGCCAATCGCTAAGCCCCAAAGCCTGGGCCTTCTCGCATCAAACCAGCTTGACTATGTGGCCTCATTTAGTCAGGTATTTTATACTTTTCTCTTCCTTGTTCTTTATTCTTTATTTTATAAAAGCAACCCCCCTTCAACCCCAATTTGTAGTTCTCTGAAAGGAGAACCTGCTTCATGAACTGTTACATAAAATATGTTTGTATTACCTACATTATTCTCTTTAATAATTATTTGAACAACTTTAAAGTTCTATTGCATTATTGCATAACAGTTTGATATTGATAGAACAATGTAATCCAGTGTCATTTGAGCCTGTAAGAAACCTGTTAAAAAGGTAAAATTGAAATTTGCAATGAATGGGCATTGCTAGGAGTTTGTTTGACTCATCTTTTTTATGAAACTAGTTTCTATAAGTTTACCTTTTCCAAATATTTGGTTTAGGCTTACAAAAGTCTTATGTTTTTCAGATCATATAGAGTTTTATACACATGTACAACACTCAATACTTTATTTAATAAGCAAATAAACTTCAATTTATACTGTACACCTATGTCCTCAAAGTCATAAGATTTAAACACTTAACTCAAATACAGTGACACCTTAGTATATGGCAATTTGGAGTAATAAAGGCGAAGTTTCTAAGTAACTAAAATTTTACCATTTAATCAAACTTTTTCAACTGCTTTGGAAGAAAACTGCATTTATCTTTTAACTTCCTGCTCTCTTAAAAGTATAGATTATAATGTGACATTTTCTCAATGATGCAAAATGAACTAATTATGGCAATTAGTAATTGCATTAAGTTCTAATTGGGTATGTTTTGTTTTTCTCTTCTTCGTTGTATAGCTGTCAACTATCACTTCCAGGTTTGCTGTGCTTGCTGCATACAGCTGTCTGCCCTCTAATTTGCTATTTCTAATCTGCTGAGCTATGAGAAGTCAAGTGACCAGGACATTTAGTCTTGGGTATAAATGAAGAGAATATTCTGTATTACAAAACACTAAACTTTCAGCACTAGGGACTTTAGCAGTTATATCAGGATTTAGGGGTTTCTTTTCTTTCTTTCCTGAATCTCAACTGCTCTAATAATTATTGACATTTCCAGGAAAAAAGTGATTTCCTGGTATATAAAGAACCAAGTTACAAAAGATTCAGGCTATAGGTACTCTCTGTGAATAAAGGCAATTATAAACTTCCTGATTATCTATAAACAAGATAATATTATGAATTTTTTTATAATATTATATTATCTAACACTAATGGATACTGCATGCTTTTATAAACTTCATGTATTTATTTATTTTATTTAACGTATATACATTATATAAGTTATATACATTATATAAGTTATTTGTATATATTAATGCTTATATACAAATATTAACTTATTAAATGCCATGGATATTTACATGCATATACTCATTCAATCCTCAAAATTATTATTAATTCAGTTTATAGTCTGTGAAGTTCTGTAATTTGCTCAAGTTCTCTCAGCTCTCAAGTGGTAGAGCCAGTACCTGAAGGCAGGGCTGTATGCCTTTAATTATATCATCTTATACCATAAACATTCCAGCAGACAGCCAGCAATAACAATAGAAGCCATTTACTTTGAGAATATGAATCCAATATTGTTTAATCTAGTGAGTCAGGACAAAAGTGGGATGAGCCTCAGACTGGCAAAAAAGCAAACAAACAAAAACAACTTTGAGGAATCTTGTCATTTAAAAGGAAGAGAAGGAAGGTTTGGAAGTTATTGTTATGATTGTAAAGCATCTACTTTCACTCTCTGATTTGGCTTCATTTAGCTCCTAATCTGGCCAACAGAACATGATATGCCAGGTTTTCAATGTTTTTTTTTTTTATATTTTATTGATTTTTTACAGAGAGGAAGGGAGAGAGATAGAGAGTTAGAAACATCGATGAAAGAGAAACATCGATCAGCTGCCTTCTGCACATCTCCTACTGGGGATGTGCCCGCAACACAGGTACATGCCGTTGACCGGAATCGAACCTGGGACCTTTCAGTCCGCAGGCCGATGCTCTATCCACTGAGCCAAACCGGCTCCGGCATCAATGTTTTGATACTTAACGTAGATCCAGAGCCGAGGCTCTGGAATTGGGTTACGAATGCAAATCTAGGTTCTATAGTCTGAGCTTAGGGAACATAAATTGCCTCAAAGATTTCCTCTTTAGTGAATTATTCCAAAAATAGTAAATAGTAATAGTATATAGTAGTAATAGTGCCTTATAGGATTATTTGGAGAGTAAAATAAAACAGTTCTTAGCAGATTGCATGGCATGTATTAGTTGGTGTCAATGCTTGTGATTATCACCATTTAAAAAAAATCTAATATGTTTTTTATTTATTTCAGAGTGTAAGGGAGAGGGACAGAGAGATAGAAACATCGATGAGAGAGAAACATAGATTGGCTGCCTCCTGCACACCCCCTACTGGGGATTGAGCTTGCAACCTGGGCATGTGCCCTGACTGGGAATTGAATTGTGGCCTCCTTGTTCATTGGTCAGGGATCAACCACGGAGGCACCCCGGCCAGGCCATTATCACCATTTTGAAAATCCATTTCATGAAAAGCTGGCACTACAAGTACCTCAGTAAAAACAAGAATATTTCTGTCAAGTCAGTTTGGGAAATAATACTTTCTTTAGTTCCCTCATAGAGAATCACAATGTATGTTGTCATAGGAAAAGCATTTTAAAATTCTGCATTAGTAAACATGTTTACCCGTATTTGGCTCAATAGTTCCCAATCTTGTCTGTCCATAAAAGCTGTGTAGGTATGGTGTGTGTGTGTGTGTGTGTGTGTGTGTGTGTGTGTGTGTGTGTAAAATCAACCTTACAAAACTAAATTTTAATGAAACATAAGGAAATACTGCCCCTCATTAAAATCTCATTAAAATGACTGAAATGGAGTGATAGGAAATATGTGGAGACTAATGTGGAAATTCCAAGTCTGAATAATATTAGTAGGAATCAAATATTAGCACGCCTACTGACGGGGCAGAGTCACTTTGAACTTAGATCCTCTGAAGGTGAATCCATATGTTACTAGGAGGAACTCTTTGGTTTGATTCTCTGAAATATAATCAGTTCTGCCATCAGCATCATCATCATATCACCACCATCATCATCATCATTGCATCATCACTATCACCTTATATTCAGTGATTTAATTTATGTCAAGCATGCTGTTAAGTGATAGATTTGTATTAGTCATTACAGCCACCTGGTGAGATAGGCATCACAACTCCAATTTTTTAAAATCGGGTTATATTGCCCCCCCTTCCCAAAGGGACTAAAGATGGAATACACTTTTGTGCTCCAACTGTCCTGGATAGTAGCTTGATTCATTGCTACTGAGAGTAATTGCCAGTGAGAAAATTATAGCAATAGCTCACCTGGGGGCGAGCCAGGATCTGTGTGACCAGGTGTGCCCTCTTAGGAGATGAGTTCCTTCAATAGCTGTGCCTCCTGTGTGTACGTAAGACAAATGCCCCCTGTAAGGCCCAGGCTGAAGGAACCTGAAAGCAGCAGGAGGGAGCCTGGCTCACTCAATGATGGTGATCCCTTGGCTTCTTCCGAGCACAATCTCTTTCTTTTTAATTTCTGAATAATGAAGCTGAACTCCAGCATGCTCCTAACATTAGGGGCTGTTACCGTTTTTCATGGGGAAATGAAAGAGCCAGACATAAACCTGGGGACCATTATTTAATACACAATATAAGAGGGGCAGAATTATGTAGGACAGGGTCTACACATTATACCTTATGCAGCAAATCTGCCCTGTCACCTATTATTGCATGGCCCATGAGCTAAGATGTTTTGGTTTTTTTTTTTAGCATTTTTACATGCTCACATAAGTAGCTATATAATATCCTCATTTTTTTGTTTCTCGACACATAAATCCTAAAATATTTACTATCTGGCCCAGCTGGTATTGCTCAGTGGTTGAGCATTGACCCATGAACCAGGAGATCATGGTTCCATTCCTGGTCAGGGCACATGCCTGAGTTTCAGGCTCTATCCCCAGTAGGGGGCATGCAGGAGGGATCGATCAATGGTTCTTTCTCATCATTGATGTTTCGACCTTTCTCTCCTTCTCCCTTCCTCTCTAGAATCATTTTAAAATCTATTTTAAAATATTTACTATCTGGCTTGCACAAACAAAACACATATAGCTTACAAAATTAAGTTGTTGCTTGACATTGATTTAAAATACCTGATTTAAGATATTAATTGCAGAGACTTTTACCTAATGTCCTCAATTAAAAAACAAATCAAGTGGGAACTTAGTTTAAGCATTATTGTTGAAGAATAGGTGCCATTGTCTACAGAAAATGTTAACTATGGAAGGAACCCCAGAGAATGATCCATCAGGGCTTTATTCCAAACCCAGGTAACCATGATGGTAATACTTCTTCGTGCCCTCACTTCCCCATACTTGCTAGGAACTGGAGTGGACATGTGCCAAGTCATGTCAATCAGATTAGTCTTTTTAGTGGATTAAAGACTTGAATTATAAATAGCATCTAAGTGTGGCTAGATATTAGATACTCTTGCTCTATGGACCAGCCATTGTAAACACGCACAGAGAGGTCAGAAAAAGTTAGTCCCAAAGGGAGAAGAATATGAGCAGAGGGCAGAAGATAGTCAAGCAGAGAGACTGTATGTGGTTACTCACAGATCTCTGGTCTTACTTTCAGGAGGCGATGCTGCTGCTCTCCAGTAGGGTAGCCACTCACCACCTGTAGCTCTTGAGCCCTTGAAAAGGTGGCTAGTCCAAACTGAGTGGTATTGTACAAGCAAAATATATACCAGATTCCGAAAACTTAGTATGAGAAAGTAACGTAAAATATCTCAATATTTTATACTTATTCAATACTGAAATCATAGTATTTTGGGTAGATTGGATTAAAGTTAATTTCACCTATTTCCTTTTAGGCTGCTAGACCATTTTAAGTGTAAAATTAAGCTTCTATTGGACAGAGCTGCTTTAGAGATTCAGCTACTTTGATTCTGGGAAATAGCGCTACCTCTAAATCCCCTCCCCAAACCCCATTCTTTTTTCTTTTGCTGAAGCTAGACCAAGTTAGTTTTAGTTAGAGCATGTGAACAAAAGATCCTTTGATAAAGCAATGAGCCTTTTAAATACGTCAAATTTAAAGTACATATCTCAGGCATTGAAAAGTTTTTGTCCAGTGAGGTAATTTACCAGGGCCAAAGCCTTTACATTGTCATTCCTTAACACAATATTAAATGATATCAAAACTCCCATTTACTGGGGTTCTGCATTGGGTCATATGCTCTTTTTGGTGCTATTTAATAAAAAGGCAGCAGCATCACTCCATTCACAGAAGTGAAAATGGAAGCACTGAGACTGCCCAAGGTGATAGAGCTGATCAGTAGTAGAGTGGGTTTCATGATATATCCTCTGCTCTTGACCTTTGGACTACCTCAGTAATGAGTTGAAGGTGTTTATGTCAGTGATAGGGTGATGATGTGACCATGTTGACTAGTGAGTCAGTATGAGGCTTATATTGGGCAGAACAGGTTCTGAGACCTTTCTAGTAGAACAGAAGGAAAAAGTCTGGCTGGAAAAAAGGAAAGAAACTCGCTTCCCCTTCCCTATGCTGTGCTCAGTTTGGGAGGCCTGAAGGAATTGCAATACCTCCGGAGAGTGCCGGGAGTCAGAAGGACTGTCAGTGAGATGTGGGAGCCTGGGAAGACTCCCTTTGGTTGTCTTCATATTTCTTCTTGCAGAAGACCATTTAATAATCCTAATTTTACTGCATATTTCTATTGGCTAGACAATTGTTTGTTTTTCATCATCATATTCTTTTGTCATTGGTGTACTGAGTTTCCAGATGCTTATTCTACTCTGTGTTTAATTATCTACAGAAACAATTGCATTAACCATGCTAGCACTTGAAAAATAAAGAGAAAAGTTTTCAAAGTAAAAACGAGTGATAAGATTGTATTGAGTGGCATTTTCAAACTTTTGGAAATGCATATTGAAATTGTTAGAGGACAGGCTGAAACCCTTATAAAAACAAGCAAATGCAAATAACTTCCCTCTCTTGATGCTGTATAAGTGGCCTCATAAAAGTCACACAGGCCCTTTCTTAATCCAACTTAAGAAAGGGCCGTTCTTAATGTTAACTTTCTTAACCAACCCACATAATGACATTGAAATGGGTGGAAAACCCTCTCTGAAACCAACATTTGTAGGGAATGCTTCAAGAACCTCCCCACACATCTGTTATATCTGCCTTGAGGACGTTTTAGCAGCATAGGATCCAAGAAAATCCTCAGCCACCCTAAGGAATACCCTTTATGCACCTTCTGTAGACCTGTCCTTTCAGAAACCATCCATGATACTGGAGGGTTCTTAGTCCACTCCCTCCGGAAAAAAACAGGAGACAGGGTTCTGCTTTATAACTGCTCAGACCTTTCTCCTCCAATTTTGCAGCCAGAATCCATATATGTTTAACATGCTAAGTGGGATCAGCCCTCTGAATCCCAAATGAATGTTTTATGATGTCCAAAGAACCATTTTATGGATTTCCAAATTTTCTCTTCTTCCATATATCTGCATTCTTCTTAAGGCAGGTATGAAGTAGGTGAGTTTAATCACTTCGCAGTACTTTAGGGATTAAACTTTAGGCTCTTCTTGCAGACTGGAATTTCAGTCTCCTCTTTCCTTCTCCTCCTCACCTCCTCCCCCTCTTTGTCCTATATCCCTCACTCTCACTCCCATTCCCACCCTGGGCCTTTGGGGCAACTCTATTGCTCTGTGATTTGACTTTCTTCTGGTAAATGAGTTAAAGTGTGAGTGGAGCCTGGCTCCATATTTCCTTTCTTAAAAGTAAAATCAAACTCTGAAAAATCAGTCCACAGGAAAAAGTAACTTCAAAAGCCAGGGCTCAAGTTCCACAAATTTCTTGAGCTCTCATCTGCTCCCTCAGCAATGCACCCCTAAGGCCATTGGAAGTATAACTTCCCAAAAGGCCCAGGGGCAGGGATCTTCTGAGTTATTTTCCTGTTAGAAATGCAAGCAAATCCCAAAGGTACTGGAAGGAAAAAGGAGAGACTTTACTCAGGTAAATAGTTTGCAAACAGAGGCGGCACCATCTCTGGCAAAAAGGGAAAGATTCTCCTCTGAGGATATGTTTTTATTGATTTTTAGAGAGTTGTGGGAGGAGGATGGAGGGGAGGGGGAGAGGGAGGGGGGAGAGAGGGGGAGACAGAGAGAGAGAGAGAACAATGTGAGAGAAAAACATCCATCCTTTGCCGCAACCTGGAATGGAACCTACAACCTAGGTATGTGCCCTGACCAGGACTCAAACTAGCAACCTTTTGATGTACCCAATACAGCTCCAAGCAACCAAGCCACAGGCCAGGGCGAGGCCATTCTTTTTTTTATACAGAAAGTTGCCACTCAGGTTTCGAACTAGGTCCATTGGACCTAAATTCCTATGGTTCTGATTGGTCTGAATCGCTCACACAGTTCTGATTGGTGGGTATTTTGCATTCTGATTGGTTGTTATAGAGCATTTCTGATTGGATGGGGCAGGTCTCAGTGATTTGTGGTAAGATGAAACCAGGAACTCCTTTACAGTACTTGACTCAGTGGGATTGAAGGAGCAGGAGATAGCGCAGGAAACCAGTGGTTTAGTAAAAAATTCTCCCAGGTGTACAGAATATGCTAGAAGCCCCTGACAGCAGATAACCACTAGATTCTTTATGCAATGTATGCTCTCAGTTGATCATGGGGAGTCCATCTCAGCAGGTAAATTCTTTTCTCAGGCATCACAAGGAATGCATCTCTCTTCCTGGGGTCCACAGAAACAATGGGTTCTGGTAACTTGTCATGGCTGTACAGCTGTTTGCAAGAACCGTATGGGAGCCTTTGGCCTTTACTGAAAAGAGTAAGCTTTGCAAGTATATAGGTGTCTGAACAAATACTAGTAAATGGTGTCTTGGTAAGAGAAATGGAAGAGGATTTTCTGGTTTTTAGGGTCAGCCCATATTCATGAAGTTGGGAAATGTGGATAATAATACAAAAAAAAACAGTTTTTATTTTCAGTTTTGTTACAATCAGCGTATACTGAGTGTAGCAAGTGTCTGAATTTTCTCCTCTCTTCTTCATGTCTCTCTGCTGATTCAGACGAAGCTTTTACATTGTTCTCGTTGCCCTGCAGCTTTCTACCTTTGCTTGAATGTGTGACCTACCTTGCACCATAGGCTTTTGCTAGTGAATCTCCGATTGCTTTGATATCTACAAACTGTTTAACCTAATTAAAAGGAAATTTGGAAACCTGGCTATGTAAGTTCTTAGCCCTGTGGTAATAGTGTACTTCATGCTGGATTGAATTCCACTGTTTGTCTGGGTGCACAGGAGCTATCATTTCTGATTGACTGCCCAGAGAGCCCTACTTCAGCCTGGCCTTACCTTATAGCATTCTTAGCTCTAAAACTCTCTCCTTCCATTATTCAAAACAACACAGAAAAGAATGCCTTTTTACTAGTCCTTCCTCAGTAAGTATTTGATAACTTGGCTGTTAACAACATTTGTTTTTAGGAATTTACTACGCAAAGATAATATGTTTTCACTTTATTGGATTCTTCCATGCCTCAGTACCATGGAGTGATTTTTTTGTGAGACCTTTATGGCTCATGAGGGGCCACCAGGAGAATACATTTGAGGCTTAAAGAGGCCTTTTCATAATCTGCAAAACTTAGCAGAAAGAAATTTTCTAACTCCTTTTCTGCCAAAGTATTGTCCTATTTTATGGAATTCACTATAAACTTTATCATCAAAAATATCTTTGGGTTTGCCTTGTTTGGAATTCTCTGT
>NW_006296540.1:1747711-1748145 GCF_000327345.1 Myotis davidii
GTGTGTGTGTGTGTGTGTGTGTGTGAGAGAGAGAGAGAGAGAGAGAGAGAGAGAGAGAGATAGCAGATACCATACTACATGTGATTCTAAAATACATTTTTCCCAATTTTATTTATTTATTTTATTAAATTTAGAAAAAAGAAGGGAGAGAGAGAGAGAGAGAGAGAGAGAGAGAGAGAGAGAGAGAGTATGCATTGGTTGATTCTTGTATGTGCCCTGACCAGGGATTGAACCTGCAAACTTGGTGGATCGGGATAACACTCAGCCCAACTGAGCTGCCTGGCCAGGGCATTTTTCCAAATTTTAAGATCTCAGCAATTGGAATATGTCATGGTCATTGTGCCATTAAAGCACTATGTCAGAATAAGTAGCATTTTTCCTTTTTAAGGAGAACATACGACAATGGGTGAGTTTTTCAATGAAACAGAGTAGAA
>NW_006296540.1:1748201-1761082 GCF_000327345.1 Myotis davidii
GATGGATGCAAGAACCAAGAGAAAGCCAATAAAGGAGAAATTCTCATCACTGAGGACCATAGCACTTGGTTGTTCTGTTGCCAAATCTGATTTACCCTCACACTACAGCTGAGATGGCTACTACCAACAAAAATGTTCTCTAAATTTCAATAATATAGGTTGTGGGGAAGTAACAACCCAGGAGGAGATCATATCTCCCAGTGCCACCTCCATCTCCTCCTTGCATTCGGGGAGATCATGTGATTCTTTTTCCCCTTTAGAACAGCGGTTCTCAACCTGTGGGTCGTGACCCCTTTCAGGGTTGAACGACACTTTCACAGGGGTCGCCTAAGACCATTGGAAAACACATATATAATTACATATTGTTTTTGTGATTAATCACTATGCTTTAATTATGTTCAATTTGTAACAATGAAAATACATCCTGCACATCAGATATTTACATTACGATTCATAACAGTAGCAAAATTACAGTTATGAAGTAGCAATGAAAATAATTTTATGGTTGGGGGTCACCACAACATGAGGAACTGTATTAAAGGGTTGCAGAATTAGGAAGGTTGAGAACCACTGCTTTAGAATATGAGCAGAAATGATGATTATCTCATCTAGGAAAGAGTTTTGAAGACATGGGTATATCTTTTTCAGATCCTCTTGTTCCTTTTATCCGTTGGATGAAAATAATGATATGAAGTCCTATTTGATTAGAGAGCCAAGTAATGTGAAGATGCTGGGTTTCCACAACATGAAGTCAAGAAAAGCTACCTGCCAGCCAGAAACACCCACCTTGGACTCTTGCAGGCATAAGAAATAAACTTCTGTTGTATTTGAAACATTTTATAAATTTGGATCTATTTGTTATAGCTGCTGGTGTTACTCTGACTAATACATTCACATTACGTCCAGATACCAATGACAAGATATGAAAGTAAAAGTTAGGTGAATATAGAAGTTGAGAAGGAGGCTTAATTTTTTACAATGTTGAGCTAAAGAAGGGAAGAGGAACATTTAGGAGAGACTGACATGTCTAAAAACATTTAAAAAACAGCCTTAAAGTAGAAGGGATCAGAATTTATGAGTCCAGAGGGCTTCCCTATGAACAATAGGTGGAAGTTAGGGAGGCTGGGCTCAGTATAATACAATGAACACATTTGAATCACTTGCTGTATTCCAAATAACTGCCAAAAAGCAACTCCTTGGCACTAATCCTTTAGGCAGAAGTTGGGTGATCATCTAAAGGCATGCATGCTTTAGGCAGGGTGCAGGATAAATTATCTCCAAGGCAACACTCCTTTATGAGTGCCCACATGAGGATATTATGCATGTGTCAGTGGCATTTAGCTTTGGTGGAAGGGGATGTTAGCACTGAGGCAGTGTCAGTAACAAAAACCAACATCTTCTGTATGGAAACATGCTGATAGAAAAGCAGAGGAAATGAATGATTTCACATTTTCTTGATGAAATGGGTTTATTTCTAAGTTAAGATAGTGGAGTGGAAAATGATCATTAGTAGGAAATCATTTAGTCTACACACATTTACTAACTGCTTGGTAAGTATGGAGCAAACTGGAAAGAAAGCTGGAGGGGAATAAGCCCAACATTTTGAGTTAGAAGATTCAAGGTTCATTTCTGCCTCCTATTGGCTAGTTGGTTTTAGTAATTCATTAATCTTTCTGGTACTCTGTTAAAAATAACTTTATATTACATTTAATGCATACTTATAGTTTAAAATTTGCAAAATTTCACACCTTTATAACTTTGAGTGAACATTACCATTTCTTCTGAAATCAGAGAGCAACTGCTAACAATTTTAGGTACTCTCTTCCAAAAAAGTATTTAGGAATAGATAAAGCAGACTACTTTAATATCTACATATTTGGAATTATAATGATTCCTATCCTAAAAATTGGGATTATAGGGCAGTCCTATATGAGGATGAGGGTGATTAGAGGTAGGGAGTAGAGAGGATGTCTGAGCAGATAATCCTGGAAGCCCTGTGGGAGGGGGAGAAACAGTGCCTTGACTGTGTTTATATTTTGAAAGAGGAAGCATCTTAGGAATTCAGAGGTGTAAAGGAGGAGAACCCAAGAACAACATTTTTTAGTCTTTTTCTCCATCATGCCATCGAACCCACACAATAACCTTGTAAGACTGGTACTGAATTATTGGACCATTTACAAATCAAAATGCTGAGAAACAGGTCATCCAACTTGTATATTCCTGGGGTGAGATTTAAAAATACTTTGTAAGGTTCTCAAACTCTTGTTCTTTCCTTTGCAGCAACTTGATTCAGAAATAGCCTATAATAGATGGAAGTGTCTTCCACTATCTGCTAAAATAAATTAATCATAAAAGAAGGAAATTTATGAACTCTGTATTACAAATATTTGCTTTGCACTTTGTACATGTTGGCATTGGCTGAAAATGCTCAATAACCTTCTCCTTTTCTCCTTCTAAGGAAAAGACAAAAGAAAAGCAGTCAGGCGAACGAAGTAACTGGTACCTCTTAACATTAAAGGAACTACTTATTTCTGGACATGGAAGTAGGACATAGTAGAGGGTGTGGTCATTGAGGCTAGGGACTAGGACTCACTTTTCATTTTCTCTTTAGTGAAAAATGTATGTAAGGTAATGGATAAAGCCTTATAAGTTGGTTATAATAAGACTGTCAAAGGTAGCAAATAAAAATACAACAGACCCGCCGAAACCGGTTTGGCTCAGTGGATAGAGCGTCAGCCTGCGGACTGAAGGGTCCCAGGTTCGATTCCGGTCAAGGGCATGTATGTACCTGGGTTGCGGGCACATCTCCAGTGGGAGATGTGCAGGAGGCGGCTGATCGATGTTTCTCTCTCATTGATGTTTCTAACTCTCTATCTCTCTCCCTTCCTCTCTGTAAAAAATCAATAAAATATATAAAAATAAATACAACAGACCCAGTTAAATTTGAATTTTAGATTAAAAATGAATACATTTTTACTATATCCCAAAGTTTTAGTATAAGTGTATCTCAAATTATTCTAAAAGGTTATTCATTGTTTATCTGAAATTCATATTTGACTAGACATCCTGTATTTGACCTGGCATTCCTAATTGTAACTGATAGCCACCCACCTTGACTACCTAAATCTAAGATCAGCGGAAAAATCTAAGGGTCAGTGATCTCAAAATCTGAATGCTGCCCAGGCCTCTCTGCTGACTTCTGCAGGGACTATGAACCTGGAGCACAGCCTAGAACTCCAGCCATAGGCTCATCTCACCTTCTTGCTAGTTGGTCATCTAGGCTGTCCAGAAGACCAACAAGAATCCTAATTCAAAATGTTCTCTGTGATGATAGCCATTCTGAAAGGTGTGAGGTGATACCTCATTGTTCTTTTAATTTACATCTTTCTGATAACTAGTAACTTTGAGCATTTTTTTATATGTCTCTTGGCCTTCTGTATGTCTACTTTGAAGAAGTGTCTATTTAGGTCCTTTGCCTATTTTTTAATTGGATTATTTGTCTTCCAAAATATATAAGGATCTCATACAACTTAACAGGAAGACAAATTATCCAATTTAAAAATGGGCAATGGACCTAAATAAACACTTCTTCAAAGTGGACATACAAATGGCCAAGGGTCATATGAAAAAATGCTCAAGTCACTGATCAGCAGAGAGATGCAAATTAAAATGACAATGAGGTATCACCTCACACCTGTCAGAATGGCGACCATCAACCAATCAATAAATTGAAAGTGCCGGCAAGGATATGGAGAAAAAGGAACCCTAGTACACTGCTGGTGGAAATGCAGACTGGTGCAGCCACTATGGAAAACAGTATAGGGTTTCCTAAAAAAAATTATAAATTGAACTTCCATTCAACCCAGTGATCTCACTTCTAGGAATATATCCTAAGAAACCTGAAATACCAATCAGAAAGAATATATGCACCCCTATGTTCATAGAAGAAGAATTTACAATAGCTAAGATATGGATACAGGCCAAGGGCCTATTAGTAGAGGAGTGGATAAAAAAGCTGTGGTACATTTATACCATGGAATACTATTCAGCAGTAAGAAAGAAGGATCTTTTACTTTTTGAGACAACATGAAGAGACCTGAAGAGTATTATGCTAAGTAAAATAAACCAGTCACAAAGACAGGAATCCCACAATCTCACTCATATGTGGAATCGAATGAACAAAATAAACTGATAAATAAAATAGATCCAGAGACATAGAAGCATGGAACAGACTGACAAATTTCAGAGGGAAGGTCGGGGGTGGGAGGGTTTCCCTTAGCCCTCCTGTGCCCTCTCACAGACCAGGAGCCCTCTGGGGATGTCTGACTGACAGCTTAGGCCTGCTCCCGGACTGTCAGTTGGTCATCCTTAGCGCTGCTGTGGAGACGGGAAAGGCTTCCGCCACCATTGCTGCGCTCAGCAGCTGTGAGACCAGCTCAGGGTTTCTAGCTGTGCAGCATTCCCCTTGTGGGAGCACACTGACCACCAGGGGCTAGCTCTTGCATTAAGCGTCTGCCCCCTGGTGGTCAGTGCACATCATAGTGACAGGTTGTTCTGCTGTTTGGTTGATTTGCATATTAGCCGTTTATTATATAGGATAAGCATAGCCCATGTACACAGACAATATGTGGTGAAGGCTTAGGAGGAGTAGGTGCAGGGTAGAGGACATCAATGGAGAAAAAGAGGGGGGGACTCTGTAATACTCTCAACAATAAAGATAAATTTAAAATAAAATGTTCTGGGTATAGTTGAAGTGAGGAAATACTTGTACTTATCATTCATTGTAAATAATAAAATCAATCCCTTAATTGTGTTCTCTGAAAGAAATTTTCATTCTCCATCTCTGTGTGTTTTACGTTCATTCATGATTTATAAGATACTGAATTGATGTAGGAGTTAGCAGTTTTTTAGAGGACAGAATAGTTGTGCTTATCTGTGAGACAATGGAAACAAAACATCTTGTTAATCAATCATACTGCTAGCCACTTAGCCAGATTCTCCCCTAAGAGAATCTCTCTAGAGCCATGTCATTACTAAAAGAGACAATAAAAACAAACAAACCCGAAAGAGCCTGTTAACATAAGGGCTTCCACTCGCTGTTCTCCCAAGGTCACAGCTGTTTGCTGAGGGAATGAAGTTTCAGTACCTGCTTCTTCGGTGGGCTTCAGCTTCCTGTCAAATTCCTGAATTACTGAGAATGATGAGGAAACATGCATCCAGCAAACAGTCAGGATCTTTACTCAGTTACCGATCCTCTCAGGACAGTGGTCGGCAAACTGCGGCTAGCAAGCTACGTGTGCTCTTTGGCCCCTTGAGTGTGGCCATGAAGCTTCAATTGCACTGTATGTGCACGCCCGCTTGTGGTATTTTGTGGAAGAGCCACACTCAAGGAGCCGCAGTTTGCCGACCACTGTCTTAGGAGGATGGAATTTATAATGCTTTGAATAGGTCTGGGATGCCTCTGGGGGAAAGACAGTAGTTTTTGAGGCCACAGAACTAGTGAGGGCTCCCAACAGTAAATATTTGGGCTGGTGAAATACTTCAGAAATTTTTATTTTCTTAATTTCTAAATAGTCCACACCATTTATATTACCGACACCCCCAAAACAAACTACCACACTTAGAGGTTGGTTCAGGCATGACTGAGTTTTTTATTGAGTTTAAGTGAGATAAACAATACTAACAACTAACAGTTCAGCAATGGCTCTTTACAGTTTACAAAACTTTCCCATTGAGATTATCATATTTAACCTTTTGATCTTATAGTAACAAAAATTGTAACGCTACAAGTAATAGTAAAAACAGCACAACTACAATTAAGCAGTTACTATAAGCTTGGACCCATACTAAGGACTTGAATGGGTATGATTATTTTACAGAAATGGAAATATTATCAGCTCCAGAACCCCACCAGGCATTAGACCGGTGGGGTCAGACTGGACCTTGGTTTAGCAACCTCTATACTTGAGTTCTGACTAAGAAAGAATTCAGTGTCAAGACTTAAATTATAAGATAACTCACTTGAAAAATCACAGAGTTAGAAGCAGTAATTCACATAAGAAATGGACTTAGGAAATAAGTTATAGAGGTAAAGGAAAGGCCCTTGGACCTAGGGCAGTGGTCGGCAAACTGTGGCTCGCGAGCCACATGCGGCTATTTGGCCCCTTGAGTGTGGTTTAGGAGTACCCTAATTAAGTTAATAACAATGTACCTACCTATATAGTTTAAGTTTAAAAAATTTGGCTCTCAAAAGAAATTTCAATCGTTGTACTGTTGATATTTGGCTCTGTTGACTAATGAGTTTGCTGACCACTGACCTAGGGAGCGAAGAAGGTAATGGTAAGAAACAAGCCTGAGGGGATGAGGATGGGGAGGGGAAGGGGGAGGAGAAAGGTCTGGTGTGCTCCAGGAGAGCGCACTGGGTCCTCTGTCCTAAGGGGTTTAAGGGTGGAGATTTTAAGGGAGGTTCCCCGGGGAAGATCGCAATAGAATATTCAGCAGCTTTCCAGGTGTGTCCTTTCAGTGCCTGGGTCTGCACTGATTGATTGGTCTGTGCCAGGGGGTCATTATCCAATGCAGCTGGTCCTGGCGTCAGCCCTGGGGTTGCTTATCCAGTTTTGTTGTTTTTCTGGACCTGGAGCTGAAGTAAGGCTGAGGCCTAGATATTATCTCTAGGGAGGAGAGGTTAGGGGGTCCAAACTGCATGACCAGCTAGGGGTGGAAAGGTCACCCTGGGCACAGGTCCCTCCCTCCAGTTGTCCTTGGCTGGGCACCCAGGCTTTCTCCCCTGGTGACCTGTTCCTGGCCCATCGTCCCTGCTCTGCTGCGTCTGCCTACCATCCAAACAGGCTCAGAGAGGGGTATAGATGTGCTCACAATTTCAGTGCTGGGAAGCCGGGGAACCTGGATTTAAACCTCAGCACCCCCACAGCCTCAAGCTCTGCCTGGAACATGATTACAAGAGAAGCCTTGGGTGGAGGGCGGAGGTCTAAGATGGCGGCGTGAAGGAGGACGCTGAGCTCGCCCTCTTCCAGGAGAAATCTCCAATACCTGGGTATATAAAGATTTAGAGTTCGCCTGCGAGACAACTGAGGGCCGAATGAATAGCTCTTGAACAACAAAAAGAGAAAGAGACGGGATAGAGAAGGCTGGGAGGCCACGGGAACCGCTTCAGGAGCTGCAGGAGCTGGGCTGGAGGAGAGGTGAGCGCCATTGTTTACTAAGTTCCCCTCCACATGGGGAGGGCGGTGGGAGGTCTGCTTGGGTTCTGGCTGCATTGCCCTGAGCCTTTTGCCTCATAACAAAGGGAGCAAAAGTAACAATGGGGTGCCACCAAGTGCCCCAGGCACCCTAAGCTCTCACTGGGCTCCAACAGGCTTCCCCAAACTACCAGCACCGGGAGCCCAAACAGAGGTCTCTCTCACTTGCAGTACAACAGACAGGAGGACATGTATGGAGAAGGCTGGGAGGCTGCGGGAGTTCTGCAGGTCAGAAGGGCTGGTGAGCACCCTTGTTCATTCCTCCACAGCCTCTGGGGGGTAGGTGGGGGCCCTGTCCTGGGGGCTCTGGCCCAGCAGGTCTTTCAGTGTGTTCTCAGACACAGGCCTGAGCCCATTGCCTTCCCACACAAAGGGAGCAAGCTGGGTCAACAGAGTATTACTGCGCACACCTGGCCTCCCCACCTGGGGCCCTTTGGCTGGGGAGGCCTCTGCCAGGATGCCCCAGGCCCCGCTCAGCTCCTAGCAGCCTGCTGACACTCAGCACACAGCCTAGAGCTGGCCTCCCTATCAGGTCAGTTTTTAAGACTGGGAGCGACAGCTCTTCTGTCTGTCATATAAACAGATTTAGAAAGCCAAACAAAATGAAAAGACAGAAGAACATCTCTCAACTGAAGATATAAGCAAAGTCCGCAGAAAAGAAAACCCCATGGAAAAGGAGGTAAGTAATTTGCTTAATAAAAGAAGGAGGGAAACAGCCTTCCAGGCCACAAAGGCATTTGTTGAGTAAGCCAATTTCTGGAAACATTTCCGGTTTCGGTTTCCCTCTGCCTTGATTTGGCGGTGTGTGTCCAGGGCCTTGTCTGTGAGATTCTGGGGACACAGACTCCAGTGGAGTCACCGGAGGAAGCACATGGAACCCAGGAGTTGATGTGCAAAGAAGATCATGTCAACACAACCTGGGGCAGTGCTGCTGGGAGGAGGGAGAGTTCAGTGAAGGCACCGCAGGACAGAGTCCCGCTTTGGTGGACTGTGGTGGGAGGCCACTCAGGACAGTGACAGGGGAGAGGAAAGGAGCCGAGTCTGGAATGAAGAAACAAATAGGCAAGTAAGGGCAAGGATGTTTCAAGCAAAGGGAGCAGCAAGCATTAATAGCCATCAACACAGCACACAGCAGGTCCAGTTATGATATCCCAAGTAGTCAGGTATGACCTGCACATGGAGGGTGGGGGATGGGACATGCACAGAAGGTCAGTCACTGGGAAAGCGAGGGCTTGTGTGACCGGCATTCACTTTTCACCTTTTAGACAATAATGAGACATTGCATGATTTTCAAATACGCAAATGACAGGATCATATTTATATTTTGCAAAGAGTTATCAGTGAGAGAATAAATTTGGGGTAAGGGCTGGTAAAACTAAGGAAAGGAAACAATTCTGTGACTGTAATATTGGTTGTTAACTTCAGGAGTCATTCCTCTTTAATTCAAACTGATAGGATCATCATCAAAAGGCCTGACTCAGGATTTTTTTTTTTTTTATGACAGTTGCCTGATTTTTCTGAGGTCCATCCTAATTTGTTTTTATTGAAATTTGGTTTTTAACTTCTATGGAACACTTATTTGGTGTCAGGTTTTGTGCTGGTGAACACTATAGTTATTTTGTATTTTACAGAGAAGGGGAATGAGATTTGAGGAGGTTAAGGAACTTGCCCAAAGTCACACAGTTCATTAGTAATAAATCTGAGTTTTAAGGGGTGGGACTGTAGAGCATTTGCCCCATATGCTGTTTTTAAACTACATTATCCTGTTATTGCCTGGGAATAAGAGCTTGACTTGCATTTTACTCACACTCTGGAGGCCGGAACAACACCCAATACCTCCCTTAACTTGCCTGTACTTACTTACTTGGCCACACTCTCCACATGAAATCAAAGCCATCTTCTGTGTTTTAACGACCATTTCAACACCGAACCTTGCGCTAGCACTGACCCATGCCCACAGAAAGGTTGAAAACTATAGAATAAAATGCAGATTTTTATAGTTGAAAATTTCCTTGGGAACATTTGCTTCAGTGTTTCCCAGCAGGAACTCTAAGGCCCAACATTACTGCAGGATCATAATAGGTGTTAAATGATACAAGGCTTTTGTGGCCAAATAATGAGGAAAACATTGAATTAAACGTGACTGGACAGCGCTTTCCCTTCTTTGAGATTTCTTGGAATACTTAGTACACAGGAGGTGATTGTGAATCTTTAAGATTTAACACAAAAGTGTTTCAATGCACTTGATCCCCCAATTTTTTAATTTATTTTTTGCCAGTAGCACATTTGACAAATGCTGCCAGCCCTGTCTTTGCTTAACAAAGAAACTGCAGCTCAGAGAGAGGGACTTAGACAACTCCAGACCTCCCTTTTCCCCAAAATTCTAAGTTATGCTACTCATGCTCATGAGATGACCCCTTCGTCCATGGCAGTCTGGGCATTGCCCCTCCTGTTCAGGACAGTGCAAGACAGAAGTGCTGCACTGTGACTGTCTTACCGTAGCCAATTTCCCAAATAGACACAAAGCAAACGGTGTGATACCCCAGCGAGAGAGAAATTACTGTCAGCTTTTACATCCCAAATGAGTCAACAGCGAATGCACTGCGTCCAGAACCTAAAATCCTGCTTTGCACTTTCTAGTCCAGAACTTCCGAGTGGCTGCTTTGGTGACTCCTGTTCATTTTTGTTTTAAAGGACAGTCGATTGACTTTTAGAAAGAGAAGAAGCAAGTGGGAGAGGGAGAAGAGGGAAACCTCTACACGAGAGCATACATCTATGCTCCTCACCCCTGAAATTTTCATCTTTATCCCCGAAATTCTGCATATCTTCTTGTTAGGATGAGAATGAACAGCTGGTCCATTTTGTTGATTCTGGTGCCAGTGCTCAGTTGTTTTTCTGAGCCCCCAACCTCCTTTTTTTTTTTTCCAGACAGTGCCTCGCTTGCTTTGTCTGGCTACTGTCTGACATGTTAGCTTACCCTACCTCAGCCCCCCAGCTGTTCTTCTCTTTCATGCTATGGATTGTTCTTTGCATTAGACTCAAACATGGTTTTGCACTTCCAGAGGGCTAATCTGTTTCCACAGCAACCTGTAAAATGGGGTAATTTGATGCAAAACATTTTTTTTGCTAAAAGTTTTGCATGTGTATATAAATACATGTGTGCTTACAAACTAAGCACTGCTTTTAGAGAGTAACTTCACTAAAACCCTGACCACATTTCCAGGGTTAACAGCAGGGTTCTGTCAGCTCTCTGGCTTTTTAAACAATATATTTTCATTAGGAAATTAAACAAGAAAACCTATAATATGAGTAATACTTAGGCTAAAAGTTGTAAACAGTAAATAAGGGAATATAATGTCTTTCATGTCAATTTTAGTATGACCATATTTAACAGATACACCCCAAAAACTTTTAATAAGATAGTAATTGAAAATACAGAGCATATGAAAATTACAATAGCTAATGGGATTACTTAGTTCTGAACCTTGGTGCTGCCTGTCTGTCCTTAATATTGGGAAGCTTTCAACAACATGTTTTTATTTTAGGTAACTTCAACAAATATTTTAAACTTAGAAAAGTAAGTGAAAATATGCTTTCTAGTAGGCATTAGCTATAGAAAATTCTGTTTTTCTTTGTCATTTTACATAGCTTGGGACACAGCAAGACCATACTGATAAGAATCTGAAAATTAGGAAACATTTCATGATATTTTGTGCCCCTGAGAGCAGAATCTAAATCTTTCATTTTAAAGCTGCTAGCCCAATGTCTGGAATGGAGCTAACATTCATTAGATGCTTGCTTTGTTTTTTGTTAGTTTTTTAATAGAAAAGGAAAGTATGTTTTAAAATATGTCTTTATGGCAGTATTTGATATAATTATTCACAATTATTCACTCCCGCTTCGACTACCTTTGAACAGTTGAATGCCAGAGGCTTTTAGAGACATGTAGACTTTACTCTTGTGTCTCCTGCAGGTCCTTCACCCTGGGTTTTACATGGGAAGACACAGAGAACAGGTCTATGTCCGTCTTCATTCAGAGCAGAGCTGCAGCCCACTTCTTGTGGCCCTCATGGAAGGTGAGCAAGAAATAAATGTTCGTTTTTATAAGCCATTGAAATTTTAGAATTGTTACTGCAGCAAAAGCAATAGCTAGATCAAACTGTGCTATGTTATACATTGTACATACTGTATACATATGGTATATACATATATATGTAGGTATATATTGTTATATATGTGCATACTATTATATATACATATATATATATATATATATATATATTCCTAATCATTACCTATAATGAGTATTACTTTTTATTTAATAGAAAATGAGGATTAAAAAAGTTAGGTATTTTATCCAAGAAATATAATTTTTAATAAAGATTTGAGCACATGTTCATTTGATTTTCCAGCCTCTGTTTTAATGTCAGGCTCACAAAATACATTTAAAATAGAGATTTATTTAAAGTCCCCTTAATTATATTTAAATTTATTTTCCTATAGAACTAAATGTATCTTCTTTCAATTTACATAATGTATTTTAATTCCATTTAGCACATATTTATTGAATATTTTCTATGTGCCAAATAGTGTGTCAATTCTTGGAGGAATGGAGATAAATCAAATAGTTCTTGCCACCCAAAGGCTCATTATGTTGGTAATCTCATAGTTTGACAAGAACCTTAGAATCTAGTTGTTGATATACGCTAATAACTGTGTGACTGAATTGCCAACAATAGAGTCCAAAAGATTTTCCTTTAAAAAAAAAACACTATACTAGGGTGATGGATTTCAACTGGTCAGTTCATGTTCTTTCCTACAGCCCGAAGTCCAGATCAGAGAATTAGCTTGGTACCAGGGCAGTTCGGCTAAATAGCTGTTACAGCCACCAAATCTTAGATGTAGCTTGACTAAGTGCATTTTATTTATTTTTCACTTTTATTTAAAAAATCTTTATTTTTGAAAGTATTACATATGTCCCATTTTTGCCCCATTAACCACTTCTAGCTCCCTTGCCCACCCCCAAACCTTCACCATCCTATTGTCTGTGTCCATGGGTTATGCATATATCCCTACAATTTCTTTGGTTGATCTCTTCCCACCCATCCACTCACCCCCACCTTCACTCTGAGATACAGTAGGTTGTTCCATGCTTTTATGTCTCTAGATGTTTTGTTCATCAGTTTATTTTGTTCATTTGATTCCACATATGAGTGGGATCATGTGATACTTGTCTTTCTCCGACTGGCTCATTTTGCTTAGCGTAATATTCTCCAGGTCCCTCCATGCTATCTCAAAGGGAAGCAGGTCCTTTTATACTGCTCCATAGTATTCAATGATGTAAATGTGCCACAGCTCTTTTGTCTACGCATTTACTGATGAGCACTGGGCTGTTTCAAATCTTAGCTGTTATAAATTGCACTGTTATGAGCATAGCGGTGCATATATTATTTTTTGATTGGTATTTTGGGTTTCTTAGGATATATTTCTGAAAGTGAGATTACTGGGTAAAGTGGCAGTTCCATATTTAATTTTCTGAGGAAACCCCATACTGTTTTCCATAATGGCTGCACCAGTTTGCATTCCCATTATGAGAATGATTTTTAAATAACTCAGATAAAT
>NW_006296540.1:1762278-1763351 GCF_000327345.1 Myotis davidii
CAGCCAGCACCGGTTTGGCTCAGTGGATAGAGCGTCGGCTTGTGGACTCAAGGGTCCCAGGTTCGATTCCGGTCAGGGTCATCTACCTGGGTTGCGGGCACATCCCCGGTGGGGTGTGTGCAGGAGGCAGCTATGATTGATGTCTTTCTCATCGATGTTTCTGACTTTCTATCTCTCTCCCTTCCTCTCTGTAAAAACTCAATAGAATATATTTAAAAAAAAAATTGGCTCTCAAAAGAAATTTCTATTGTACTGTTGATATTTGGCTCTGTTGACTAATGAGTTTGCCGACCACTGGGCTAGACGAATTGACTTAAATTATGGGACTATATCAGAAAGTCCAGAGGCAGGCAGAGCCCCAGTATTATAAGATGAGAGATTCAAAGATGCCATCAGGTTGGGTGTCTTTGTTTTACCATCTTCTTACGGTTAGGGCTACTTACAGTCATAGATGACTGTAGCATTTTCAGGAGTCATCTTCAGGCATGAAGACGTTTAGAGGAAGAAAAAGGCTAAGTTTTCAGGTGTTTCTTTTAAAGATAAAGGGAGTCTTTCCTGAAATCTTCAGACTTTCTTCCCCTTGTGTGTCACATTGGCCAGCACCACATCACATCACATGCCTGTATATGCACCGATTACTGGTAACGAAAACGAGACTCTGCCTAATTATCTTGAACCAATCTAGACTCACTCCTGAGACCCCTGAAGCACAAGGCAGGGTCATAATAAGTTAGGTTATAGAGCATAATCAGGTTTTTTGTATGTTTGTTTGTTTGTTTTTAAGCAAGGCAGAAGGGCTGTGGGAAATTGATATTGCATAGGCATAATCAAAACACATTTCAAAAAAATCTATGAGATAACCAAAAGCCAATAAATACAGAGTGTCAGAAATCTGGGAAACATAACATTGCATATTATGACTCGTCGTCATGAGCTTGAAGTCTCTGCACCAACGTGGAACCCTAGAAGGAAACAAAATCTCTAAGTCTCTCTCTTCCTAGTCCAAGCTTTGCTCTACCTAACAAATACCATCTTAAAATACCATTTAGGGTGCCTCTTCTAAACACTTAGAG
>NW_006296540.1:1763496-1766808 GCF_000327345.1 Myotis davidii
AAAGCTGAAAAGATTTAAACAAGGGACCATATGCCAGGTGCTTGACATTTAAAAAAAGTATTGGTCTATATCCAGACCAAGAGAAGCAGAAAATTTACCATTCCTCATGGTTTCTGTTTCCTGTCCAATGGCCCACCTCTTATCGGATGATTGACACCAGGAAATGACCTCTCCTTCCCAGTAATCTGACCATAGACTAGTCCTTGCAGATCTCCACAGTTCAGTAGTCACCAGGGTAAATATTCATACAAGATACAAATGACAAATAGGAGGATTGTCTTTTTATTACAGAGGCACCTGAGGTGGTATCTTCTCAAAAATATTTTCCTCCTTTACATACCATATTCCTCCTAAGGTTGAATTTATTCAGCTATTCTGGTGTTTTCTGAGAGGACACATTCTACACCTTTTGTCCATCATTAACAAATGAGCTCAGATGAATTAATGAAATTGTATTTAATAAAGAAACTGGGAAGAATTTTAAAAAGTAGAGTGAGGGATTTGTCTAAGAAATCTTTGTCTATTTTAAGGCCACGAAGATTTTCTCCCATGTTTCCTTAGAGAAACTTTATTGTTCCATGTAGCTTGATATCTATCCTAAATCACTTCTTGGGAATGGAGTATGATCACAGTTTTTCTGTTCTTTCTTTTTCTTTACTTAGGTGCATCTCATATTTTTAGCACTATTTGTTCAAAATCCCTTTTTCTTTCCCCATTTTCTTGACTGGAAATCTTAATGAAAATAATTGACCATATTTATGTGGGATTAAATATGGCATTTTATGATGTCTCATGATTTTTTTTTCTATTCTCATATAAATATAATACTGATTTGATTACTGTGATTTTGTAAAAAAATAAGGTAGTATGATTTAAACTAGTTATCTTTTTTTAAATATCAAGCTAACACTTATAGGTATGTAACGTTTTCTTATAAAATTTTGAATTAGCATGTCAAATTTTCACAAACCCCTGCTGTATTGTGTACTGGAATTACATTGAACCTATGTAACAAACAATATAGTGAACTGACATCTTAACCGTATTCAGTTTTTCAATTCATAAAGATGGTATATCCCCCAGTATATTTAACTCTTCATAAAATGTGCTATCTATAAAAGCAAAACATATAAATTAGATAACATCAAAGTGATAAATATTTTCTCATCAAAAATATGACATTAAGGAAATAAGCGGGAAAATTAGCCTGGAAAAATATTATACATATGAATGACTCACAGTGAGACTATATAAAGAATTTCCATAAATCAAATATCAAAGGGTAAACAACCCAATGAAAATGGACAAGACGTGGGTTCTCCATCTCAGATAACATATGAATGACTTAAAAGTGTACGAAGGAAAAGTTAACATCATAAGTCATCAGAGAAATGTGAATTGAAGTCACAATAAAATACCGTTTCACACTCACTAGGATGGCTAAAATAAAATAAAAATAAAAAGACTGGCAATACCAATTGTGGGTGAGGATATGCAACCAATGAAATTCTTGTATTTTTCAGAGAATGCAACTTGTACAACCACTTTGGAAAACTCTTTAACAGTATCTTATAAGAATTAACAAACAACTATTATACAGTGCAAAAATTCCACTTTTAATTTTTTACTAAGAGAAATGGAAAGATTTGTCTATGAAAGTGATTGTATAGGAATGTGTATAACATTGTTATTTTTAATTCCAAACAAACTAAAGTTCTCCATCAAAAGGAGAGTAGATAAACATATTGTGGCATATTGTACAACAGAATATACTTAGCAAATAAAAAGAGCAAACTACTGATACATCTAACAAAAAGGATGAATCTCAAACCATTATTACATTGAGTAAAAGTACCAAGATTCAGAAAATTACATATATTATCTAATTATGCAATTATGTTAAATGAAGTTTGTAAACAGGCAAAATAAATCTATAGAAATCAGGACAATGATTGTCTCCCATGGGCTGATGGAGGACAGTTGACAGAATGGTGGCATGCAGGAACTTTCTTTTGTGATAGAGCTAAGTCCACATCTTTTGGATGGTGGATTGCTTTGATGTTTATAATAATCAAATATTATAAAAGAGAACACTTTTTGTTGCATTTTATTGTCTATAAATTACCCTATTAATGAAAGCCTATGTGGTTGTCACGCCCTCATGCAGTGATGCCCTCAGGAAGCAAAGAGCGATCACCAGGAGGCTGTGCACCAGTGGGCGGGGGCTTGATGCTGCGTGCGTGGTGTGGAGGTGGGTCCTGTGGCTCTGGCCTACCTCTTTGGGGCAATCCATTGAGGAGCCCCGGATGGGTGGGTGGGGCCTACCTCTTTGGGGCAATGGGTCATGGGGCTCCCATACTGTGAGAGCACACAGGCCAGGCTGGGAAACTCCTCCTCCCCTGAGTACACAAATTATGTGCACTGGGCCTCTAATAATTCAATAAAAACAATGATTTTGGAAGTAATTTCTTCTTTAAATTATTGATATTAACTGTAAACTATTTAAAAACATGTTCCTTTTTAACAACTTTATACTATTTAAGAACTCGGTAGGTTATAGGTGTCTTTTAACCAAAGAGAAAAATTTGGGTTGGGATATAAATTCAGGAGTAGTTAGCATACATATGACATTTAAACTCTGGGCCTGGATGAGGTCACTATGGAACAAAAGCAGATCGTGAAGAGAAAATATCCAATAACATTCCTAGGGGCTGCAACATTAGAAGCCAAGGAGAAGCAGTAAAACCACCAAGTGAGACTGAGAGGAAGCAAGACTGAGAGTTGAGTAGGAGGAAAACCACAAAAATGTTCTGTTTGGGAAGCTAGGTGAAAGTATATTGAGGAGGAGGGGCTGATTACCAGACAAATACTGTACTGCTCTCAAAGTTGGCCAAAGGGTTTAGCTATTTGGAAGTCATTTGAATCCCCCTTGAAAGTAGATTTTGGTAAAATAGTGGTAGCAAAAGTCTATTTGGAGTCTATAAGTGAGGATGGAAGGCGAAGCCTTGAGGATAGTGATTATATACAACTTTTTCAAAGATTTATGATTTAGTAGATATAAAGATAACTTGCTTCGTATAAAAAGGGAACAACATATTTCAAAGCTTGGGAGGAAAGCCTTGGAATAAAAAGGAAAAGGGTTATCATGCTTAGTTTTGAGGGTGGGCATGAGGAAGAGCTCTCATGGCTACAAGAAGAACTTCATGGAAGTGATGTGTACCACATAAAATTTGTTATGGAGCTTGTCATATAAATCTTTTCTGTGAAACCTTCAAAAATCTATATTGATTACTCACATATTTGTTGCAAATA
>NW_006296540.1:1768054-1771037 GCF_000327345.1 Myotis davidii
GGTCCTGGTGTAGAGGCTCAATCTTAATCACCTTTTATCGCTGAAAGTCTTCTCAATTTTTTTAAAAAAATATTTTTATTGATTTCACAGAGGAAGGGAGAGGGAGAGAGATATATAAACATCAATGATGAAAGAGAATCATTGATCTGCCTCCTGCACACACCCACAATGGGGATGGAGCTTACAACCCGGGGAAGTACCCTGACCAGGAATTGAGTCCATGACCTCCTGGTCCGTAGATTGATGCTCAATCTCTGAAACATGCTGGTTGGGCAAGTATTCTCAATTTTTTCATTCACTGATTGGAAAGAAGAGTCAATTCTATCTTCTCACTCTGCAAATCCTGGAATTTCTGGATTTTCTATCTTCCCTTTATTTTATGTTTTATTTTTCAATTAAAGTTTACATTCAATATTATTTTATATTGGCTTCAGGTGTAAACTTGGTGGATAGACATTTATATAATTTATGAAATGATCCTCTGGATACATCTAGTACCCACCTGGCACTATAAATAATTATTACAATATTATTAACTACATTTCCTGTGCTGTACTTTATATACCTGACTATTTTGTAACTACCAATTTGTATTTCTTAATCCTTCACCTTTACCCTTGAGCTCCCCAATCCCTCTCCCATCTGGCAACCATAGATTCTTCCTATCTATGAGTCTGTCTCTGTTTTGTTTGTTCATTTATTTTGCTGTTTATATTCCACATGTAAATGAAATCATTTGGTATTTGTCTTTCTCTGTTTAACTTATTTCACTGACCATAATACCCTCCAGGTTCATTATGGTAAAATTTCATTCTTTTTTATGGCTGAGTTATATTCCATTGTATATATGTACCACCACTTTTTGATCTATCAGTTATTGATGAACAGCTAGGTTGCTTCCATATCTTGACTATTGTAAGTAATGCTGCAGTGAACATAGGGATGTATCTATTTTTTTTTTTGAATTTGTATTTTGGAATTCTTTGGATAAATACCCAGAAGTGGAATTGCTGGGTCATTAGGTAGTTTTATTTTTAATGTTTTGAGAAACCTTCACTGTTTCCCACAGTGGCTGCACCAATCTGCAGTCCCACCAATAGTTCATAATGGTTCCATTATTTCCACATCCTCACCAACACTGTTGTGTTGATTTAATGGTTGGCATTTTGACAGGGGTGAGGTGATATCTTATTGTGATTTTATATTGCATTTCTCTGAAGGTACATTGAGTATCTTTTCATATGTCTACTGGTTACATCTGTATGTCCTCTTTGGAGAACTCTCTCTTCAGGTCCTCTGCTCATTTTTTAATTGGATTTTTTTTGGGGGGAGGGTGTTACCTTATACAAGTTCTTTATAAATTTTGGATATTAACCCCTTTTTGTATTTATCATTGGAGAATGTCTTCTCCCAATCAGGTTGTTTTTGTTGTTGTTGTTGTTTTGTTGATGGCTTTCTTTGGTGTGCAAAAAAATTTTTTTCGTTTGATGTAATCGCATTTGTTAATTTTGTTTTGTTTTGTTTCCCTTTCCCAAAGTGATATATCACAAAATAATATTACTAAGAGCAATCTCAGAGAGTTTACTGCCTATATTTTCTGCTAGGAATTTTATGGTTTCAGGTCTTACATTTAAGTCTTTAATCCATTTTTAGTTTAATCTTGTGTATGTGTAAGAAGATGGTCTAGTTTCATTTTTTACATGTATCTGTCCAGTTTTTCTCACTACCACTTATTGAATAAACTGTCAGACCCCAATGTATGTTCTTGTTTCTTTTGTGATACATTCATTGACCATATAAATGTGGGTTTATTTCTGGGATCTCTATTTTTTAAAAATATATTTTATTGATTTTTTTACAGAAAGGAAGGGAGAGGGATAGAGAGTTAGAAACATTGATCAGCTGCCTGCTGCATACTCCCTACTGGGGGTGTGCCCACAACCAAGGTACATGCCCTTGACCGGAATCAAACCTGGGACCCTTCAGTCCACAGGCTGATGCTCTAGCCACTGAGCCAAACCAGTTAGGGCCTGGGATCTCTATTTTTGTTTCATTGATAAATGTGTCTGTTTTTATTCCAGTACCATGCTGTTTTGATTACTATAGCTTTGTAGTATTTTTCTTTTCATCATCAAAGATATGTTTATTGATTTTAGAGAAAGAAAGAGGGAGAGAGAAAGAGGGAGGGAAGGAGAAGCATTGATATGAGATGCATTAATTGATTGCCTTGTGTATGAACCCCAATTGTGGATTGAACCCGAAACCTAGGTATGTGCCCTGACTGGGTATCAAACCCACACTTTTGGTGTATGCTCCAATCAACTGAGCCACCTGGCCAGGGTAGTCTTGTAGTATATTTTGATATCAAGTAATCTGATACCTCCAACTTTGTTCTTCTTTCTAAAGATTGCTAAGTCTATTTTGTGTATTTTCTGGTTCCATATAAATTTTAGGATTATTAATTCCAGTTTTGAAAAATCCCATTGGTATTTTAATCCCCTAGGTATTTTAATATTGAATCTATAGATTGCTTTGGGTAGTATGGGCATTTTAATGATGTTAAATCTTCCTATCCATGAACACAGTATATGATTCCATTTATTTGTATCTTCTTCAGTTTCTTCAAGGTCTTACAATTTTTTTTTTCTGTACAGCCCTTTTATCTTCTTGGTTAAATTTATTCCTAGGTATTTTATTTTTTGATGTAATTATAAATGAGATTGTTCTCTAAATTTCGCTTTCTGGTAGTTTGTTATTGTTGTATAAAATGCTATCTATTTCTGAATATTAATTTTGTGTTCTGCTATGTTACTGGATTCATTTATTAGTTCTAATAGTTTTTTTATGGACTGTTTAAGGTTCTCTTTATATAGTATCATGTCATCTGAAACTAATGATAGTTTTACATCTTCCTTCCAAATTTGTATACTATTTATTTATTATTTTTTGTATGTTTGCTGTGGCTAGGACTTCTAATTCCTGC
>NW_006296540.1:1771204-1782653 GCF_000327345.1 Myotis davidii
TCCACTGGGGATGTGCCCGCAACCAAGGTACATGCCCTTGACTGGAATTGAACCTGGGACCCTTCAGTCCGCAGTCTGACGCTCTATCCACTGAGCCAAACCAGTCAGGGCAGAGCCAAGCTAGTCAGGGTGACAACTCTTTTTAAAAAAATATTTTATTGATTTTTTTACAGAGAGGAGGGGAGAGGGATAGAGAGTTAGAAACATCGATGAGAGAGAAACATCGATCAGCTGCCTCCTGCACACTCCCTACTGGAGATGTGCCTGCAACCAAGGTACATGCCCTTGACCGGAATCAAACCTGGGACCCTTCAGTCCTCAGGCTGACGCTCTATCCACTGAGCCAAACCGGTTAGGGCTTCACAGACAACTCTTGTGGGGATCCTCCTCCCAGTGTTGGAGCCCTGGGCTGGGGAGCCCTTTCTCCTCAGGGGGAACCTCTGCATCTGAGCTTTTCCTCCTACTTCTCAACTACCACACATGGGTGTTGGACCAGCCAGTTTCTTGTCTGCCCTTCCCACTGGTCTCAGCATGGCTTCTTCTTTATATCTTTAGTTGTAGGAGTTGTATTCAGCTAGTGTTCAGATGTTCTCCAGGTTGATTGTTTTCTGCAGTGCATTTAAATGAGGCTTAAACACCAACTTTTTTCCCCCTGAGCTCATCACTTTCCTCTCAAATGAGTATTTGTACCACCTGCCCTCATGCAGTTTACAGTAAGAGATAGCACATGCAATTAATTAATTTTTACTAACATTTTTGAGGTTTTCTTAAATAAAACACTGTAATGTTATCTCAAGTGAGAAGTTTACCAAATATTTCTAGGTTTGTACAACACGTATCCCCACTTTATTTACCTTCCAGTAGCAATTTTCCTGACTAGTTCTGAAGTCAGTACAACATATTTGTAGATTTACATATTTTGGCATTGCCTCATTTCTAAAGAACAATTTTTATATCAGTCATCTTGAGCTAAGTTATGCTGTAGTAACAAAAGGTCCCTCAAATCTTACAGGTTTATAAAAGTAAAGATTCCTTTGTGGCTTGCATTATAGTCATCACAGGTCTGTACCTTTGCTGTATAGCTTCATTCTGGAATCTAGGCAGCTCCTATCTGGACTACTCTGATCTCATGGAAGAGGGTAATCGATAAGACAGAACCAAACTCTTTAAGCCTCTGTTCATTTTACACCCAATCACATTTCATTGACTGCAGTAGATCGCATGTCCTAGCAAAACTTTCATGCAGCATTAACTATAATCTTTCTATAGGGAAGCATCTTTGGGGGAGAGGTCCTGGGGAGAAACAACACCTATATAATCTACTATGCCTGGGAAAATAGAAATACAAAATAGAACAATTAGACTTTTAAACTGTGGATGGCTTTAGAAATCATTTAATCCAACCCTTCTACCTTACACATAAGGAAAATGAAATTCAGAAACAATAAGTAACATATCAAAGTTCATCTAAAATACTGGTTTCAAAATTAGAGCTCAAGGCGTGACCAGTGTGGCTCAGTTAGTTGGGGCATCTACCCATGCACTGGGAGGTCACAGGCTGGATTCCCAGGCATGGCACATACCTAGGTTGCAGGTTTAATACCTGGGCCAGATGCATATGGGAGGCAACTGATTGATGTTTCTCTATCACATTAATGTTTCTCTCCTTCTTTTCCCCCTCCTCCCTCTCTCAAATAAAAACAAAAAATAGAGTCATTTCTTATATTTTTAGATTTCTTTTTTCCCTTATTACTATCTTGAAGTATAATTGATGTACAATAAATTGCTTACATTTAGAGTCAAGAGTGCTAACCATTACACAATGGAACCCCAAATTGCTTACATTTAAATTTTATGTAACAATATATGTATAGACTGTTGAATCATTACTACAACCAAGGTAATGAAATATTCATCAACCCCAGAAGTTTCTTGTGCCTCTGTGTAATCCATCTCTTTATCCATAGGCAATAACTGATTTGCTTTCTGTTACTATAGATTAATTTTCATTTTTTTCTAGAATTTTATATAAGTGTTATCATATATTATACAATCTATCTTGTTGGTCTGTTTTATTTATACTCAGCACAATTATTTGAGACTCATCCATGTTGATATATGTATTAATAGCCTGTCCCTTTATTGCAGAGCAATATTTAATTGAATAGATATATCATACTTGGTTTACTCATTCACCTGTTGAAGGACATTGGAGTGTATCAACTTTTTGGCTTTTTTCAGTAAAACATTCATGTAGAAGTATTTGTAGGGACATATGCTTTTAACTTTTACAAGTAATATACCTAGGAATGGAATGGCTAGATCACATAATAGATATATTTAGCTTTCTAAAAAACTGCCAAACTATTTTTCAAAGTGATTGGCCATTTATATTTTTAACATAGTATGTGAAAGTTCTAGTTGCTTCACATCCTTGTCAATAGTTGGTATGATCAGTCTTTTAATTTTTGCCATTCTTATGGATACGTCTTAATATCTTATTGTGGTTTTAATTTATGTAATTTAATGACATTTATGTACTTGTCATCCATATACCTTTTTTGGTGAAGGATCTTTTAAAATTTTATGATTGAGTGATATGAGTGTAGGAATCTATTATATATTCTAGACATAAGTCCTTTATGAACATATGCTTTGAAAATATTTCCCATTAACTTTTGGTTGCTTTTCATTTTTATAACAGCATCTTTTGAAAAGCAAAAGTTTTAACATTTTGATGAAGTCTAATTTTTCTTTCTTTTGTATATAAAAGTTAGGTTTTCTGTGTGTTATGTTCCTCATTTAAGGAACTTCTGCAAAACCACGGTCCTTTAACTCTTTTTCCTATGATTTTATCTCTTATATCTAAGTCTATGATTCATTTCTAGTTAATTTTTGTATATGGTTTGAGGGTGAGGGTTAAGATTTATTATACATGTTATTTCCCCATTAATTGCCTTAACCACTTTGTCAAAGGTCAAATGATAAAATATATAGAGGCATATTTCAATTTTGTTATATTAAACTATTTGTCATTCTTTATACTGGTACCATACTATCTTATTACTATGCTTTTATGACAAATTCTGAAAACAGATAGTATAATCCTCCAACATAATTTTTTCCCCAAAGATAATTTGGCAACTGTAGGTCACTTTTTGCTTTTTCATATAAACTTACAAATCAATTTTTATGGAAAACCCTGCTGGGCCCATGATTTCCTGTATTTTCTTTAACATGTAGATGATAGTTACATAGATAATAATTATAACAGCTGTCTTAATATCTTTATCTACTAATTGTATGACCTGTGTCATTTCTGAATTTGTTTCCATTGACATTTCCTCTCTTCATTGTGGGTTGTATTTTTCTGTTTCTTTGCATGCTATTAACTTTTTATTGATTAAGAGGACATTGAAAATTTTACCTTGTTGGGTGCTGAGTATTTTTGCATTTCTATAAATATTCTTTTTCTTTATTCTTGGATGCAGTTAAATTAACTGGAAGCATTTTGATTTTTCTATTGCTTGCTCCTCAGCCTTTTTCGGTAGGATCAGAGTAACCTTTTATCTAGGGCCATATTTTCCCTCTAATGAGGCAAAAACTCATCACCCCAATTTTCTGAACAGAATAATAAATACTATCATAATTCTAGCAATTTATGAAGCTTTAATATATAAATAATGTTTCTTCAAATTTAAAAGTACAAGATAATTCTGTGATTAACACTTGTTTGGGTCAAATTGCTGGTCACTGCAATGCACTGATTGTCAGAATTGCCCCACTTTGTTCACACATCGTTTTCTGTGCCTCTCAGTAGTGCTTTCACACTAACTCTGGCATTGACCATGTGGCCTGATTTGGCCAGTGGACATTTGCAAATGTGACAGAGACTTGAAAAGTCTTTGCACATTGGGTCTTGTTTTTTTCTCCTCTTGAACTTCACTGCCACTGTGTGTATAAACGTGGGTTAACCTACTGGATATTGATAGACTACTAGTACATTAAGAAGAACCTAAAGACCCCATTTGACTTAACAGTTGAGCCTAGTGAATCCTTGCTGGAATCAACTCTCTAAGCCCAAATCAGTTGAGTGCAGCCCAAATCACATTTGACAGGACTTTGAACTAAATATTTGGTTGACATATAAACCATGAAGTTTTGGTACTTGTTTTTTTTTTTTTTAATGCAGGAAACCTAACTGATTATGTTGTAGCTGGTCTGACTTCAGGTGAGACAGGAAAGATGACATGCTTCCTGTGTTTAGCACAAATAGTACAGAAAGTATGTCCTAGTTTATTAGGGCTGCTATAACAAAGATACCACAGCCTGGGTGACCTAAACAACAAATATTTATTTTGCACAGTTCTGGAGGCTGGGAAGTCCAAGCTCCAGGCAGGCCGATTTGGTGTTTGGTCAGGGCCTGCTTCCTGGTTCAGAGACAACCATCTTGCTGTATTCTCACATGGCAGAAGGGAAAAGGGACCTTTTGGGGATCTCTCTTATTATGCCACTAAATTCCATCCATGAGGGCTCCATCCCCATCACCTAATAATCTCCCAAAGACTCTATCATCAAACACCATCACATTGGAGATTAGTTTTCCACATTATGAATTTGGGGTGTGGCACAAAAACATCAGTATATAACTGGTTGGATGCCTCTAATTGAGTTTTAGCTTTTTACAAAGTAGAAAAAGGAATGTAATATCTTAAGGAATGTAATATCTTATGTTTTGGTGCTTTCTCTAAAACATGGGGAAATGAGGTTGGGTATTGGGCTTTCAATTTATTATAATTCAATATTCTTTCTAATATGCTATTTGGGGATGGTAGCCCATTAAGATGATCTCAGTAGTGAATAACAAATGCCTCAAATAATTCTCACGTTTTTGTCTAAGTAAAAGCTATTATTTACAGAATGTAAACATAACAATATTTGGGGAGTCTTACAATTCTGTCCCTGGTTCTGTATGTTTTATCTTAATCCATGGAAGAAACATCTGTATTCATGGAAGCTACATAATTCAGAGCCATCTTCCTTCTTTCTTTTATCATTCCTATCGGGTCATTGAATCCGATTGTTTTGCTTACAATGTTCCCTTTATATCTAACAATTCTACATTTACCCAGTTCCACACCTGAATCTGACTTTGCCATTTCTTCACTGAAAATCTCTTTGTGGCTTCCCATACAGAATCTAATTGGTCAGGGATGTCACCATAACATCCATTATTACTTTTTGCCTTCTGATTATGCCCTGAATTATCCAATCAGGAGATTTGGAAGGTAACTACCATGCACTTGGCCCTGCAGATGAGTTTTGATTGCCTTAAGCAAATTAGCAAGCCCACAAATCCCTGCCACATCGATTGGCTCAGGGATAAGCTCCTGTGCCAAGTCAGGACCTGGCCCAAAGGACTCAATTCTATGATTTTAGTTGAGCTGTTAGGGAAGCAGATTTTGTCTTATTTCCCTCTAAGCATTAGCCAGCCGTGTGCAAACTATGGCCCGCGGGCCAGATCCAGCCCGTTTGAAATGAATAAAACTAAAAAAAAAAAAAGACCGTACCCGTTTATGTAATGATGTTTACTTTGAATTTATATTAGTTCACACAAACACTCCATCCATGCTTTTGTTCCGGCCCTCTGGTCCAGTTTAAAAACCCATTGTGGCCCTCTAGTCAAAAAGTTTGCCCACCCCTGCATTAGGCAGTAAGCAGGTAACCATGAAGCAAGGTCATTGAAGGAAGGCAACCTATGGAAATAGAGCTCAAAAAAGAGAAAGGGAAACTGAATGTGGTCATATCATTTGAACTCCAGATGCGGCCTCATCTTAATCATATTTACCCTGTACTATTCCCTCAATCAGTTTCTTTCTCCTTCTCTTCTTGCCTTTTTCCCTCCCTTTTTTGTTCCCTCCCTTCCTTCCATTTATTTTACTTTTATTTTTTAGTAGGTGTTTTGGAGCAAGGTATTCTAAATTTTTTTATGGTTTTAAGCCAGCCATTTTTCCATGTTTTATTGACATCTGTATTTTTCATTTTTACCAAAAAATCTATAGTAAGCACGTAACATAAACAATCATTTAATTACATTTGTGCAACTAGAATAAATGCTATGAAGGAAAAGTGCAGGATTCCAATAACATCTACAGTGGGGGAACTTAATCAAGTCTGTGTGTCCAGGAGAGCTTATCTGCGGAAGAGACACTTCAGATGAGACCTACGTCCTGGTGACTCTTCCACTTTTTGTTGGCTTTGCTGGGGACTGGGCTTGCCTTGCATCTCCCGGACCTAGACTCAACAGTAGTTAAGACACTGTGGATACTGAGTGGGCAGGTAGGGACAGAGAATACTCTTACAAAGGGATATGATAGGCATTTAGGAAGTCTATTCAGAGTGACAAGTTTTTCTCTGCTGATCAACTCTTTTTGAAACACTTTGAAGAGAAATCTCTTCTATTTCCATTTTATTTTAGATTTCATCTGCTATTTTGTGATTGCAGGAGCAAATACAGTCAATCTTCATGTACAAGTGGAGGACAATAGGATCTCTCCTATCTCCAGTATTTTATTTTATTTTTTAACATTACAGTGTCTTCCTTGTTGGGAAAAATTCTTCACTAACACTTTTTTTTTCATTTTATTTATTTATTTTAATATATTTTTTTTGATTTCAGAGAAAGGGAGAGGAATAGAAACATCAATGATGAGAGAGAATCATTGATCAGATGTCTCTTGCACACCCCCTCCTACTAACACTTTTTTAAAAATTTTAAATTCTTCATATAGTCTCCTTTTCCCCCCATTGACCTCTTGCTGCCTGCTCCTGGCCCACCCCCTATTGTCTTTGTTCATTGGTTATGCTTATATGCACGCATACAAGTCCTTTGGTTGATCTCTCACCCACTCCCCCCATGGCATCCTACCCTCCCCTGCCTTTCCTCTAAGGTTTGATCACCTGTTTGATGCTCCTATAACTTTGTATCTAATTTCGTTCATCAGTTTATGTTGTTCATTATATTCCACAAATGAGTGAGATCATGTGATATTTATCCTTCTCTGACTGGCTTATTTCGCTTAGCATAATGCTCTCCAGTTCCATCCATGCTGTTGCAAATGGTGATAGTTCTTTCTTTTTTACAGCAGTGCAGCATTCCATTGTGTAGATGTACCACTGTTTTTTAATCCACTCATCTGCTGATGGGCACTTAGGCTGTTTCCAAATCTTAGTTAGTTTAAATTGTGATACCATGAACATTGGGGTGCATTTATTCTTTCTGACTGGTTTTTGAATTCTTGGGATATATTCTTAGAAGTGGGATTATTGGGTCAAATGGGAGTTCCATTTTAATTTTTTTGAGGAAACTCCATACTGTTTTCCATAGTGACTGCACCAGTCTGCATTCCCACCAGCAGTGCACGAGTGTTCCTTTTTCTCCATATCCTTGCCAGCATTTGTCTTTTGTTGATTTGTTGATGATAGCCATTCTGACAGGTCTGAGATAGTATCTCATTGTAATTTTGATTTTCATCTCTTGGATGATTAGTGACTTTGAGCATTTTTTTTTCATTTGTCTCTTGGCCTTCTGTATGTCCACTTTTGAAAAGTGTCTATTTAGGTCCTTTGCCCATTTTCTTGATCAGATTGTTTACCTTCCTTTTGTTAAGTTGTATGAGTTTGCTATTAAGTTTTTGGAGATTAAATCCTTTTCGGAGATAACATTGGCAAATATGTTCTCCTGTGCAGTGGGCTCTCCTGTTTTGTTGATGGTTTCTTTTGATGTGCAGAAGCTTTTTATTTTAATGTAGTCCCATTTGTTTATTTTATCCATAGTTTTTATTGTCCTAGGAGATGTGTCGGTAAAGATATTGCTCTGAGATATGTCTGATACCTTGCTCTATGGATTCTTCTAAGATTTTTTTGGTTTCCCATTTTACATTTAAGTCTTTTACCCATTTTGAGTTTATTTTTGTTTATGGAGTAAGTTAGTGGTCTAGTTTCATTTTTTGCATGTACTAGTAATTGTCCAATTTTCCCAACCCCGTTCATGTATTGAAGAGACTATCTTGGCTCCATTGTATGCTCTTGCTTCCTTTGTCAAATATTAATTGAGCATAATGGCTTGGGTCAATTTCTGGGTTCTCTGTTCTGTTCCATTGGTCTATATGTCTGTTCTTGTGCCAGTACCAGGCAGTTTTGAGAACAGTGGCTTTGTAATCTAGCTTGATATCTGGTATTTACTAACACTTTTCACTGATGGAAGAGCTCAAGTCTCAGCAGAACATATTAAAATGCATTGGAAGGCAGTCTGGTTCTGTTGTGAAGGAAGCATCTATTACCTACTTCCAGAAAGAAAATGAGGGTTTGCCTTTGGCAGGGAACTGAGAACACAATAGCACAGACTAACTGCTCTAACAAATGACATTGATTTTAAAATAGAAACTTCAAATAAACTGTACCCCTTTTTTCAAATAGTGGTTAGTAATATCCGTACTGAATACAAATATGTCATTACTCAGTTAGAGCTTATGAATGGGTGAGATTTGGAATGCTTCTGAGTAAACTATATTCTAGTAAATGTTCAGGGAACTGTTCTAGGGTGCCTGCCTTAGAGACAGCCAGATCTGAGTGAGTGGCTATCTGTGTTGCCAAATGAGGCCAAGAGATTTCATATCCAAATCCATTTGGGAGATGCCCTTTTATTTCAGAGTCATTTTGGCTTCCAAAGTAATTTTGTAATTTCTTTCTAGCCATTGGATAAAATAACTCTAAAGGATAGGATGATGCTATGGCTACTCTGATTCCTGGTCATTATGGGTGTAATCAATGCTGCACTTTCTGAATTTTATGATAATTTCTTTCTAGTCCTATTTTAATTCCTGGGAGATTTGAGCACAGTTAGCCTCCACATTTTGATCCACTTTTTTCAAGATATGCATGGTCTGCTTGGTGATGTTTAAATTAACCCATAGGAGTTACTTGCCAATATAGTGACACGTGTGCAAGAATTGACAGTGGATATGAAGTCTTTCATAGAACCATTAAGGAATAAGAAGGGCCATCTTTCTTTATGCCATTTATAAGAAGAGATTTGTTAATCTGATAAGAAATGCTTGAGCAAACATGATCTTGGGTGCTTAATAATAGTGTATTAGATAAGTAGGAAGGACTTTTTATTCTTATTTTGATTCCCAGGTTGGATATTACTAAGTAGGATAAGTAATAAATGCTTTTCTTCACATTAACCCTTTGAGTAGACATTGTAAAGCCACTTTGCTCTTAGGATTGTATAAGTTAGATTAGCAGTTTGTTAGAATAAGGTGCCTCAAGGGGTTTTCAAATTCCGTGAAGGATATTTTGTCATCCAAATATATCTTAAGATTATTTAACGTTTCCAGTGAACTAAGATGGGCTAAGCCATCAGTAGTACTGTGTTTCTCAGGATCAATAAGGGCCTACCAAGTTTTGGATAGAGTGGTAATGAAACATGTAATAATAAGAATTTCAGAGCAGGCTACCTGTGAGTCTAGAAAATTCACCGTAATTTTCCGTGTATAAGATGCCCCCATGTATAAGACACCCTCCACTTTTCCAACCCAAAATTAAGAAATAAATATTTAAAACCTAAAATAGAACAAATTTTTATTTAGTAATTACTGCAGGTATTGGGCACATACCAGTGCTATGATATTATGCAGCATATAACTTTATTCAGCTTTTGTTGCATCACTGCTCTCTTCATCATCGCTATTAGTTCCAGACAAATCAATTTCTTCATTTTCTTCTATTGTATCACTGTCTATATATGTGAGATCATCCTTATAAACTGGTGGCATTTTCTGAGCTAACTTTGTTCCTGTTCTCATGACCAACCCTTCTCTCCTCATGAAATTGAAGCACCATTTTGCCTTTCCTGTAAAATCAACAATGCTCATTTCGCTTGCAAACATTCTTGCCTGACATTGAATAAGGTTGGTTGACACACATAAGCCACTCTAGTGCTGCTCCATAATCCAAGTCTAAGCCTCTGCTCCAAGTTTGCCCATTTTGCTGGTTTTCCTCTTAAGGCCTTCTTCTTTTGGCATCTTAAGAAGCTGTTCTTCCTGTTTTCTCCACTGTCTGATCATACACTCAATGGGAGGAGGTCCAAATTGTCTCTCTGCAGCTCTATTTCCATGCTCTTTTGCATCGCTGACTACATTCAATTTGAATTTTGCAGAATAAGACAATCGCTTACTTGTATTATCTTTTTATTTTTTAACATCTTTCTGGGCTCAGAATGCTATGATCCCTGTTGAATCTGCACACTCTCTACCTCCACCTCCAATTATGGCATTAGCTGAAGTCAGTTACAATAAGGCTCATGCTTGGAGGAAGCCTGTTTGACAAAGTATGGGCAGCTAAGCACCCCAGCAACTCTCTCCTTGGCTGACTTCTGTGTATAAGAGACCCTTCAATTTTCAGTCTAATGATTTTAGAAAATAATAGTGTCTTATACACAAAAAAATATGGTAAATGTTACTGCAAAATTCTCATTGTCTTGGGGAAAATGTTATATTTTATTGCAGAGCAGGAGTTTGTTAGAATCATTAAACCAGGCAAATTTGAAGCCATTGTAACTTGTAGGATTTATTGACTGAAGTCATCAGAGCGGAGAGGCTGCCTATTTATTGATACAGTCAGGTCTATTAATTTGGATTCACTGTGGTAGGAGTTTAATACATGTTAGATGAACAAGGAAGTAAATAGATGAATTAAATAATGAATTGTAAAAATATAAAATTAATTAGTGAAAAACATTATAGAAGATTTTGGTATAATTGTTTCATTATAGAAACATGAAATTGTTAAATAATCATTTTATCTTTATATATGCTTTAATATGTAAATAGAAAGTTTTATATTTAGTATATAGTTCACACTTAAAGTTGGGTATTTTATGCAGTACTATTAAAGTGCCTGAAAGGAAGTTTTTTTTTTCCTCCTTTCTCTCTTCAGTAGGCTAAAATCTTGCATATAATTTACTTAATCCATAAACATTTTTATCACCATAAGTAGTACAAAACTTTACCTTGTTGGAATGGTCATAAACCTCATTGGTGATGTTAAATTATTTGAAAACATTCATCTTATCTGAATAGATTGTCAAGTAGGTTGTCCTTTTTAAAAAGACAAGATAGAAGACACAGGGGCAGGCAGAACATTCCCAAAGGCCTCCGGTTCATTCATAATGGGGTTAAGGCCTGAACCTGGGAATCCAGCATCATAGATGCTCACTGTTATTTCCATGCTGATACAAGTGCATGTGTTTGTTTTTTCTTTTCTTCTTTAAACAGCACCTTTCTTCTTTGGGGAACTAGTCCTCCTGAAATCCTTCAATGCGGTCCCATAATAGATCTAAAATCCTTCTCATCCCTGTCAAACCTGCGGGGGGGGGGGGGGGGGG
>NW_006296540.1:1782679-1786781 GCF_000327345.1 Myotis davidii
TGTACATTTCTCCAGCACAGTGTCAGGTCCCAGAGTAGGTACTCATCAGAAGCCTTCTCAATAATGTTCTCATCTGGGATGTTGGTCGTGGTGGGGCCATGTTCTTTCCACTCTAGCAGCGAAGGTGGGAAATCGGGAGCTTTCTCTCCCTGCCACATGGAGACTATTAGTCCACAAGAGGAGAGGATGCAAGAAGATTATAGTGTGAGAGAATCCTTGGCTTTATTTTCTGTCCTCTTTCCTGACTTCCTGGGGCATTGTTAGGTCCTTCCTTTGATTTGTAAACACCCCTAGTTTTCTTCTGATACACACACACACACACACACACACAATTGGGCTTCAGTGTCAAATTGTCTCAGGCCCAGTCTCAAGCTATCACTTTCTGACTTGCTCTGTGGGTATGGACAAGGTATTTGAGTTCTCTGAGCTTCATTTCTTCATCTGTCAAAAAAACGATAATAATAGTACTTACCTCATGGAATGCTCTGAGGATTAAGAAGTAATGTGTGAGAAATACTTAGTTAAATGCCTGGAATATAGTAAGCTCCCAATAAAAGATAACTGTTATTGCTCTTATCATTATTTAAGCTAGCTTCTGTTGGATTTTTGTTATTTCCAACCAAGAGTCCTTTTTAAATAAGTTTGTTTAGTCAAATATCTGGTATCATTATTGCCTATATTTCATATAAATGCTAGAATCATAACATCTCAATTAATGGGATATTATTGCACTGAACTTAATGTCATATAATTAACTTCCAGTATTTCCCAAATGGGAATTTCCTCCAAGATCAATGAATGGTTATTCCATCATTTCAAATAAAATAATGGCATTCGAAAAAGACAAAATTCTTTTAGTTACTAATCTGCGATCTAACTGGGGTGTTAGAATTTAAGAAAAAGCAAGCCTTATACATCATGTATCTGGTGGGCAGAATAGGCCCTTAGCATCTAGCTCTTCTCTTCTTCAGTCTCTAGATAATACACTGCAGTGGAATTGTATCCCATTCAATAGATGCTGTCTTCACTCAGGATGAACTGTAAGGTTTTCAGTGCAGACATTGTATTTACGTGAGTTTTCCCGTTAGGTCCACAGACACATGACATGTGTATCGCCAAAAGGGGAGGGAACAGAAATGATGGGAACATAAAACACTGAGCAGAGCTTCACAAAGAGAATGAGACTTCTCTTTGACACATATTGTACAACATCTTGGAAATGTTTCTGGCAAAAGATTTTTCAAAAAGTCTGTAGCTCTTTTCTTTTTTCTTTATCAGTGACAATACATGTCTGGGCTGACAGTAATCTGAACACCTATAGCCTTAATTACATGGTTGATATGTCTCCATCAGTCTGCTTGCACCATTCCTATTTTTATGCTGGTTTTAAAAAAATCTTTAAAAAATAATAGTAAAAGATGGCATTTTATATCTTATTCCGGTTCCTAGAATTAGCTAGTGATTTTATATAGTAAAATTTATCCAGGCAACACACTGTCCTCCTTGACAAAAATATCACCTTTAAAAAAAAGTATTTGCCCTAACCTGGTTTGGCTCAGTGGATAGGACATCGGCCTGCGGACTCAAAGGTCCCAGGTTTGATTCCGGGCAAGGGCATGTACCTTGGTTGTGGGCACGTCCCCACTGGGGAGTGTGCAAGAGGCAGCTGATCGATGTTTCTCTTTCATCAATGTTTCTAGCTCTCTATCCTTCTCCCTTCCTCTCTGTAAAAAATCAATAAAAAAGTATTTAAAAAAATCTTTATTGTTGAAAGTATTACATAAGTCCTGCTCCCCCACGCCCATGACCTCTTCTAGCCCACACCTCCCTCCCACCCAAGGCATTCTTGCTTCTTTCTCTAGCTGTAAATTTAGGATGTAGATTAAAAAGCGGTCAAAGGGCCAAGTTGCCCTGAAAGAATTTTGATACAGTTTAGCTAAGCTTTGGAACAGATATTCTAAGTTTTCTCTTAAGAGTTAATGTGCATTGACACAGTAGAGACAGCCAGAATAAAACAAGTTAACGATACAGAAAAGAGAGGATTAAATTAAGTTAATCTAATGTGTTTATAATGGACTCTTGTATTGGCTCTGCTTGAAGAGATAGGAAGGTGTAAGAGGGTGTGTGTGCTTGTGTGTGTGTGTGTGTGTGTGTGTGTGTGTGTGTGTAACCATGATGTTGGTATAGGAAACAAGACCTACTTGTTTTCAAGTAGTTTTGTTTGTTTTTAAGTAGTTTTATTTTTTTAAAGGAAAATAAAACTTTATTTCTGGATCTACTAACATTGATGATCTGTTAGTTTTTTAGTGCAATCTACTTAAAAAGATAATTTGCTAAATTATAGATGCAAGAGACCATTATTTGCCTCTAGGAATCATTAGTAAATCTGAAATTGCAAAAGTCTGTTATGTTTGAAGCACATCTGAAGTATTTTGGTGAAATTCCAAATTGTTATTTTACTTTCTCTTTTGCTGTTTAGGAAATAGAGAGCAAAGAAGTCTATAGAATGCCCTCTATTATTGAAACCATATTATTTTACATGTTCTACTGGGGAATTTGAGGCTTTACCACAAACTAGTTTGTGACATTTTAGAAACTACTTACTCTCATATTCACTCCGATTCTCAGTCCCCTTTTCTGTAAAATGAAGTAATCAATTATAGAATTTTAAAATAAGAATTATGTAAGATATTATGTAATAATCAGTCAGTCATTGATTTTTAAAAGGATTATGTAAATGATTTGCACTCATTTTGGCAGAGAATACATGCTCTATATAAGAAACGAGGGTCGCCCTAACGGTTTGGCCAGTGGATAGATCGTAGGCCTGTGGACTGAAGGGTCCCAGGTTTGATTCCGGTCAAGGGCATGTACCTTGGTTGCGGGCACATCCCCACTGGGGGGTGTGTAGTAGGTAGCTGATCAATGTTTCTTACTCTATCCCTCTCCCTGCCTCTCTGTAAAAAAATCAATAAAATATATTTTTTTAAAAAAAGAAAAAAGAAACGAGGGTCTTAGAAAACTTGAATTATGTAATTTTTGGAAAAATAATTCCCCTCATTTTGCCTTAGCATGACCTCCTCTGAAGTAGCTCTCTTTCTGGGAACATCAAGCACTGGGCCAAGATGCCAGAATCTGCATTTGTTTAGAACGTTTGGGGAAATACATCTGTCCAGATTCCTTCCTCCTTTCTTCTGTGCTGTTCCCTGAGGAGGGCTACTTAATAGTCTTCTTTCCTTGATTCCTGCTTCCGTTTGAGTGTTCCTGTCCAGGGTGAGCCGGAGTCTGCTTTCCTTTCTGAGCACCCAATAACCAGTGTGATTCTAGACGTGCTTAACATGGTAAAGCCTTTAAAAGGTCCCAGTGGCCTACAGCTCACCAGTGTGCATTTTTAACAGATGGTTTCTATTTCCATTTTGGGATCTGTGTATCAGCCATTGTTATCAGCACTCTACTCCTTTTCATTGTATTTCTACTCGTTTTGCTGCATATATAGCTCTCTTCAGGTTACTGCTAGTAGTTGCAAAAGTCTTTTTTCTTAATGTGATAGATATTTTTTAGTTCTTTATAGTTGAAAGTATTACATATGTCTCCTTCTCCCCTCCACCATGGACCTCTCCCAAACCGCCCCAACCCCCAGCACAGGCCTTCACCCTTCTATTGTCTGTGTCCACTGGTTATGCTTATATGTATACATACAAGTCCTTTGGTTGATCTCTTACCCTCTCTTCCTCCTGCTTTTCCTCTGATAAAAGACTATATCTAAACTCTTAATTGTACGATTCTGGTTAGAATTTAGTTTATTACAAAAATAATGTTAGAAGCAGTTGATTATTAGAGGCTTAGAGTCCTTTGAAGGCCATCAGACTGAATTGAGTTTTGGGTTCTAAGAGCTCTTGGCCATGTGTGCAAAAGAAGATGTAGAAGGAGAAGGAAATGGATTCTCCTTTTCTGATATAACTTCATTCATGGCCCAGATTTTAGTCATCAGGTTCCATGTTTCTTACGCCAGCCCACATCCCACTCTATGCTTCTCTTTGTGGTGCCTTTTCTTCCCAGCACCCAATGCTGTGCCTTCTTTCACTGCTGAATAAAGAATGTC
>NW_006296540.1:1787671-1792685 GCF_000327345.1 Myotis davidii
CCCTCCCCCACTTCCCTCTGAGATTCCTCAGTGCGCTCTATGCTTCTATGTCTCTGGATCTATTTTGTTCATTAGTTTAAGTGTCGTTGAAATGCTGCCTATCCTCAGGGAACATGTAGCTTGATGTGGGACACAGTCCCTGCAATAATGACATGGTTCAGCCTGATAAGGATTACCACAGATCTATGAGTGTGGTGATGAGAGAACAAAGTGGAGGAAGCAACTAGTTTTGCTTTGAGAAATCTTCATGGACCTCATAAATATAAGGTGTCCCCAGAATGTATGCACACTAATTTCTGTAGATTCTTTTAAATTTTAAAAATGAACTGTATATGTTAAGAAACACTGACTTGATAATCATTCAAAGTGTATACATTTTTGGGAGACACCCTGATATTTGTCCTTTTGGAGACACAAAGAACAAGCAGGAGTTCACTAGATATAGATTGTGTGTTCTCTATATTTCCTTAATGCCAGAGGGCTTATAGCACAGATATATAATAGCTTTTCTAGTGGACACTAAACCATCAATACCCAGGCCATCAATACCACTCAAACAAGTCACTCTTCTGGAGATGCCCTTACCGAGGGGAAACTATCCTATGACTAGTCAATTGGGGTGGGGGAGGTAGAAAATGGTTGGCTCATTTGCTTCTATCTGAAGTGTTCTCTTCAGAGGTGAAGGTTCATCCAGGTTCAGAGCTACCTGCAGAATCTACGGTCAGCTAAGACCTTAGTTGTGATTTCACTACACTTCAGCTTCTCCCTCTTTCCAGTCCTGCTTCCTTCACTCCCCCATAGTGTTGATCTTCAATAAACTCTTGCACACAAATATCAGTCACAGAGTTTGCTTCCAGGGAAACTGACCTGCAGCCAATCCTCAATAAGTACTTATTGATCGGTTGCTTGACTGAGATTTATTTAGGAATAAAAAGAGAAGTAAAGCATACATTAATAATTACTACTGACTAATGCTGCTGAAACATAAGTGAAACTTACACTAAAGGGACAGTCTTGGGCCTCAAGGTGAACCCCAACTTATCAAAATTCATATAACTATATTTAGATGCAGGTACAGGTAATCTTTAGTAATTGCTTACTAGTCTTCTAAATCTAAAATTTCCTAGGGCCGTCTTCCTTGTCATGATTTTTGGCTGTGAAATATTTTGAGTCTGTGATTGAGGAACTCTAGTTTTTAAATTATTGATATTCCATTACAACTTTTGATTTCAGAAGTTTTTCACTTACTGGCAATGGTAGTGCTGATGCTTTTGATTACATAATTAGAGAGACCTCCCAAAGAATTACTATTTGACTTTCCTTTCCAGATTTCTGGGGAATTTGAGAGAAGATGTCAAGCCTCTCCAAGGTGTGTCTATCAAATCCTCTTGATTATTATTCAGTGTGAGACTGAGATAACTGATAAAATAAATGACTAGAATAAACAACAGAATTCATTTTTAATTTCCATTTTCCCTTGATTGCTCACAGTGTGTGTTTGCAAAAGCATGAAATTATAGGGCCTCTTTTACATCAGAAATGCCAAGAGTTTGTTTTTTTGCAGTGCTAAAAATGATTTTCAAGACTCATTACAAAGAAGGCAAGCAACATGAAAGAGAAGCATTCTAAGAAGGAAAACAAAATGGGTTCAGTTTTTCTTTTCTTAAGCTCTCTTCTGTATAGTCATCTAAAAAATTTCTAATAAGAAGATTTGAATTTTAAAAAGCTTTAAAAGTCTTCTTCTCCTTCTTTTCTCCATATCCACCTCTCCTTCTTCCTCTCCCTCATCCTCTTTATCTTTATGGTGGTGTTTTAGAACACCAGTTAGTCTGGGTTAGTGATCGGGGGGTTGTGGAAATGCATTGGCAGGGAGCATATCATTGTCTTTTCTTTTTCTTCGTCCATAGTCACCTCAACTCAACCCTGATATAGTAATGATGAGACCACGCTGGATTCTGCAAGAAAAATTTCTAGGTCCTTGATATGGTCTTTTCTTTCTATTGTACTAAGAGCCTTAAGCATGTTACTTAGTTAATAATTAATCAGTCATTATTTATTTGGCATCACCCAGCTGTCAGGTATTTTGGTATGTCCTGAGAATAAAATGGAGAACAACATAAAATGGCACAGAAGGGGTGGCTCTACTCTGTGCATTGGAAATAAGTAGGAGAGAAATGGTGAAGACATTGCAGGTACGTATGCTTGGTAGGTGGATGTGTAGAAATTTGAAGAGTGTCCCATTCAGTCACTTCTCTCTGGTGTGTGTGTGTGTGTGTGTGAGAGAGAAGAGAGAGAGAGAGAGAGAGAGAGAGAGAGAAGAGCAATTGTGTGAATTTAGAGATAAATTGAAGTAAAAGAAGACCGAGATAGTTAGAGAATTGAGGAAGTGAAAAAGTTCTTGTGGAGAGTGGGTGAAGAATTATCTAGAGCTACATAGTAGAATTATTTAATCATATAAAAGACCTACTAAGATTATTTATCATAAATTTAAAGCAACTTCAATCTACCCTGCTAAGTAATTTTCTGAAGAAAATGTTCAACTTTCTAAACATAAGTGCAAAGAAAAGTTTTAAATAGGGGTGAGATTTTTCTAGATGGATTAGATTTAAAAAAAAAATAGAAGGGGAAGAAAAGTTAGGTTTAGCAAAAAAGCTTTAAAATGATGACTGTGTGTCCTAAACTCATACTAAAAGTTATTGAAGGCAGGAGCCGAGTAAAATTTGTGGTTGAAAGTACGAATGAAATGAGGTGCTAATATGTTCCTCATGAGTTTGAACAAGCAAGATAGGAGGACAGGAGTCCATGGTCAGAAAGAGAGATATTTGGATAATAGAAAGAAACAATTATTACTATACTAGAGGCCCAGTGCACAAAAATTTGTGCACTGGGGTGGGGGGGGTGTCCCTCAGCCTGGCCTGTGCCCTCTCACAGTCTGGGACCCCTTGGGGGATGTCCACTTGCTGGCTTAGGCTCACTCCCTGGGGGATTGGGCCTAAGCTGGCAGTCAGACATCCCTCTGGCAGCCCGGTAGCCCTCAGGGGATGTCCACTTGCCAGCGGAGATCAGGCTTAAGCTGCAGTCGGACATCCTTAGCGCTGCTAAGGAGGTGGGAGAAGCTCCCAACACCACCGCTGTGCTGGCAGCCATCAGCCTAGCTTGTGGCTGAGCAGAGCTTTCCCTGTGGGAGCGCACTGACCACCAGGGGGTAGCTCCTGCATTGAGCATCTTCCCCCTGGTGGTCAGTGTGTGTCATAGTGACCAGTCATTTCCAGTCGTTCTGCTGTTAGGGTCAATTTGCATATTACCCTTTTATTATATAGGATAGAGGCCTGATGCATGGATGGGGGCCAGCTGGTTTGCCCTAAAGGTTGTCCTGGATCAGGGTGGGGGTCCTGCTGGGGTGCCTGGGTGAGGGGCTGAGGGCCTTTTTCAGCCTTGTCACACCTCTTTCAGGGTGGGTGTCCCCACTGGGGTGCCTGGCCAGCCTGGGTGAGGGGCTGAGGGACGTTTTCAGGCTGGCCATGCCCATGGGCTAGAAGCAGGTATCTGGGATTTATTTAACTTCTGTAATTGGACCTTTGTAGCCTTGGTCTGGCTAGAAAGTTCCTGGCAACTCAGCACTTCTTTGAGCAGAAGCCATGGCTGGAAGCAGGTATCCGGGATTTATTTATCTTCTGTAATTGAAACTTTGTAGCCTTGAGAGGAGCTCAGGTCCGGCCATGGCTCCTGCGATCTTTGTGACAGAGTGAGGTTGTGACAATTAATTTGAATATTACTCTTTTATTAGATAGGATGAGTGGTGGCTGAGGGAGTAGAGGGGAAGGCTTTTGGACATTATAAAGTCAACAAACTGAGAGGTATGGATGAATATTACAATCAACCAATATAACAGCAGAAACATTAACTGATTCCTGGTATTGTATTGGTTCCAAGTCAGCTTCCAGGACCTTTATTAATAAGAGGGAATAGCATGAAGGTAATTCATTGGTAATAATAATAGATCAATTATTATAATAAAAGTTATACTAATAATAATTAAGAAAATTAGAACATTTTCTCTTCCAGGAGTTAAGTGCTTTATATGCACTAACTCCATTAACATTTACAATACACTGAAGACATTATTATCCCCATTTTAAAGCTGAGGAAACTAAAATCATAGGGAATGTTAGATTTATAACCATTGTTTTATACTATCTAACAAATTATTACCAGAATTAATTGTGGTAGATAAATTTGGAAAATGTGATTGTTAAATTATAGAATTAATACAAATGTAAAAATGTAAGAGATTATTAATATCATGATTACTTAATTAATATCTCATTTCCTATATGCTGTCATAATTAAACCTATGATTAAGTAAACAAAATCATTAGTCTACAGCTAGGACATGGACTTTGGTCAAAACAAGTAGAGGTACTTGAATCCATAAAGAAAGTCATTGAGGATGTCTCTTATATTCATCCTAATGGTATGCTTAGAGGCTTAATTCATATTCTGGCCCTTTTCTTGTGGTGCCGTAGGACTGGGGAAGATGAAAAGACACTGAGTTCCAAAGAAATGTCTTCTCCCACTTAATCAAACTAGCCTGAAAGGTAACCCCCCATGAGAAACTGAAAACCAATGACATGTACACCATGCCTTTAAGCAATAGCTACAATCACAGTGCAGAGATAAAACATTATAATGGAAAAAGGAGGTAAGGAAAGACTTCATGGATGAGATGGATCTTAAGCTGACCTGAAGGGTGAGAAGGATTTAGATAAATCCTGAGAAGATAAAAGGGCTTTTATGACAGTCAGTGGAATGGTGCTGTATCCTCAATTATGAGGTATCTTTAGTATATTCTTACTGATTTACACCTGAAATGAAAACTTTGACAACTTCCTACAGAATATGCTAGATGATCCCCAAGTTCTAGTATGGATTTGATAAATAAGTGAAAGGATGTATTGGGATACATAGTGGTATCCTTAATTTAAAATGCATATGATAATTATATATATATATA
>NW_006296540.1:1792976-1796509 GCF_000327345.1 Myotis davidii
GTATTGAAAGTGAAGAATAGATATAAATGAGTTGAAGCAATAGGCAATTTTTGTATCTAGACTCTTAAACTATTGGTTTCAGGAGATATGCGAGAGAGAACTGAAGAATGGTCCTAAAAACAGGGGAGTATATTCTTACCGAGGATTTGCCCCATTTCTAGAAGAGCTCAGCAAGTCCCATGACCTTTCTGGATCTCAGTTTCTTCATCAACAAAAGGAAACATAGATCTGGACACACATTTCTGTGCTTTCGATTCTATGTTACAGCATTGTTGAGCCTCCTTTATACCTCTTCTGCTTGGAGTGATGCTGAAAGGAAGCAACCACTCTAATTGATTGTATGTAATTTTCCTGAGCTTCTGGGATATTGCACAGAGCATTTGTGAGAGAAATACAGATATACATTCCCAATGAATAATCACTCTTATTTGAGTCAGCAACTTGACTCAGTAAATTTGCCCTGAGATTGACCTTCTGTACAGAAAAGATGTGTTCACTGTGACATTGTTATGCTCTTTATTGAAATGTCTCTTTCCTGAATATAGAGCAAGACCACTGGTGATGTGTGTTTGCGGGTTTAGGGTGACAATTATCTAAGTATATCCATTACATTGCTCATATATCAGGAGCTTATACTTTTTCATTCAGGGTCTACTCTTGGCAAATCATGAGGTTGGCAGAGAGCCATATGGTGCTCTCACTTTCTCTGTCTCTTCTTTCTCTCTGTCTCTCTCTTTTACACACACACACACATAAATAAATACAAAATACAGACAAAACATGTATGTATTATAGCATCATAAAGAATACAAATTAAAATAAAATTTACTAGGCCCTTACTGCTGAACAGATTGAATGATAATGGACACAATAATGAATACAACATTTGAAGGACTCAAAATTCAGAGGTATCATTAATTAAGATTTGAAGCATGTAAACTAAAAAAGTGTTTCTTCCCCCCTTGGAAGCAGGCACATGACTCCTAGGAACTGCAGAAGAAGGAATTATTCATGAGAATGAAGACAGATAATAGACAAATAAGTATGCATGTTCAGTCGCTAGATTAACCCAATAGCCTATGATAGATCTTTGAGAGCCTTTATAGTCTATGAGATCAATAATCCATTATAGCTCACATTGGTGACTAAATGACTTCGGGGATTGGTAATGGCACCTGAAATCTTTTACCTTGAATACATGGCTTGTAATAAATCCTAACTTCCTCTCAGGCATCACCACCGTATTGAAATAAGAATGTCTTAGATTCAACTTCTTGAGGAATGCATGGCAAATAATACATACTTACTGTACAAAAGGTCAGCCAAAGATAATATATATTTTCCATGTTCAGAGCTCTTCTTCTCCTCCTGGTTATTTTTTCTTATCTCTGATCCAATTGTGGTTATACCTGCTTCTTTTCTTCCCTTATCATACCCATTGTGTTTATTCTATTAAATTACAATACCCTTTTTTTCATGGGACTTGCTAATCCATGACTTTGTATGAGAGGGAGAGTGTTTAAGTTGTTGAATCAGTGTACTTTGTAGAAGTAGAACACTGATAGTGGCATTTAGCCTTTGGAATGATCATTTCATTCCACAGGGGCAGAGGAGAGAAAAGGCTGGTATCCCGTGTCTGGCATAAAATCTGGCATATAACAGATGTTCAAATAAGCTTTGACAAACATATAAATAAATAAAAATGGGAATAATAAAGCTAATATGTTTAGAACATCTATATGTGACATGATGTTAAATGTTTTGTTTGTATTTCTCATTAGTTTTCACAAGAATACTAAAATCATATGTCTCATCTCCATGCTTAAAAATAAGAAAACTTTGAAAGAAGTTGACAAACACCCTCCAGATTCGCTACCTCATGTATTTCTGAACCAGAACTCTATTCTAGGTCAGTCTGACACAATTTTGTTTTGCTGCTAGATTGTTCTGGATTTTTTTTTCTCCCACTATTTTTATGTTCTGACCTTGGAACATCGATTATCCTGGCAGCAAGAGTCAGTTTCTGAGCCTTTGAGTACTTTTAAGGTATTTATGATATTGGACCCAAGCTATGCCAAGTCATAATGGCAATGGCTGACATTTCTAGTGCTATCATATTCGTTAGCTTACATTTATGTACTGTAACATGCATGACATCATTTGATCATTATAACAAGCCTGTGAAGAGTAAAGCATGCATTTATTGTCAAAACCATCTTCACAGTTTTGATGACAAAACAGATCCACAACACTGACAGATCATAATCACACAGAATTCATGATTTACATTAGGGTCCACTCTTGGTGTCATATATTCTATGGGTTTGAGCAAATATATAGTGACATGTATTTGTCATAAAAATGTCATGCAGAGTATGTTTCACCGCCCTAAAAATTCTTTGTGCTCTGTGGATTTATCCTTCACTCCCACAACCCATGACAACCAATGTTTTTTTCACTAACTATAGTTTTGCTTTCTCCAGAATGTCATATGGTTGGGATCATACAGTATACAGCCATTTTATATTGGCATCTTTCACTTATTAATACACATTAATTTTCTGTCATTTTATGGCTTGATAGCTCTTTTTTAGCACTCAATAATATTTTATTTTCTGAATGTACCATAGTTTATCCATTCACCTATCAAAGGACATCTTGGTTTCTTCCAAGTTTGGGCAATTATAAATAAATCTGCTAAAAGCATCTGTGTGCTGGTTTTTGAATATTTATAAGTTTTAAACTCCTTTGAGAACAAGGGGCATGATTGCTCTATCATATGATAATAGTATGTTTAAGTTTGCAGGAAACAGCCAGACTGTTTTCACTAGTGACTGTACCATTTTCATTCCTACCAACAATATATGACATTTCTCATTGCTCTACATTCTTGCCAGCATTTGGTGTTGTCAGTGTCCTAGATTTTGACCATTATAAGAGGTGTGTAGTGGTCAAAGAAACTGATTTTCTTATCTGAAATGATAGAGCTAATAAGTTTCTTTTGACACTAGTTCTTGTGCTCATTTTATTAGACCAGACCGCCCTACAGGTGGGTCATGGTCACTGGCAGTACTGTATTTCCGAACAACCACATTTGCTACTTATTTGCCACCTCCCTTTTCTTACTTCTATAGCATAGGACTTGAAATAATTTCTAATTATCATATTGCTGGGGAAAAAACAATGTAAATGGTCACAGACTTTATATATGCTTATGTCACGGATGAAACCTGTGTGACCAATGTGAAGTAGTTTAACCCTTTTGAACCCTGTTTTCTTCATTTGTTAAATTAAAAAAAAAAAGTCTTCATCTCAACAGTAGAAAAGAAAAGGCATAAAATGTGAATATGTCTTCAATTACTGGAATCACCATGTCAATATAAATAATTCCATTATTTTGAAAGCACAAGAATGAACCACAGCGAAATGGTGCTTCAGGGGGTACCTCGTATCAGCTCTTTGTTAGAATCCAGATTTCCTCTTCTTCCAGGCAAGGTCAGGTTGTCCTAGGCCCAAACTACTGCTGACTCCCA
>NW_006296540.1:1796791-1804045 GCF_000327345.1 Myotis davidii
GTCCCACTCAGCTGACCCACCCATCCCAGCGGCCCAGTGGCAGCCACTCACTCCCTCAGTGGTCCTGCAGTCTTTGGAGAATGGGCCAGGCACTGATGGACCAGTGCCGCCTGCATGATCCCAACAGCGCTGCTGGCCTCCTAAAAGTCGATCTCAGGCACCATGGCTGTTTCCCCTCCCTAGATGCTCTTCAAGGAAGAAACGATATAAAAGTGGCCAGTGGGTGGCTCCTGACAACCTGCGTGAACATCAGTGGGATAGAGCTGGGTCCCGGGCCAGCAAGAGTGTCCCACCACCTGCCCGCCCACCTGGAGGGCTGACTGCATCCCAGCCCCCACACACCCCCCTTGGGACAGGCATCAGACTCAGGGTTTGTGGCTGGTGAGCGGCGCTGTGGCGGCGCGAACCCCTCCTGATCAGGACTGACTGGGTGTGAGCCTGAAGCAGGTGCAGGCCAGAATGAGCAGGAACGACAGGCAGGAGTGGAAGACAGCATTGGACTGCTGGTTTCGGCCCAGTCCCCGTGGGCCATGCTGAAGGACCCCACCCATGCACAAATTCGTGCACAGGGCCTCTAGTGAAAAATAAAACCAAGATAAAGAAAAATTAATATCTTCACTGCTAATAAATACTGTGTGAGGTCTCAAACATGTGCTTACATGTATGGATACATAGCCACAGTTTCTAAGGTAATTATCACAGTAACCCTATTGCAATTACCTCAATTAGACAGATGGAAAACAGAGTAAAATAGGGTAAGCGATTTATCCATAATGACACGACTAGAATGTGGAAGACCCATGATTCAAATCCAGGGCTATCTATGGCCAGTTATGCAAGTTAAGCCATGGTGAGTGTGTCGATTTTGTGTTTCTGATTAAAATAACAGCAATAGTACATGGTCCAAGTGGGCCATCAGTAATAACTTTAAACTTAAGTTGTTCCCTAAAGAAATAATGTGTTTTGAATAGATTACTGAGAATATTTATATTGTGAGGGAAGGTCATAAAGACATTTATTTTAGAAGAGAGAAAAATTACTGGATTATCTAAACATTTTCAACCTTAAGGTACTTTTTCTGAATTTAAGTTATATCATTTGATTTATGTCCTTCTTTCTTGTTTAATATGCATTCATCTAATTATCAGAGTCAAGTGTTTCTATGTACAGCCAAGCAGTATTAAGTACTGAGAACACCTATGGTAATGAGCAAACCATAAAAAATGACTGCCCTGGATCCCGGAGAGAGACCCTGCCTTGGAGTGCAGAAGTGCTGGAAGTGCTTGGTTAGCCTTGGGAGACTGGGGGGAAACAAGTCTACTTCCCTGACTCTTCACTTGTAAGAAACAGCCTTAAGCCAGGGAAGAGGGTGGTGGAGAATGACACATCCTCTTACCCACAAGGCCATTGGAGGAAGAATAGAAGCAAAAACCATAGGCTTCTAGGGGGCGACAGGAAACCCTCCCTACCCCAGCAATCAGGTGGAGACCCACTGGTTCTGGGGGGAAGTAGAGTAAAAGAAAGCGGAGCATGAAAATCTGTTTGGCCCTGGACCTTGCAATGATAGAAAGCAGAGGACTTCTGCTTCTAGGTGAGTGAGAGAAAGAGTTTGGCTGCCATGGGGATTGAAGGGCAGGAGAACTGAGACACTTAACTCTGAATCACAGGTGCACAAGCCTAAGATTGAGCTGGAATCAAAAAAATCAAGCAATGTCCCCTGTTCCTACCATGAGCCTAGTATTGATAATAAGTATCAGCAGTTTACACTTAGGGGAGGGGCAGGAAGAGAGACCCCTTCTGTGGTGTCAGGGCTGCTGAGGAGAATGTAGTTGGAAGACTAAAGACATTTTTCCTATCACTGAAAGAACTTGAAGTTTGGGTTGCACTGAGAGTAATGATAGTAATAACAATACCCAACATAACTCAGTTTGAAGTATAAATTACCTAACAAGACAAAGAGCATGGCCATTTTCAGGCCCAAATACTATTAACCACAATCTCTAGCATTCTTTTACATGCATTGACTGGCATGACACCAAATGCTATGAGCTACACAGAACATCAAGAGAAAATTGGTCTCATGAACATTTAGCAATTTGGATCTAGCAATAAGTAAAATGAATATTTATGATGTCTAAGTGATTTTTATCAAATAAACATGAGGTTAATTCAATAGTCAAAAAAACAAATAATATCAGTCACCATATTAAAAGTCTCAAAAAATAAAAAAAAGGTTATCTCAACAGATGCAGAAAAGCATTTCACAGAATTCAAGATGCAGTCATAATAAACTCTCAACCTGTGAAGGGTATTTATGGAAAAATCTTTAGAATATATATATATGTATATATATATATATATATATATATATATACATATATATATATGATTGTTCTCCTAATATCAAGAATTAAGCAATGAAGTTGCTCTTACCATATCCATATATTGTACTGGAGATGATAGCCAGTATAAAAAGATAAGAAAACAAAATAAAATGCATAGAGACTGGAAGGGAAAATTAACATCCTTATTCACTAATGTTATGATCATATATATTCAAAATGTCCTTTTAAAGCTGTAAAACAGCTACAAGAACTAACAAGTCAAATTCAGTAGTAACTTGCTTCATCAAGTGGCAAGACTTCAACTATAATTACTCTTTTTACATTACCATTTCTCCTAAGCACAGATTTTGGCCTCATGTAGAGTTCCCTCTGAGCAGTAGGCAGAGGAAGAAAGATATTCATGCAGGTAGCTCCATATGACATGTGAGCATCATTTGAAAGTGGACTGCTGCAGCATAGTGGCATCATGGGAGTTCTGCAGGACAGTGGGAAAAGAAAATTCTTCCAGAGGGAAGAACTTTAAGCAGTGCATTTGGTTGTTCCCTTTGCCTAGAAGGAAAGATGGCAAGAGATAAAGGTCTGCATAAATTCATGGCTCCTAATGCGTTGGCTGGATGGTAATGCAGTTGAATAGAACATGATGGAAAAATTGATGACATGGGCCCGTGAAAACGAGCATAAACTGTGAGAGTATATGTGTCTCAATATTAATGCTTATCAAGGGAATCCTTCTCAAAAAAAGGCTCTCCGTAATCATCTGGATCAGATGACCTATTTTGTCAGTGTCAGTAAACCTCCTTCCCCAACCATTTCTATGCTTCCTCCATCTGTGCACAAGCAAAGGAACTTCTCAGTTATCTGTTGAGCCTGATGATTTATTATGTGGGTATGACTATGAAGGCAGGAAGAGAAATCATGTGTGAGATGAACAAGACATGGGCTGGTCTGTCTATTGCCATGGTTGATTATCCAGTCTACCAGTAGCAGAGGCCAGTGCTGAACTCTTACTGGGGTCTGGTGGGCACCATAAAACCACACAGTGACCAGCATCATAGGGGCATCAACTTGTCCACATAAAGTAGCTCTTTACTCAGAAAATTGATTTTCCTTTACAAACATGTTTTTGCCAGCATCACTCTCCATATTTTATCTAGTATGTCACAGCATTCCAAATAACATTAATGTAACAGATTTAGATAGATTGGACTCATGCTCACAGGATTAACAAGTGTTACATGTTCCCTCCTACCCCAAAGCACCTTTTAGAGATGCAGTTATGGCTTAGGTAGTGTGAAATCACCTTATAGAACTGTGGTTTTTATCCTAAAATGCTGTTTATACTCAGTGACCTTTATATGAAACCCTTTCTCCCAATAGCAAAATATAGGTATCTAGAAATCAAGAAATACAAGTGAGAGTGGCTATCCTCACTCCTAATTGATCCACTTGAAACGTTTTATGTTTATCTTTGTAAGATTTAAGGCTGCATTAGGAGAAGCCAATACAAATAGGTTTGTGAGCAGCTTCATGATATTGTCAGCAGCTTCTTTTTTTAAAAAAATATCTTTATCGATTTCAGAGAAGAAGGGAGAGGGAGAGAGAGTTAGAAACATCAGTGATAAGAGAGAATCATTGATCAGCTACGTCCTGCACACTCCCACTGGGATCAACCTGGGCATGTGCCCTGACTGGGAATTGAACCATAACCTCCTGGTTTATGGGTTGATGCTCAACCACTGAGCAACACTGGCTGGGCTTCAGCAGCTTCTTTGCCAGGATCATATCGATCACTGGAACCAATGGAACTCTTTGTGGTTGTTTCCTGGTGATTCTTGGCATTTGTAATGCTTTTCTGGACAATTTATGAGAATTGCCCATTCAGTGTTGCAGGAAGCTAGGATCTTTGGTGGCTGCTCTTTTGGCCTTTGTTCCGGCCTCTAATTCCATATTACATCCTTTCTACTTGGGATACCTATAGTAACTTTGTTTTCTGCCTGAATTCTAACTGATACAGGGACTTTACGATTCAGATATGTTTTCCAGAGAGCGAGAACAAATCACCAAAGGGGGTCCAAGTTAAGAGATTGGTATAAAGTGGTACATGTAAGGAACTGGGAAAAAATGTAAAGATGTGTAGGTAGCCACAAGAAGCCTAGTCCCCTGGAATAAGCCTTAAGGAAATTCTGATGTCATCTATAACAATAAAAGTGTAATATGCTAATTAGACCAGATGTCCTTCTGGACAAAGCCGGGGCTGCGAGGGATGCCTGGGTCCCGGGTGCCAAGCCGGGGGGAGGAAGGCCTACTCTTGCACGAATTTCATGCATCGGGCCTCTAGTGGGTATAGAAAAATCTTTACTTACATGAACAAAAAGAGTAAACCCTGCCTGGAGAGAGCTACTTCGTTTACAAAGCACTTTCACAAGTATTATCCCTCTTGGATTTCAGGAAAGGTCTCATACTGAAGAGGGGAAATATGTATCCTCTGTCTCACTCGAGTCTCCCCAAGCACCTTACCTCCACACCATAGCAACCCTGTGTGTGGCAGGGCAGGCAAAATTATATTTCTGTCACAGATGATGAGGCTGTTAACTGTTAGGTTTATTTCATTCGCAAATTCACTGAACAAAAGTACACTGGTCGTTTACTGTGTGTCAGGCTTTGTGTTGGAAACCAGGGATAAAAGAATAAACAAGACTAACTTCTCCTTACCCTCATGATTCTTAGTGAGGAACACAGAAATTAAGTAAATGGATTTAGTATAATAAATGCCTTTTAAAAAGGGAGAGCAGAGCATGCTATGGAGACCTCAACTGTAAAGGTGCTCGGGGAAGGACTCCCAGAGGAGCTAACACCTACACTGTTACTGACACTGATGAATGACTTAGCAGTGGGGCCTGGCCCAAACTCTCACAGCCAGGAAACAGGAAAACCCAGAATGCAATCTGGGTTCCCTGACTTCCTCTCCAATGTTTCCTTTGCTACATAAGGTGAGTTGTAACTGTTTTCCTGACTGACTTGGTATAGTGGGCTGAGCAGTCTGAAAATAAATAAAATACCCTTTATGACTAAGTTTGTTTGGATGTTGTCTTTTTATAAAGCATATAAGTTTCAACAATATTAAAATATATGTGGCAGGGCCTACACAGTCCTCATACTTCATAGATCCTCATTTCCCTGTGAGGCTATTTAAGACTAAGCTAATCAATGGAATTATATGGAACTGCTGATATTTAACCATTTTGACTTCAAAAGTGATAGTTTTATATGGTTCGTACCTAATACTGAAGTAACATGCCAGTCCAGGAGTGTTCCAAGCAATTATTTTAACTCCTTTTACAAACACAAGGTATACCTCAATAAAACATACTTGCCTTCCGGAAGCCGGTCCATCCTTGCTGCTTGACATAGTCGCTGCAGGGAAGAAACATCTGCGCAGCGTATGTTCCAAGGGACCTGGTGTATATGGCATACTGTTCGTAATATGTTTGCTCCCCTTCTTAGCACTATGTGTTCTAATCAGGGCCACCTCCCCAAGGAAGGTTGTTTCCCCAGGTGGGGATGTTTCCCTGGAGTTAGGGATTAATAGGACTAAGGAAGGGAATAAATCAGTAAAACCCCCTAGTGTTACAGAAATACTGTGTACTACTTATGAAGAACTTAGACTAAGACTGTTGACAATAAATTTGGGACTTGCTAGGCCCACATCCCCAGGGGTCTACCCACCAGAGAAAGCACCAAAGCCTATGCCCCTGAAAACCCTCCAATGCAGGGCAGTCTCAAGGAAGACCACCAGCAAGGCTAAAAGGACATAACCGTTACTTAGGGCCATAGACTAGGATAATCTCCTTCAGTTACTTCCTTGTAGCTTAACAGTAGAGTAGTAGAGTAGTGACCTTGGAATAGAGATAACAAACTAGCCCTAACCTTTGGAATAGAATGGATAGGATTAAAATCAACAGAGCTTGATAGAGATAAAATTTTTAGCAAAGGTCAGATAAGAAACTATAAACATAAAACAAGTAACTGTAGAAGGTCAAGGGAGGACCCAAAACATACCATGATATAGAGGCATGCTTATAGAATCAAGTAATATAAATACGTGGTAATAGGACAATAAAGTAGAACCCAACTATGCTGATGATCTGAACGCTGTCTCCATGACATTCATTCTTCGCCGACGCCGTCCTCACCTTTGGGAACCCCTGGACCACTGGGCCTGGACCCCGGCACTTGCCGTAGATGAAAATAGTATCATACCCAGATAATCATGAAATTTGGGAGAATTTACATTTTGAAAGCTGCTATTATAGTCATGAAGAGAAAGCACTTTAAGAAAGTTGTTTAATTACAAATTGACTTGACCAGTTCAATAATTTTAGAACCTAAGGAGATCTACAGGATATAATTGACTGTTCTTGTTGAATCAATGACAAATTGACTTTTAAAAAGTCTAAATTATAGTGAGAGCTATGATGACACTTAGAAACATACTTTCTAAATGCAAATTGTGTAAAAGTTTGAAATGAGCCATTGTCCCATAATAGTGGGGCAAAGTCTGAAACAAGTAAATATTTTCATTCCTAGCATTCAGTGATAAGGAATATTTGCACTAAATATGTAATTTTAAGCTTGGTATTGAGAAATCCCATTAAAACATTTTGTGAACTTGTTTTTACAAAACAATGCTGAGAAAGGGGAGAAACATACTTCTATATGTTGTTGATGAAACTTGAAGTTGACAATGTTTTTAGGATGTGAATTTAGTAAAAGGTATTAAAAACCAATGAATATTTACATCATACGTTTTCAACAGGGATGATATAATCTCCAATGGAGAGATAAATTGGTTTATTGGATTGATTAGAGGCAAAAATCTAATCCTTTAATGGTTAAAGTATATATATAT
>NW_006296540.1:1804113-1813897 GCF_000327345.1 Myotis davidii
TATATATATATATAGTCTATTAAAATTACATGAAGAAATGATTAGGGGAAAATCTAAATGATCCCCCTTGAGTAAGTAATAATGAAGGAAAAGTTGAGAAATATTAGCTTACCAGTACATCTTTTATGTCAAATGCTGACAAATAACAGAAATATTTAGAAAATTATGAAAATTAATTCTAAGGCCAGTGTCTAGAATATGTGAAAATATAGAGCAAATATGATATTCATAGCAGTGCTATTTATAATAATGAATAATTGGAAGACACTGTCAAATTTCCAAAAACAGAAACTGATTAAATAAATAGTGATGTATTCCTATGATGGAATGACTTGCAGTTATTGCAAATGTGGAAAAAATTTATATACTATAGTATAGAAAATGTTCATAATTCTATAATTGAAAAACACTGCATACTTTTATCACTTTGTCAAAATATATATTGACATTTATATATATTACAAAATTGACTAAAAGGATTCAAACGAACATAATTTATGGTGATTATCAATGAGTAGGAAATTACAAATAATTTTTGTCAACTGTGTTTTATTAAATATTTATTTCTAGCAATTCAGTATCTGTGAATAATTTGAAAATTTAAATAATAGTAAGTGGTTTAAAAATTAAAAAAGGTTCTTTTCTCCCTCCCTTATTCAGCATCCCTGAGGCAACCACTTACTACTTATTAAAACTATTTTCCTCAAGGTTACCTCTAGGTACTTTATGTAGCTTGTTATTTTTTTTTTACTGAGTAGATGTACTCTATTGATTTTTTATAATATATTTATATTTATCTTCCTTATGTTTCCCTCAACAATCACAAATACTCCCCTTCCATCAACCATACCAACATAAGTATATGATAAAGTGTAAATGCTCAGTATTCTGTGCTTAATTTGTATAGTTTAAAAATAATGTGTATTGTTGAATTGCGTGATTTACTGTGGTTATATTTCTCTTATTGAAATGTTTTTCTTGAAGATAATTGTCTTCCTCATTTTCTTAACTTTTCATAAGCCTTATCTTTATAAATTTTCTGATAGAAATATATAAGTCCTCTCTATAATCAGATATAGTAATAGATCAGATTTCTTTTCTTCTTGTAGACACCAGTCTGGAGTCTTCCTGTATTAATTGTTAAGTGTTTGGGATTATTTATGGCTGTTTTCATGGAAATACTCTTTATCCCTAACCTGGAATTTTTCTTCTATGTTAAGTAATTGTTTTCTCAATGTCTTAGTTTGTTGTTTTATGTTAATAAAACACAACCTTTCATAGCTTCATGTTAAAAGGTACAAAGGAAATAAATTTATTGAAACTGTTCATAAATGGCAGTGTTGTAATTCTGCTCATATATTTGATTGACACTTCGGAGAGATATGTAACTTAAGAGTATTGAAGAAGTTTTTCCTTAGTACTTTGAAGACAATGCTTAAACACCTTGCAGCTTTTACTCCTGTGTTAAAAAAAAATATAGAGTGGCATTATAATTACTGATATATTGCATCTATTTTCTTTTTGTCTCAGGAATCTTTAGAATCCTCTTTGTATTCTTAAACATAATAATGATATACATTATTGAGTGCTTTTTTCTTTTTTTCATTTAATATCTTGGAAGTTTCTTCCAGTATATCTCCCAATCCTCATTTGACTATTTTAGTTTGCTCTCATATTTCCTTTGTTTTTGTTTCCATCCTCACCTGAGGATATTTTTCCATTATTTTTAGAGAGAGTAGAAAAGGGAGGGAAAGACAAATATCGGTGTGAGAGAAGCACATCGATTACGTGCCTCCTGCACACGCCTTGACCAGGACCCTGGCCAGGATGAACCTGCAACCGAGGTATGTGCCTTTGACCATAATCAACCTGGGACCCTTCTGTTTGGTGACACTTTATCCATTGAGCCAAACCGGCTAGGGCATAATTCTTTTTTTAAAAAATCCTTAAGTGAAATAAGCCAGTCAAAGAAAGATAAATATCACATGATCTCACTCATTTGTGGAATATAATGAACAACATAAACTGATGAACAAAAATAGATCCAGAGACAGAGAAATACTGAACAGGGAGGCAGGGGGAAACATTGATCCGTTGCCTCCTGTACATTCCTGGATCAGGGATTGATCCTACAACCCAGTTATGTACCATGAGAAAAGAGTTGAACCCCCAACCTTTTTGGGGACTTGGGATCATGCCCCAACCCATTGAGCCTTCTGGCCATGGTACTCTTTCATCATTCTTAATTCAAGTTCCTCCTTTTCACATTGTTTCTTTTAAAAATATATTGTATTATTTTAACTTCATATTTATTTTTCTGAAGATATACAGGTTAATATTGGAAGTTATCTTCTGCTTTCTATATTTTCTCTTTTTCTTCCTTACATCTTTTTCTTTTTCTTCCGTCTCTGTCTTTTAGGTTAGGGGCTTTCCTGAGATACTTAGGAAATTTGTCTAGTTATAATTAAGATTGAGTTGCTAAAAAAAGAAAAGGTTTTTATAAGATCAGTACTTTGATAGAGCTACTTGACTTATAGGCTTCACAGTGAATAAATGATTTGGCTGTTTGTTGAATTACTTCTGAATGTGTCAGTGGGTACATTTTCTTGATAGTAATCATTTAGTTGTTTTCCTTGCAGTGAGGAATAGCCAGGGATCTAAGACTAAACCTGGGAAGTGAGTCACAGTCACACTTCATTATGTGGAGTTTTAATCAATCACTGTGTTTTCAATAAGATATTGGCTCTTCCTTTCTATCAGGCCTATCACCTACTCCATAGTATCTCTGATTCTCACCTTGGGGGAATTAACTCTCTACTTTTCATTTAGGTGGCAGAGGGGATCTGGTTTCTAACAACTCCTTGTGCAAATTTTTAGTATCTTCTACTTTTTAATCTCATCATATTTCCTTTTATTGAAAAATAACTTGGGTCTCCCTGAGTTTTTGTAGTACTTAGGAGGAAAAATTAACTTGTTTCTTGTTGGCTTCCCCATCTGATTGCACACAGAACATTTAAGATCCAAGAACATTAAACACTAACTATGTGCTAGTTCTACTTTCCACTCTGCTATTGCATACTTGTCTGCTTTCTTTATTGCTGTAGGTTTTTACCATTGCAGTTTCTTTAGTATGATTTTAGTGGGATTGAGAAGAAAAGAGAGAGAAGATCCTCTTTTTAATTTACCACATTTTCCTGAAGTTCTTCGTAATAATTTTCTTTATTTTATTTCCCAATGAACATATTTTAGTTTGGTAATCATGACAATAACCAATTTAAAGAAAGGTAATTCTGTTTCACTTCATATAACACCTACGACCACTCCAAATGTCTGTGAAACCATAAATAAAGGTAGAGTTAATCTCTGAACATTACCTCTATAAGGGCCAACTGCTGCCTCCATCATGACTGGACCCTCCTTCTCTACTCACTCATTAATTGGACCCTATACTGTGTTTGTGTCTCCTACTAGGACAATTAGTTATTCTGGAGATTCTGAGCAGGTCTGTTCTCCACCTGTGCCTCTCCTAACGCTCCATTATTGTTGACCCTTTGTTGTGCTGTCTACCTGTGCACTCTCTTTTATAACCTTTTCTTATACTCATCCCAAATCCCTACCTACTCTCCATTGCTTGTTACTGCTCTTCCATTAAAATAGGATTTCTATATTAGTAAAATGTCCACTGCTGTAGAGTAGCAGGAGGCTAATGAGTACAAGGTCAACATGCAAAGTCAATTTTGCATGGTGTTGTATCATGAGAACCCTTATGTATAATTTAATTATTGCTGTTTTTAAGAAAGTAAACTAATTATGTCATAAAACTGTCATTTAAGTTGTCATATGTACTGGTTCTTGAGATGTGTTATTTTGTGTATATTTTCAGTATACTTATGAAGACTATTCATTCACCTACTTGTCATTAGGTATAGGCTTCATAGAAGTTATTATTATTAAAATATTCTATTTGCCCAACTTGACATTAAACATTTTTCAGTGGGCTAGGATTCCAAATACAAGAAGAATATTTTTATCAGCTGCAATTTAATCAGAAATAGAGAATTTACTACAGGCAGGTCAAGTAAAAATTAGCCATTAAAAGTTATTGGAAGAACTATGAATGAAAAGGGAAAGTCACCAGCAGATTCTAGGAAATCAGGATACTTCCGGAACCAAAGGAAGTTTCCAATAATTATTTGAGCTCCCTACAACATTGAAGTGGATCATACACTAAAGGCTGCCAAGAAGGCACAGGCCAAACTTCACATCTAGATCCGGTGAGGCCTACAAATCTTTTACTGTTGTCAAAGGAGCAATAGCATCTGTTCCTATGTCTCTCTCAGGTAACTGTCTGTGGTGAAACCCTTAAATCCATAGTCTTCCATGTGCTTCTTCAGAGCATTCCCTATTATATAAGGTTTAGTACTTCGGTTTTCATATTCAAAACTTATTCATATTAATGTTCCAGAGGTGTTCCCTTTTGAGATGGTAGCTTGTGTTAACAAAGTTCTCAAGAGACTGATGTATCAATCATAATCCCATACTCTTAAATTACAATGAAAGCTATAACTGCTCAAGAGAATAGATAATATCAACAGTCTGAGCTTTACCCTAAATCCCCATGAGCAAGCTACTCAGGAAACCAAATTATCAGAAGGTTACTGGTTGAACATGAAATCAACAAGGGGAGTTAATGATAGGATTTGAATATGTAATGGCTGAAGCTGAGATAGCCTGATAGCTCTATTGTAACAATAAAGATATAGTTATGTGCCTTCCAGAAAGATCCAGTAATCAAATTGGCCCCCTTGAATGTTGCCTGTAAGAGGCTCTGTCAATACTAGGTTTCACAGAGAGTTTAAAAGTCTCATCAAGATTCTTTCTGATTGTCATATTCTTTTTTCTTTATGTCAATTCATTGTATAAGGTTGGTATCAAGTTTTTCTACCTGAAGAAATTTTTTCTTTGGGAAGTATTTGTATGTAATTATTTTATTCCTTTTTTATTTTTTAATGAAATCTGAAAATCCTTGCTATCAAATTCATCTACAATAGACAATACTAATCCAATATGAAGGTTGTATCAGTATCTCATATAAACTTTTCTGATGGCTTTTATTGAACATTTTAACTTTTAATTACTTACAAGGCTCTTTTACCTTGACTGAATATTTTGAAGAGGGAAACATGTCTCATTCACTTTTATTTAGCACATATAGGTATTAAAAATTGATTGAATGAATTAATAAGCGGCTGAGTAATAGATAACATAAGAAGTGGCTGCAAGTTAATATGATTATATTTTTGCCTTGGAAGGTATTTCAATAGAAGTTGGGTGCACACTTGTTAAAGATACTATAGGGACGAGCCCAATGTCCATGTTCATGTTTAGTTTTGTGAATATTTTAAAAAGTCTCTATCTTATAAACTTCAATAGAATCTAATAGTCTGTTTAGGTAAGAACTGTTGCTGGCAAGGAATGGTGACATAGTAGAAGAGAAGAAAGTAACTAGCACCCTAAACATTAAGTAACTACTTATTTTATTGAATTTATTTTAATTTCTCCAGTTTTATTGATATACAGTTGACATATAACATTTTGTAAATTTAAGTGGTAAAATATGATGATTTGATACATGTATGTAATGCAAAAATGATTACCACAATAATGTTAGTTAATACATCAATCCCGTCACACAGTTACCTTTTATTGTCTGTATATTGTGAGAACATTTAATATATACTGTCTTAGCAATTTTCTTTTTTTGTATTTTTACATGCAATAAACATTAATATTTCAAGAAAAAATGATTTTGAATATAATAATATTACCAAAACTGTACTAACTTAGTACAATATCACAAAAGTTGTAGAAAATATTAAAAATCTGCAAATAACAGCAATTTTCAAGTATACAGTATAGTATTGTTAACTTGTCACCATGCTGTACATTATATCCCCATAATTTATTTTCTTATAACTGAAAGCTTGTAACCTTAACCAACATCTCTCTATTTTCCCCCATCCCATCTTCTGGAACCATCATTTTAAGTTATGTTTCTATGAGTTCAGCTTTTTTAACTTACACATAAGTGAGATCACATAGTACTTTTCTTTCTCTGTCTGACTTTTTCCACTTAGAATAATGTCCTCAAGTTTTATCCATGTTGTTGCAAATGGCAGGGTTTCCTTCCTTCCCATGGCTGCATAGAGATATTACACCTACACAACACAACGCACACATTTTCTCTACCAATTCATCCATTAATGAACACAGGTGGTTTCCCTGTCCTGGCTATTGTGAATAGTGCTACAATGAACATAGGGGCAGACATTTCTTCAAGGTAGTGCTTTCATTTCCTTTAGATAGATACTGGGAAGTGACAATGCTGGATCCTATGGTAGTTTTACTTTTATTTTAGTAGGAACCTCCATATTCTTTTCTGTGGTGGCTATACCAATTTACATTCCCACCAACAGTGTAAAACTGTTCCCCTTTTCCTTCACCTTCTTGCTGGCACTGATGTTTTGTCTTTTGGTAATAGCCTATCTGAGAGAAGATATTAATGTTTTGATTTTCATATTCCTGGTGATGAAATATGTTGAGCATTTTTTAATGTATTAGTTGGCAATTTGTATGTTTTCTTTTGAATAATATCTCTATTCACGTCATTTCCCCATTTTTAAATCAGATTATTTGCTTTCTTTTGCTATTGAGTTTTATGAGTGCCTTATATGTTTTGGATATTAACTCCTTATTAGATACATGGTTTGAAAATATTTTCCCCTGTTTCCATGGTTGCATTTCCTTTTGTTGATTGTATCCTTTGCTGTGCAGAAGCTTGTTAGCTTGATGCAGTTACACGTGTTGATTTTCACTCTTGTTTCTTACCTATTGGTGCCATACCCAAGAAAAGCATTACAAAGACCACGGTCAATACCTCTTTATTGATTATCCTTCAGAAGTTTTTTGGTTTCAAGTCTTACATTTCAGTCTTTAATCTAATTTGAATTATTTTTTTGTGAGTGCTGTAAGATAGAGATCGAGTTTCATTCTTTTGCATGTGAATATCCAGTTTTCCTTAACATCATTTATTGAAGAGTTTGTCTTTTCCCCTTTGTGTGTTTTTGGCTCCCTTGTCCAATATTAGTTGACCATATACATCAATTAATATATTTCTGGGCTCTCCATTATGTTTCATTGAAATATGTGTCTCTTTCTGTGCCAATATTATACTATTTTGACTATGATAACTTCATGGTATAGTTTAAACTCAGCAAATGGGATGCAACTAGCTTGGTTCTTTCTCAAGATTGCTTTGGCTAACTAGGGTCTTCGTGGCTCCATATGAATTTTAGCATTGATTTTTCTATGTCTGTGAAAATACCACTGGAATCTTTATAAAGACTGAATTGAATCTACAGATGACTTTGGGTACAATGGACATTTTAATAGTAATAATTTTTCTAATTTATTTTATTTGTATTTTCCTTAATTTGTTTTATCAGTATCTTATCCTTTCAGTGTAGAGAACTTTCACCTTCTTGGTTAAATTTGTACTTAAGTATTTTATTGTTTCTGATGCATCATCATTTACGTATTATCAACAGCTGCTTTTGACAACAGAGTTCAGTCATTGCAACATAGAGTATATATGGAGTGCAAAGCTGAAAATTATTACTAAACCATAGTCATAATTTCAGTTTTTTTCTTCAGTATGAGAGTATTAGAAGTATAAATGGATACAAAAAGAGGATTGGGTTGAGTTAGTGACTGAGTGTCTGAGGTGAGATGGAGCCGGCTTCATTAAGCAGAGGAGTGTCCTGAAACACAGTTGTACATAAGAACATGCTTAGGGACATGGTGATGTTCCAAATACATGAAAGGATGCTGGAATGGTTTAGGATACTTTTTAGACGGAGTGCACAAACTGTAGGAGTGGTGGCTTAAGGAATTTGGTTAGGAGAAAGAGGGAGTTAGGAAAAGGCCAAAAGCCTGCAATTCAGAAGATATTTGGGAACCTTCTGAAGTTGTGTTTGCATGCCTCACACAGACAAAGGGCCAGTAAAGACAGGGTCAGAAGAATCTAAGGGAGACTGTGGAGATGCACAGGTGGAAATCCTGGTGTTGAAACTTATTTGCTATGAGACCCTGGGCAAATAATTTAACCTCACCACGATCATGAATACTTTATAGGATTATGATGAGGACTAAATTATATGTAGAAGATCAGTTAATTTCTTCCTTCTTTCATTGTTCCTCCATCTTTTGTCTCCATCCTCTCTGGACTCTTTTCTGCATCTCTTTGATGTCTACACTTTTCTTCAGGTGTTAAATGAAGGTATGGAGGGGAGAACAAGAAAATGGTGCTGGATTATCCAGGGACACTTGGAGGGAGGAGCAACTGAGAGCCCAACATGGGAATCTCTCACTTCCCTACAGCTCAGCATCTCTTCTTAATTTGCATTCTGCAGACTCTACTTTCTTATTGCTAATCCCTATCAATTTGTTCCCCATTACTAACCCCAGTACTATTTGCAAGTTTCTTAGCAGAAATTGACTAGTTCTGTTTTACTTTTTTAAAAAATCCTCACCCAAGGATACAGACACATTGATTGGTTGCCTTCTGCAAGTGCCCTGACCAGGATCAGGAATAGAGCCTGAAAACCAGGTACGTGCCCTTGACCAGAAATCGAACCTGTAACCCTTCCGTGCATAGGCCGACACTCTAATAGCTGAGCCACACCGGCCAGGGTTTGACTAGCTCTGTTTTAGATTACTTCCCCAATCAACTCTCACCATTCCCCAAGTGGAATCTTGTTTTTGTAAGGTTTGCTGAGGATAAAAATATACATTCTGTCCTTTCTTACATTTGTTTCTCTTGAGAGTCAATATTTGGGCCTGAACAGTATTTCAAATAAACAATTTTGCTATTTCTTCTGCATTTGGACAACATCCATATTTACAGCGTTGTCACTGAGTCCAAGAGAAGGTACCTGGAGCCTCGCTCTCTCCTTTGGCCGCCACCTCTGCATCTGCTACGTGCGGTGGGTCTGGCCTCACTGCAGACTTCCACTAACGTTTTGATGAGAGTGGGGCCAGTGGATTATTTTTAGAATCCAAAATTAATTTAGCAATCAAATGATTACCGTTTTTTAAAACAATATTTAGAGTTACGCTAGATACACAAAAGCAAAACATGTCCTCCTTGTGTATTTACACAGTCAGAAATGTGTATGCAGAAGCAGCTTAATTTTTCAGTATGTTTATGGAAAAACCCAGCGCCAGTCTTATTTTTCAGCTATTTTCTGTGGGCCAACTTCAAAAACATTTTATTTTCCCACAAAACCCACTGGGACATTTTTTAGGCCTATAAAATAAAAGGATGGTGTTGGAGAACATGGGGAATCTGGCTTTTCTCTTCAACATCTCCTTTTCCTTTATTCATTGCCAGATAATAAGGATGGCTCATTCACCTATTCAGGCAGCAGTTTTTGTGGGTTTGTTTTCTCAGTGTCTACTATGTACAGGACAAGGAGGACACATATCATCTCACTTTTGGGGTGCTTGAGGTCTGGCATGGTAGACAGACATTCCATATGCAGGGATGGGCAAAAGGAGGTTGAGAGCTGTATGTGAAAAAAATTAATAAAGCTGTTACAACCATCACCACTTGTGTGTCTTTTTCCGTACATAGATCTGTAACCTACTTTTGACAACCCTGTGTAATTTATGATGATAGCCCAAGTACAGTTACTATGAAAGCCCTTCACAGAGGCTTCCTTTC
>NW_006296540.1:1813918-1831540 GCF_000327345.1 Myotis davidii
GGAAGTGATTTTTAAGCAGAGCCGGGAGGGTTGGAACACTTGCTGTGAGCGGCTTTCCAAGCAGGGGGAAGAGTAATGTGTTCTCAGGCCCATTAGAAGCTTTAGCAAAGGGCGGTGAGGGTGGCAAGGGAAGCGGTCAAAGGCCAGAAAGGCATGGGAGGCTGTGCAAAGAAACCTGATATTTTGTTATTGGGTTTTATTTCTGTAGTGTTTTTGCCATTTTCAAAGGACTTTCACAGAATACCATTTGGTTGACCTAGATCTTGCGTTCAGGTGGGATGATCAGAGGACAGAAGGCTATCCGTATTTGAAACATAAATCTATCTACTTGAAAGAACTCTTTCGCCCGTTTGTTTTTAATGTTGAGAGCACATTGTTGGAGAAATATGTAGAACAATGGTTTAGGTCCTAATTTAGTACTCTGATCTCTATAATAATAGCTAACGTTTATATTTAAGTACTTATGTATATTAATGTACTGAATCCTCTTATTCTTACAAGAAAGGTACTATTGTTATCCAACATTTTACAGAACTAAAAAGGAGATGTGCTCAAGGTCATGCAACTTATACATATCAGAGGTGGAATGTAGATACAGATGTCTGGCTCCAAAGCTCCCACATCAACTGTCAGGGCCAGCCTGACAGGGTTGAGCCGGGCTGAGGCAGGGAGGTGGGAATTGAGAAAAGAAAGAAAGACAGGAAAGCGGAGTTGGGAGGACCCCAGTTCTCTTGATGAACTGAAGCGAGTTTATTAGCTATACAATCCTATTTATATGCAACACACTGAATAGGAGGTCTGTCAAGAGGAATGTATTCTTTGTTCCTCTTAATCTCTAAGGGAGGGATACAGCAGAACTACGATGTGATATAGCCTGGCCTATGGTTTTGGTTTTTGCTCCTGTCTAAACACTGATGCTTTGCCTTTTGTTAGAAGCCTTATCCCTGTGTCTTATCATTCTAGGTCAGCCGTGGGCAAACTATGGCCCGCGGGTCGGATCCGGCCCGTTTGAAATGAATAAAACTATTGAAAAAAAAAAAAAAGACCGTACCCTTTTATGTAATGATGTTTACTTTGAATTTATATTAGTTCACACAAACACTCCATCCATGCTTTTGTTCTGGCCCTCCGGTCCAGTTTAAGAACCCATTGTGGCCCTTGAGTTAAAAAGTTTGCCCACCCCTGTCTAGGTTCTTCTGTAAAGTCTCAGCTATTCTTTTAGAGCATACTTTCCAATTAAGCTAACTAAGGAAAATTCGACGTATAATGGATATATACATCCATATTAATATCAAGATGAAGTATAGTTGATTTACTTGTTAAAGAGAAGATATATTTTTGTCAGTGCCCTAGCTAAGTAATAGAGGTCTGTACTCAGAAATCAAAAGCTGATTATCCTCTCTTCTGAGTTGTACTTTTATATAGAACCATGATATTCTTCCTTTGTTCCAGGGGTCTCTGTGAGTCAGAGGTAAGTCAGAGATGTCAAGTAGTCTCTATTTTGGGACACTGTAGAACATACTTCTAAACAGTATAAATCATTCTTCTCACCTTCCGGTGACTCCTTCCAAACTGTCAATTTATGTATGTATGAGAATCAGTGGAGTACAAATGTTTTTATTAAAAGTTTACCAGATTAGAAAAAGAATGTGATTGAAACTCAGTATTATTATGAGTCTAATAGTTTTACATTGATAGAGTCAATCATTATTTGGTCAATGAATATTTATTAAGTAGCTACTATGTTACAGATTACTGTGAAGACTGCAGAATTCATGACGAACTAAATAGTTATGGCCTCTCACATTATAGACATTCAAATTCTGTATAAAGGATAGACATTAAATAATTATGAATATAGTAGCTAGTAAACAGAAGCACAGAAGAAGGTAAAATCCATTGATGATATTGATTTCAGTCTGTTTTACCTCTAAAATTCTATCATTCTACACCTTGTTATACATGAGTAAGGAAATGTGTGTTCTCATCCTGAGTATTTGTGTAACCTCAGGAAAGCCAGGGAATTATAATATTCATGAAATGGAGCTATAATACCTCTCTGTATTTCATTTACCCCCACTTAAAAAAAGAAGACAAGGAATATACAGGATGATCTAAGTTAATGGTTCTCAAACTTGGATTTCTTCAAACAAATGAGTTTCTGAAGTGCAGTGAATGTGCATCAGGATAAGCTGGAGAATGTTAAAACATTGAGTTGTGGACCCTGTACTTTCCCCATAGAGTTTCTGACTGAGTAGGACTGGAGCTATTGAGATTTTTGCTTTTTTAGCAAGTTCCCAGGTGATGCTGATGATGTTGGTATTGGGACCACACCTTGTGAACCACTGGCCTGGACAACCTTAAAGAATACCTTTATCTCTGGAGTACTATATACTAGAGCAGTGATGGCGAACCTATGACACGCGAACTCATTTTTTTTGGTTGATTTTTCTTTGTTAAATGGCATTTTAATACATAAAGTAAATATCAAAAATATAAGTCTTTGTTTTACTATGGTTGGAAATATAAAAATATTTCTATATGTGACACGGCACCAGAGTTAAGTTAGGGTTTTTCAAAATGCTGACACGCTGAGCTCAAAAGGTTCGCCGTCACTGTACTATAGCAAAAGGGCTATCTGAAGAAGCTTCCATAAGCTAGTATTTTGGTAACTGTTCTCCCCTATGGAGTGAGTCTATTATGAATTTTTCTTAAAGTTCTAGTTGTCTAATAGTTCTAATCATATTATAAACTATTAGGAATGGTTACAGGGAGTCATAGAACTGAGTGCCAATAATATGGACCCATCAAATCCTTTAACCCACAAGGTCTTTAAGAGGGATTTTGAAGGAAACCGAATTAGAGTTAGGTCAACTCGATAAATTTATGAAATGAAGATTCTTTAGTCATAATCAGCCATGCCAGTGATAATGAACAAAAACATAACACCTGTCAGCCCCAGGGAGAAGAAAACAGTTGAATTAAGCAGTATTTTGAAGTTGATATAAAAAATGATTTTCAAAATATTTGAGTCAAAAGTATTTTCAGTGTCTCAGCATCGTTTTTGAATTTTCTTTAAAATATATGCAAGGATACAGTTGTAAAAATTGTGAAGAATTAAACAAAAATCAGTTCTTATGCAAAATATACAATTTGGCTAAACTAGTGAGAAGGGAGTTACAAATCTATATAGACCTAAGGTAAGACTTTTCTGTGACATTTTCAGGTAAAATAAATTAATAATCAATACATGTTTATCAGAAGCATACTATTTTATTTTATTTTTTTCTAAAATATATTTTATTGATTTTTTTACAGAGAGGTAGGGAGAGGAATAGAGTTAGAAACCTCGATGAGAGAGAAACATTGATCAGCTGCCTCCTACACACGCCCTACTGGGTATGTGCCCACAACCAAAGTACATGCCCTTGACCAGAATTGAACCTGGGACCCTTGCATCCTCAAACTGATGCTCTATCCTCTGAGCCAAACCGGTTAGGGCCAGAAGCATACTATTTTAAACACAGATAGTATGGTAAATCAATCTTTGGATCGTAATTTTCTGTTTCGAAATTGAGAAGTCTGGAATTAATAACTTCTAATAACCTTTCTGGCTTTAAATTTTTACTACCCTTTGTGCTAGACATGAGAGAATTAATATTTATTTATTGAATTGTGTTATATGTGGTGATAAGCCTGCTGGCCAGCAGCCTTTGAGTGAAAGAAATGTTTTTGGCGAGACTTTCGGTATTGGTGTACACATTATTGCAAATTATATTCTCCTGCTGAGATAAAGGCATCCTCTCTGTTCTTGTCTCCCTCACATTGAACTTCCTTTCCTCTGTTTCTACTTAGCTATTATGTGATCCACACAGTTTGTAGAACAAATCAAAATCTAAGACAGATTTCAACTTGGATATTTTATTTGCATGACTACACCATAGTTGTAAAAATAACTGTTTTTTACAACCATGAAAGCCATAGTTATAAAAATAACTGTTTTTTTTTAATTTCAATCAAATAACATGGACTTTTGATTTCTTCAGTTGGGAATTAGAATTACATAGAATATCTGCATTAATTTTATTTCAGAGACTGACTAAATGCATGTTAGAGTAAACGGAGGACTTTGGCACATTACAAATCTAGATGGAAAATGTAGATAATACAGTGTCAGAGTTGTAAACTATATTAGAGATTATCATAATCAAAACAGTCATTATATAAGTGAGACAACTGAGACTCATAATGTCTCTTTAGAATCATAATTATATGTTTTATTGGGCTGACTTGCTTCACCTCTGAATTTAGGGGCAGGAGCATAATTATTTACTAAATCATACTAACCCAAAGAAAGCTGGTGTACCTTACTTAATGTTTAGATAATATCTTCTTAGGCAAAATTAATTGCTAATATTGTATCACCATAAAAGACAGCTACACAGAGAAAATGACAAATCTACCACCATAGCAGGAGACTTCTATGCATCTTTCTCATTATTGATATATCAAGTAGATAAAATCATTAATGAGAGTAAGAACCATTCAAATAATAAAATAATATAAAGGACATACATAGATACAAATATTGAATCATGTTGTACAACTGACACTAATAAAGTATTATATGTCCATTATACCTCCATTTAAAAAGGGAATATAGACAGGCAAAAAAAAAATTAAAAATCAACTTCAAGTGCAGCAATACTATTGTTAAATGGCTTTTTATTGCAATGAATCAGAGGAGATGAGGCAAAGGATTTAGAGAAGAATTTTGTTTTCTGCAGGAAATAACACCTGAATTGTGTCTTAAGATATGATGTTAATTAGCCTGAGAGAATGGGAAAAGTACAAATGAACAGAGAAACATGTGGAACGGCACAGTAATTAGAGAACTATGAACAACGCATTGTGAGCAAAAATAATGAGTCAAGAAATGGTGAGAGTTGAAAAGAGAGCTAGACAAGGTTTATTGCACAAAGGCCCTGGATGATATTTTTACAGAACTTGAATTCTAACTTGTAAGTTATTGGGATTCACTGAAATGTTTAAGCAAGAGAATGGCAATGTTGAATCACCAAGACAATCACTCTTGTAGCTAAAGTTGAGGCGAACAAAAACGATCATGCTAGATAGTAGTAAATCAAGTTAGAGTCAGTCCTATGCCTACCAAGGTATGACACGGGAGAAAAAGGTTAAGGAAGAAGGATTATGAGTTGAGCATGTTGATTTTGAATTGTCTGTGCTACCAAAAGATGCAAATCTCAACCATGTAGTTAGATATAAGAGTTATAGAATTCAAGAGGAACCTTTTTCTATAAGATATTTATTTAGGAGTTATATGTTTAAAAAACACACACATAAAACATTTGGCCCAAGAACATTTAGACATTTTTTCAAGTATAATGGAAATTTATATAAGTATGCTATCAATGTTCTATGTCATAAAGCAAGGCTCAAAACATATTAAGAATATTATTTTTACACTTTCATTTTCTAACCCAAAAGGAATTGTTGTAAGTCAATAATAAAAAAAAATAACACAAAAGCATGTATTGGGAGATTTTCAAAACATACTTCAAAATTACGCATGGATACAGAAGTGTTCTAAATTTTTAAGGAACAATTAATCTCAATGTAATCCAAAATTTGCAGAGAATAAAAAATGTGTGAATACTCCTCATATTTTATCAGCATAAAAATCTCTTCAGAGCAAAACCCAATGATTAGAGTGCAAGTAGGAAAAATACAGATCAACCTCACTTACAAAATATAGATGTAAAACCCTAAAAAAGAATCAGCAAAAACCTATCAAAATATACTATGGTTATATTGATTTTCTATAAGGAATGCAAGAAAAGTTTAATATTAGAAACTGGTTAATTTTCTATTTTAATACCCTCCTAATATTATTTATGAAAAATTAATTCAACATCTATTAACGATTAAATAATCTTAATCTAGGATAAAAAAGAAAAATCCTTACCCTGATAATGGCTATCTACTGTAACTTATAGCAAGGATCATACTCAGTGATGAAATGTAAAAAATATTCTCTTTAAAATCAGAAAGTGCCATGCTATTTCTTGTATTCTGGGTAAGGGATGAACTAGGCGTTGCAGTTAGACAAGAAAAATACAAATACAGATGTGAAATAAAGAGATGTAATGGAATCTGTAGACAAACTTTAGAATCAGAGGCTTCAGCATTATTCTTGGTGTTTTTAAGCTCAGTATAAAAAAAATCAGTAGTAGTCTCATACACCAGTAATACCAATTTATGGCAGAAAAAAATCCCAGCTATAATAACAACAATAAGCCACGGGGTTAAGGAATTCATGTAATGAGCCATACAGACTTATTTTGGAGACATTTATAAATTACTGAGTACTAGAGAAGACAGAACAAAATGAAAGAGTAAATAATACCCATGAATGAGCATACTCAATATGTCAGAAAAATGACAGTTCTCCTAATATGGATCTACAAATTTAATGCAATGCAATGAAAACATAAACAGGTTTTGTTTTTGTGGAACTAGACAGACTGGTGCCAAAATCAATATGGATTAGAAAAAGGTCAAAAACAGGACTTATTCAAGAAAAACAAGGAAGGAAAATTTGTCCTATCAGATATCAATGCTTATTAACATCTTGGAATTTAAGCCATGCGGTCTCTGTTCATATGTGTTCTCTGGTTCACAATTTTACCAGTAGGACAGAGGGAGCAATGGATGTACCAAGATGGCGGTGTGGAGCAATGGGAGCAGTGCACCAGGCAGTGAGGAGGATTTTGTGACTGACATTGTTTAGAATTGCTTGTGGTTGATAAAATTAAAAAGAATAAGTTAGAGTTGGTTTTAATTATTGTTTTAAATTTTTTGCTATAGGCATCATATTGTCCAGCCTTCCTTTAGGCAGGACTGCACCCGTTATCCCACTTTGGTGCACCTAAAATACAGTGTAAAACAAAGTATTATGTATAGGTGGGAAAATAGCGGATTATGAAGAATCAATTTTTTATAAAAATGTCAAATTATGTTATAGACAACATCTTTATTATTTCAGGGTAGGAAATTTTAGTCAAGGCAGAAGCACAAACCCAGAAAGGGAAAGACTAGCACATTAAACTCTGCTAAGAATAGGGATCAAATGTGTATCACAAATAGCAGGATGGGGAGGATATGTTACTTTAAAAAACTTTGTAGCCGGAACATATTAAAAATTCTGATGAGAAGAAAAATCAGACAACCGGTATAAAATAAGCACAGGATATACACAGGCAAATCACAGACAATGAACCAGAGTAAGCCAGTAAGTATGTAAAGTGCTATTCAACCTCACTAATTCGTAAGGACTCACTAATAATGAAGGACATACAAATAAAAGGAAAAATCGTGATATTTTACAAATAACAAATTACCTGAATTGAAAATTTAACAATACTTAAAATTTTTGGTGGGAATATGAGGGAATGACAGTTCTCAGGAAGCACAGATGGGCATGGCTGCTTTGCAAAACTCTGAGTGCAAATTGGTGCAGCCACTTTGGAAAGTATTTTCATAAAACTGGGTTGAACATGTCCCTGCTCTATGATCTAGTAATCTCACCCTGAGAAATATATCTTAGAGATGTTTTTCTTTTCAAACTTTTCTTTAAATCACAAGACAGTAAAAATGGTGGTCGCATCAAAGTATACAGAAAGCACATAGAAATAAAATAGTTCAGAAAATATGGCTGGCTTCCTGCCATATTGCTATGTGATCTTTAAATCAGGCCTACATACTCACAGTTCTTAGTCCTACTAAGCTTGGGTGATTCATATGACAAGTTTTGACCAATGAAACGTAAAGAAAATTGATGTGTATCATGTGTGCTAAAACATTTAATTGCTAGTGCAAGATTTTCTGTATGTTTTTCTTTCTGTCATGGCAACTAAAACTTTTGAGAGGTTTCTTGCTCTCACAGTCTCTTTCCTGGTATGAGATATAGAACAAAGCTCCCGGTCAACCCAAATGGACATATAAACTGATTTATAAATAGGTCTTTGAGTTTACAAACCAATAGATTTTGGAGGTTTGATCCTGCAGTATCACAGAGCACATATTGAACATTTCAATAGTCTTTTATTATGTGCAAGAGCTAAGACAACCAACCTAACACTCATCAGAATAAAGCAAAAACCACATATTTGCTCATGACTTGGTATTCATGCATGGACCCAGCTGGGAAGTTTATTTCTTGGTCTTTTGACTCATTTGTAGAAAAGCATCATCCTGCCAGGCCGGTATGGCATCGACCCAGGAACCAAGAGGTAGTGGGTTCATTTCCCCTCAGGGTACGTGCCTGGATTGTAGGCTCAATCCCCAGTAGGGGGCATGCAGGAGGCAGCCGATCCATGATGTTCCTCTCTCATCCATGCTTCTATCTGTCCCTCTCCCTTCTTCTCTCTCTAAATATCAATAAAAGCATATATTTTTAAAAAACAGAAAAGAAAAGCATCATCCTAGAGAGTGAGATTCAGCTGACTGAAACTGCTTTCAGTCCTGTGTGGCACCTCAGTTCTGGTGGCCAGAGTAGCTAGATTTCTCTCTCTTCACTTGGACTCTCCAGAGGACAGATGGATGTCCTCATCCGGTGGCTCAGAGCTAAAAGCAGAACATGCCGGGCCTTTTCAGACCCAGGCTTCAGAACTTGGGTAACACTTCATCCCATCCTCTTGGCCAGAGGAAGTCATAAAGCCTGCTGTCTATAAGGGACGGGGTAATAGATATCATCCCCTCTTGATGGAGAGGGGCCATGAACATGCTGGGACAAAAGGGATTGCTGGTGACCATCTGTGTAGGCAATCTACAGTATTATATGTTACAAACCCTTGTATTCTAGTCTGTCAATTCCATTCTGTTTTATTCTCTCCTGTCATTCTTAAAATAATGGTCTTGATATAGGAAATTGCCCCGATATCACTGCATTAATTTTGACACAGTTTGATCAGCATTGCTCTAGAAAGACCAGCAGATTTGAAACATGAGTATAGAAGAGTGTTATAATGTCCACTGAAGCATCATAAGAACAAAATTTGAAAACATCTTAAATGTCCCTCAGGAGGGAAATGAATGTATAATATTATTTATTCATATAATAAAATACTGTTCATTGGTTTAAAATGAATGAACAAAGAATAGGTTCAAAGAGAGATAATAGATGATAGATTGATGGATACATGTTGAAGACAATGTTGAGTGAAAACACATTTCCATTTAAAATATGCAGCGCAATAGTATTTAAAAACATGCAAAATAATCCTACCTGTTATTTATGGATGTGCATATACACATGAACTTACTAGAAGCAGTTGTCTTCAGGGAGGAAGACAATAGAATGGAAATGAGTAGGGAAATAGATGGACCTTCAAATTTCTTATACTCTTCACTTGCTTAAATTGGAATGGAAACAATACAGTTTCATTATTTTAAAATTTTGGGATGTTCTTTCATTATTTTTATGAACTTGATTAATTATAAAAATAGGATACAGAAAGGTGTTATAAAAACAATAATGGAAAATATTTCTTTTTTCAGATAATTATTCCAATTAAATATGTTTTGACTCATCCGAGAGAGGCGAGAAGTCTAGCTAGAGCACTGACACTTGTCAAGAATGTAAGAACTTGGTCCGGTGGGTGTTTATCCACAAAGGCCAGTTGCAGAAAGAACTAGAAAGAGATTAGGTTTCGAGTTCTTAGACAAGGGATCAAAAGCAAGGAAGTCAACAGCAGTTGGTTATTAATCAGTTAAGTAAATGAGGTGTCAAAAATGGGAGACAAAGCAATGCCAAACTTTCCAGCTGGGTAGGAAGTGGGATGGAGTTCAGAGTCAGCAATGCCAGGAACCAAGGTACACAGTTCAAACCTCTTCCTAAGAAAACATTGTGAGCTTGGTGAGCAGGTACTACGAGGCCTGCGTTGAAGGTCCTGGGCTGGACTGGGCAGGGCAGGCAGAAATACCTAATACAGTGTTTCATCCTGAATCAGAGAATTCCTGTCAGAGCTTCTCAGGAATACTTGGTTCAGCAACCAAGTGCCATTCATTGGGAAGTGAGATGGGTGCCGAGAGAGTGTCCCTGGTGCAGAGCTAGAAGAAAAGGCGGTGATGACATGATTTCCTGTCCAGATAAGACACAGGCCACTGGTTGCCATCGGAAGGAATTGGCAGTGGTGAGTCAGGTTAAGTGTGTCAGCTTGTCAGCTGGCTGTCGGGGCCTCTGCCCCCCACTGGCCTGCCTGGGGCTGCCTATGCTTTCCTGACATGCTTAGTCCTCTCGTTTCAAGGTAAGAGTGAGGGCGTTTAGTGAGCCAAATCTGAAAAGCTGGAGGCAAGTTGTCCATTCCCATTCTCTCTCTCTCTCTCTCTCTCTCTCTCCTCTCACATTTTCTGAGAGGATTATGTGGATCCCAGCAAGTGTGCCTAAGGGAACACAAATTACTGGTGAATTGCCAATGGAGGTGAGGAAAGAGAAAATGTCAGGTAAATGTTATCTGTGTGTTGTTTGCTTAGACGTCTCCCTGAGGGAAGAGGGCTAAGTCACTGGAATTGAGTGAATGGTTTTGCAGGTCTGTAATTCTTCTCTGCTGACAACTGTCACTGTAACCTCAAACTTGACATTTAAAAAGCACAGTGCTGGAGAAACAGCCGCGTTCCACAGCGACTAGCACTCTCTGCCCTGTTGCCGACCTCTGCCCGAATGTGTCACCAATGCACGTTCTCCTCTTCTCTGCTGTGATCCAAGCTTTTCCCAATGTGTGCTTCCCCCCAGCCATTTCCCACTAACGTTTTCCGTTGTTGTTTTATTAAGGCATGAGGACTCAAGAATGTTTTGAGAAGCAAAGTCACCATGTCCTCAATTCTCTTTATTTTAGAGGTTTTTATATCGATTTGAGAGAGAGAGAAAGGGAGAGAGAGCGAGAAACATTGGTGTGAAAGCAAAACATTGATCAGGTGTCTCTTGCACACCCTCTACCAGACATCAAGCCAGCAACCCAGGCATGTGCCCTGACCTGGAATTGACTGACACCTAACCAACGGAGTAACACTAGCCAGGGCAACATGTCCTTAATTCTTGATATGATTTTGGTGATAGTGAAGAGAGACATTCTTTCTCTCTTTCTCATTCGTTCTCTCTCTGGGAAAAATTAGTGGCTTACATATCAGAAAAGTTGTTGTGATCTATGTTAGTTCTAGTTCATTGATATATTAAGTATTTTACACATTCAAGATTACTAGGGTTTGTATTTTCTATCAAAAATAAACCCATTGAGCGATTTTTTACAACTCAGGAAATCTGTGAAGGAAACAAGATGGAAGGTGCTTCATGAAGAGCAGAGGCTCAGACTGAATGGAGCCTAGAAGGAGGGTGCACAGCATCTTCAGGCGGATGGCTTGCAAATTGAGGCTATCTTTATCAGTTGTGATTTTTTTTTTTTTAATTCAAGACAGAGAACTTTAGCTTACAGAAAGCTAAAGTAGATGCACTTTCCCTGTTCTTCTTCCAAAGTACAATTAAAATCCTGGGAATTAAAAGTAAAACAAATATAATGAGACTCTAAGGCTCTCAACCTGTGGGTCGCGACCCCTTTGGTGGTCGAACAACCCTTTCACAGGGGTCGCCTAAGACCATCCTGCATATCAGATATTTATATTACAATTCATAACAGTAGCAACATTACAGTTATGAAGGAGCAATGAAAATAATTTTATGGTTGGGTCACAGCATGAGGAACTGTATTTAAAGGGCCAGAAGGTTGAGAACCACTGCATGGTGAAAAGAGGACAGACTGGTTAGAGACATTAGGGCCCAAAGCTCAATAGTGGGGAGTTCTGTAAGTTTTCTTTTGCCTCCTAAATCTTAGGCTTGGAGCTGAAGAAACCATTGCCAAGGGGTGCCAACTCTAAGCCCTGACAAAAGCCTACTTTTTCCAGCCAAAATACTGGGAAAGGGTATTTTACCAAGACAGGAAACATTTAGACAATAACTTTTCTACTGCAACCAAACACCACAGAACAAACTGGCTCCACCCCACCTTCTCAGGCTGGAATGCTATTGCTAAAAATTATATGGGTCTCTCCCTTTGAGTCCAGATGTGGCTTCAAGCGCATTCTCAATAGAGTGTTGCCAGGTGATAACAAACACCCTCCCAAGACTGTTAGTGAGGGCCACCTGGCAGTGAGAAGTGAGAAGTTTCTCTCTGCCCCTGCTGAGCAGGTATCAGAAGGGACTGAGAGGAGTCTGTGGTAATGAGGCTCAGTGAGAGCCACAGGGGCACAGTAACAAGGCCCTCCTACCCCTTACAGGAGGGAGGTAGCAGTGGAGACCCAGTGGGGAGCTGAACTCAGTGCAGCCTGACATGTTGTTCCAATGTCAGTGTTCTGGTTTGGAAATTGTACTGTAGATGTACAGTATCAAGATATAATATGTAAAGTGTATCCATTGAAGGGTACATGGGACCTCTCTGTATTGTGAATTTGTAATTATTTCAAAAGCAAAAGTTAGAAAAAGAAATACATATAGCCCTAACCGGTATGGTGCAGAGGATAGAGCGTCGACCTGCAGACTCAAGGGTGCCAGGTTTGATTCCAGTCAAGGGCATTTACCTTGGTTGTGGGCACGTACCCAGTGGGGAGTGTGCAAGAGGCAGCTATCATCGATGCTTCTAACTTTCTATCCCTCTCCCTTCCTCTCTGTAAAAAAATCAATAAAATATATTTTAAAAAAGAAATACATGTCGCCAAAACAGGTTTGGCTCAGTGGATAGAGCGTCAGCCTGCGGACTGAAAGGTCCCAGGTTCGATTCCGGTCAAGGGCATGTACCTGGGTTGCGGACACATCCCCAGAAGGGGATGTGCAGGAGACAGCTGATCGATATTTCTCTCTCATCGATGTTTCTAATTCTCTATCCCTCTCCCTTCCTCTCTGTAAAAATCAATAAAATATATTTTTTTAAAAAAAGAAAGAAATACATGTATCACATATTTGAATTTTTGCTTGCAACCTCATTTCCAATAAATTATCTCTCCTTTTAAGTGAGAAATCAAGGCTGACTACATAATAACATTCCAAGACAAAAATATGTGCCTTTTTTTATATCTGCTCTCCTTTAGATGGTGGTGCAGGAGGCAGCCAATCAATGGTTCTTTCTCATCATTGGTGCTTCCATCTCTTTCTCCCTCCCCCTCCCTCTTTGAAAAAAAAAAAAAAAAAAAAAAAAGACAGTGGCCCTGGCCGGGTATCTCAATTAGTAGGAGCTTCATTCTGATATGCCACGGTTGTAGGTTATATCCCCAATCAGGTCACATATAAGAATCAACCAATGAATGCATAAATAAGTAGAACAAAAAACTGGTCCCTCATCAATAAATGAAATCTTTAAAAAAGGACTGGTGCAAAATACACACACATGTGCACACAGCCACTAATTAGTGACTATTTCCTAGGAAAGGTTCTGCAAGATGATTGACTTCTATGGCAAAGTCTAGAAATTATGACCAAGGTCCTGGCAAATAGAATATTATTGGAAGTAAGATATATATATATATATATCTTACTTCCAATAATATATATATATTTCTTAGAGTCTTGTCCCTGGAAATTCTCACAGGTGATTCATCACTATCTTTCTCTGCCTGCAGCTGAATGGAGAGTAGGTGTTCTAGAACAGCGGTCACCAACCAATGGTCCATGGACCACTAGTGGCCCTGAGGTCCAAAAGGTTGGCGACCGCTGTCCTAGAGGAACCCTGAGCCTCAGGATGGAAGGGCCTGTATACCTGAATGATTCTAAAGAGCAGAGCATCCTTCTTCCCTTGCAACCAATTGGACTTTGAGTGAATAACTAACAAATTCCAGTTCTAAAAGCCATATAGGCCTTGAGACCTTACCTGAACCAGTTGCTATGACAAAATTAACTTCCCAAGTGTCTTTTCTGTTGCACAAACATATGTAAGAAATGCTTTTATTTAGCTTAGTGACATTTACTACCCAAATACTTGACAAAACACCATATCTAAACAAATGTTGATTGCATAGATTCATCTTCCCATGATAATGAATGGTAAATGCATCGAGGTAATTATACAATAATCTCAAAACCACACACAGCGGCTTTTGCTTAATGGAATTACTTGAGAAAGAGTATTTTAATCTTGTAACCTGACACTGCCATGAAAAGAATACTGTGTTTAACATTTATTTAAATGGGCACTGTCTGTCTGGAGGCTTCCTGAATTTTATAAAATGCCTTTTACTAATTAGCATATTGTGGTTGAATTAACACATCATTTGAGCTTCTTGTAAATCTCATAGACATCTTTAGTTAAAAAAAAGATTTAGTGCCCAAATGGGAATTTTATGCAAATGGAGAATTTTATAAAGTCTTTGTCTCAAAATCAAAGTGTGGAGCAGAACAAATCAGTGGGTGTTGGGGAAGTCAGAGAAAGTGTGAATAACTGTGATGCCCTCTGGACATAGAACAGAGAATATTTTTTCTCCATACTTTTTCTAAGGAGTATAAGAATAATAGAGCATAAATGAAAAGAAAATCATAACCATGGGTGAGGAATGCAGAAAAAACATCTTGGGTTTAAATGCTATATTGAGGAGAAAATGACCAGGCAAAAGTTCTAGAATGAGGCTGAACATGTACAAAAATCAACTCAAAATGAATTAAAGATGAATGTAAGACCTAAAACCATGAAACTCCTAAAAGAAAACTTTGGCGGTAGCTCCTTGACATTGGTCTTGCAATGATTTCTAAAATTTGACACCAAACACAGAGGCCCAAAAGTAAAACAAGTATGTTTACATCAAACTGAAAAGCTTTTATACAGTGAAGGGAGCCATCAACAAAATGAAAAAGCAACCTACAGGATAAGAGAAAATGTTTGTAAACCACATATTCAATAGGGGGTTAATATCCAAAATATGCAAGTAATTCATACAACTCAATGGCATCTAGGTTATTTTGCATATTGTTTCCAATTCTATATTTAGATGGCTGTTTTTAATTTCCAGATTATATCTTACACTATCAGCTATTGACTGTTAGCATGTTGGAATAGATAATTACTTTGTTAAGTCATTTTTGCATTTAAGGTGCAAAGAGGAGTCATATTCACAACCTGCATTCTGCATTTCTTTCTTTTTTGGCTTAATTACTTTTTAAAATTGTCATATTTTGAAAACGTAATGAAAGCATCCTTAATCTAAGACACAGATAAAATGTTCAAACAATTCAGATCCCACAGTCCTCTTCCCACCTTCACGCATGCTTCTAATATATTTCCTTAAGGTAGCCCCCCTCACTCACCAATCTTTAGGGTCAATCCAGAATGCAGGTTGTGAATATGACTCCTCTTTGCACCTTAAATCCAGGTAGAGTGTCAGTATCTATCTGGTGTCTTTTAATGAATATCTGTGAAGAACATCAGACCATTCAACAAACCCTATCAGAATAATATGATTTGTACCACCTTCCGAATTTACAAATGAAAATATTATTTGAAAAATAAATGCCTTATGAAATCCCACAAATAATATCTATGTTTTCCTCCTTATTTACATCTTGTTTTTCTGTGAAAATAAGAAGTTAAATTAGTCTCATACTTCCATTTCCTAATGTCATGTTATCCCCATGCTAATATGTACTCAGCTAGATGACTGCTAGCTTACAGTTTCATAAAACTTATTTTTTTTATATTTTAACATTTCAGAAGTCAGGATGGCTCATATAATTGATGGCATTCTAGCATTGTGTCATTGTTTAATTGGCAGAGGTTTTTCTCTCTTAGTGATGCATATAATAATGATGAATTAGATTGAATAAGGATTTGATGAAATACAGTATTTTAATGCTTCAGTTTTGTAAAAAGACAATGCTTTGTGCCTGGGGAGAGTGAGATTTTAGAGGAGAATTAGAATAATGTAACATCAGTCGTATCATGTTTATAGAGCTCCTGCATACATTGGATCACTTGATTAACATAATAGCAGTAGATTTATTATTAGCCTAAATTCATACCTGAACAAAAACATGCTTAAGTGACTTGCCCAAGGACATTGATTCACAAGGTCAAGAACCATGTTTATTTTAATTACGAGTATAATATAGTGTTGGCTTGTAGTAGTGTTGTAATGTACCCCACGAATCACACCAGGACGACTCAAGAAATCGAATTAAGGAGTCACATTTATTTTGAAGCTGGGATTTCGAGGGGGCATTTTGCTCTCCAAATCTCATGGTGGTTAAATGACGGCAACACCAGATTTATATAGGCAAAAATCACAAAGGTATTGATTACATCTCGGGGTTAGGAATGAGGAACCTGGTTTGCAGAAAAAGCAGTTTGTTACAGAAGCAGAATTGAGCTGATTAGTTATCTACAAAGATTAATTATAGTTTCGGGTCTTGGGACCATTGAGTCAACGGAAACACATTATCTGGTGCCACTGAGGCAATTTAGAGTAAACGTGCTGTCCTGACCTCCAGGTACAGAGGAATGTGGTTTCTAAAACCAGTATGACCACAACCAGTGGGTATTCACATTACAATCAATAGGGTATTCAATCTAATGGGATGATTTATATAATTCAGAAAATCAAAATAACTTTTCTATTATTTTAGCAAGCAAATAATGACAGAAGCCAAGTCAAAAGGGTTAAATTATTAAACACTTACCCAAACATGGTTGCTACCATGCTTCAGTAGGAACTTAATACAGATTTGTAGAATAAAGGAAGGATCAAGTCATACTCAAGTTTACTTATTGTCATTTAAATATGATCCCTTTCCTGTTATAACAATCCATCTCCTTCATCTATAGTACTTCACTGTCTCTCATAGATGATAAACTCATTAAGGGATAAGACCAAGTAAAGCTGTATTTTTAAAAAAATGATTCTGACAATATATAGGATAGTTAGAAATGGAAGGGATTTTAAAGATTGCTTATCCTCTTATCAAAGAAAAATAAAACAAAGACCAGAGATTAAATGATTTATTCAAGTTTATATGACTAGTAGATGGCAGACCTTAGTCTTGAAGCAATCATTCTAGCATTTAGCATCTACGACCTCCATCTCCTGATATGGTTGGTTTGATAATTGAGATCAGCTAAATCTCTTGTCTTCGGGATTAGTCTGAACTTCTCATCCTATGTACAAATTGCTAGCATTTTCCACTGAATGCCTTATAGGGGCTTCAACCCCAAATTTTGTAAAGCAGAACTTATTATGGCCTGTTCCACCTTGCTCTGTTTCCTGTATTCCCATTTTAGGTAATGGAAGCCTCATTTTCCCAGTCAAACTGGCACAGACCCTAAGAATCATCATTGATTTATTTCTCTTTCTCACCCCCCGTATCAGATTAACTGCTGGGTCTTACTAAATTCACAACTTACGCATTTCTCAAATCTATCTCTCCTGTCCCATCAATCATTGTCCTATTTCAGGCCATTGCCACCTACCTCCTAAAATATTTTAGTAGTACCTACCTGATCTCCCCTGTCTTGGGTTTTGTCCCCTAAATCTATTATCTATTCTATAAATTGTAGCCATATATATACATATACATAT
>NW_006296540.1:1831620-1834150 GCF_000327345.1 Myotis davidii
GAGAGAGAGAGAGAGAGAGAGAGAGAGAGAGACTGACTCTGATCTTGATTCTATTCTGTTTAAATCTTTACTAGTTCCCTTCATATTTAAATCCAAGCCCTTAGAATGAATGACCTACACCTTCTTGCAAATTCTGGCTTCTGCCTAACTCTCTGCCCTGTTTCCCATTGCAACACATACTTGATAGTCATACCAGGAATTTAAGCACAGTTATTAAGACCTCTGCCTCTGGAGTTTCACAGATAGGAACAAATCCTGGCTCTAGTTCACTAAATGTTTAAGTTTATTTTAAGTGATTGTATTTCCCTAAGCCCTCGGGTTCCTCATTTGCAAAATGGAGCTAATATTAGTTTCCATTGTATTGCATTATTGCAAAGGATAAAGGAGATAATCCCTATAAAATGTTGATCATTACTTAACACATAGTTGTAAGCAACAATCAATAGTCTAGGAATATAATTCTTTTCTGTCTTAGCTTGGCCAATCCTCCTCATCATTGAAGATGGCCCAGTCCTCATTCAACTTGAAACACATCCTTAATGTGCCTCCCCCAGGCAGTGTTCCTTCGCCCTTCGGCTCTCTGAATATTGTCATCATAGCATTGTCCATGCTGTGCTTGCTGACTTACATGTCTTGAGGGCAGTAACTAGTATTGTGTCTGGTACAGAGAAGCCACTTGATAAATATTCATTGAAATGATCTAGAGATCATGAAAGAATGATATCACTGCTGTATTCTCAGCTCCTGACTTGTATGTAGTAGGCAAGCTGATAAATATCTGTTGAACAGATGAATTAGTGAAATGAAAGATGGATGCTCTCCTTGCCAGTTTTCTCCTTCTATGTTTAAGAAAGGAAAAACTGTTCCTCGACCCTGGCTGAACCTGAAATTAAACCAACAAAGACAGATTAACAGAAGGAAATGTATCGATTTTTTAATGTAAGTTTTACATGGCATGTGAGTCTTCACCAGGAAATGAAGACTAGGAAAAGCTGTTAAGCTTGAGCATTTTTATACTAGGTTTGTTTAAGAGTGGGAAGTCATGAGAAAATGTGATAAGACCAAAGGATATGAGCTAAGGATAGTAAACTGGGGGAAGCTTAGCAAAGCCTGTTGCTTCATATTCCGGTCAGTGTCCCTCCAGCTTCAGAGATAAAGATGCCACTTTCTTCCAGGTGATGGTGATGGGAGGAAATCTATGAGATTTCTATGACCTGCTTCAGGGAAGAAAGGGGAGGGGAGTCAGAGAGTCTTTCCTAAACCTCTTGTTTCCAAATTCCTTCATCTTAAAATATTCTATATGCCCAAATGCCAAATTTTGGGGTACTGTGTATTTAAACCTACCAGAATACAATTCAAGGGGGGAGGGAATTCTGTTATCAATCTCTGATCATCCGTATTCGCCACTTCATGGTAAGATGCAATACAAATGGTATCCGGGACCTTCCATTACTCTTATTTTAGAAAGTGACTAACAGTTCTGCCTGTGACTTTAAGGCACCAACATGTGTCTAACCATAAAGATAGGAACTTTTGGATGTGGCCATTAGACACTCCCTCTGACAGAACAGCTGCTCCTGTCACTGCAGTTGTGTTTTCTCCTACGGTTTTGTGTTTTCCTGGGGACCTCATCAAACAAGCACACCACCTCCAAGCTACGTTAGGGTTCACTGCCTTGGGTCTCAAACAGATGTTACTTGCGGTGTTGCTCTGTGCATAGAAGTTGGCTCCATCTGCCAGAATTTCTGCTGCGAACACTTGCAGGTCAGATCATTTACATAAAAATATGCTAGAATTACAATTGGGAGAGTCAATGCCAAAGAATAATTTGGTGCTGTAGCCTTGCCTTGTCTGCGATAGTGATCAGGATAGATGACCCCTCTGGTCTTTCAGGACTTCATGCCAGTCTCTCTCTTGTCCCACATATTGGGATCTCTTCATTCTTGGCTGGTTTTTGCAGTCTATTTTCTTTTAGGCCATTTTTGTTTTTCTTTTCTTTCTCCTTCTCCTCCTTCTCTGGCTCTACTTGAGATTTTTTTCTTTCCCTCTGCTTCTCACTGGGGGTCATTGTCAGCAGTTTTAGGGCCATTTATGGCGTCACGGGTGAAGTCTTACCGCTTGCATCCAGATTTAATTCATGTTATGACTGTAAGTATATGAAATGGGACAAAACTTGGAGAATCAGTGGAAACTTGGGAAGCCAGGTTATCGCAGAACACGTTAAATCAGTAAATTTGCAGAATTAACTTCTTTTGCACTGTGATTCTATAGGAGTTGTTCTTTTACCTCCCTTTGAGAATTTTCTAAGTTCTGCCTTCAATTATTTAAACAACAATAATATGAAAAGCAACTGGGCATCAGGCACTGGGCTGTATGGCTTATGAATATAACAAGAAAGTTTGCATTAATATTTGCAGATCATTGACTTTATGGAATAAGACCAAATGACACATTTCATCTTTCCCAACACCCTGCCTCCTTTCAGCTACCCAGACACCAAGCTCTTTACTTTGTATGTACTGGCAGGAAT
>NW_006296540.1:1834167-1841781 GCF_000327345.1 Myotis davidii
GCTCTCTCCTATCCACTGAATTGGAAATCACTCACTTTCCTGACTGTCAGCCCCTGGGAAACGATTTTCCTGACTGCTCTATCTAAACATATTTCTCTTCACCGTTTTCTCTTTTTATAAAAATATGTTTTTATTGATTGTTTTAGAGAGAGAGAGAGGAGGAGAGATAGAAACTTCAATGAGAGAGAGACATTGATCACCTGCCTCCTGCATGCCCCGCGCTGGGGATGGAACCCACAACCTGGACATATGCCCTGGCCAGGAATTGAACTGGTGAACTCTTGTTTCATGGGTCAACTCTCAACCACTGAGCCACACCCACTGTGCATCTCTCTTTAATCACTTTATTTCACAACTCCTTGCCCTCCATTTTTTTTTATAAGCCTCATTACAGCATGTAGTTATTCTATTCATTTGCCTATCTTATTGGAGTTTTTGGTCAGTTTCTTTAAATAGAATATAAGCTTCATATACTCTACTGAAAGGAATTGTGAAATGATAAGAAATACATATATTTCTTATACATATATATTTGTGTCTACCTCAGTTCCAGCTAATATTTGGTCTTTAATCCTGCTTCTGACAAAGAGCTTCTAAAAACTCTTATAATCTCCTGAGTGATATGGTTTTTGACCGAGTTTCTAAATCCTTGGAATTTCCTGGGTGACGGGAGCATGTTTTGTCTAATGAGGCAGCTCTTGGTGGGCTCCTTGATGGGTCCTGGTCACTGAAAAGGTCAAGCCATGGTTAGAAGCTTGGAATTCTCATTCCCAGCCCCGATTCTGCAGAGGGGGGCGGGGACTGGAAATTGAATTAATAATACATCATAATAGATCATGCTTGTGCAATGAAGCCTCCATAAAACCCTCCAAAGCATAGGATTGGTGAACACATCCATGTCCCAGGAGGGTGATGAACCCAACTCCATGGGAGCAAAAGTTACAGCCCTATGGATCCTTCTAGACTTTGTTATATGTCTTTCTTCATTGGGCTTTTCTTCTGCATCCATTACTGTGTTCTTTATTATGTAATGAACTGTCAAATGTAAGTAGATGCTTTACTGAGTTCCGTGAGCTGTTCTAGCAAATAATTAAAGGCAAATAGGGGGCTGTGGGAACACTGATTCATAGCTGGTCAGTCAGAAGTCCGGGTTACAACATGGGACTTGTGATTGGTGTCTGAAGTGGGTACAGTTTGTGGGAGTTGAGCCATTAACTTGTGCGACCAGGTAGAGAGTGAGAGAACTAAACGGAGTAGTAAGATACTCATCTAATGTTAGGGAACTGGTCAGTGTGGGCAGAAACCCCCAGACAGCTGGTGGCCGGAGTAATGGCGAAAGCAGTAGTAGTAGGAAGGGAAATGCTACAGTTTTTCCTCTACAAGGTCCATCTCTCTCTCTTCCCCCTTGAATTTGTAGTGTCCAGACCACTGTATAAGCTCAATAAATACTGTTTAGTATGCCATGCACAGTTCCAAGTACTTTATATGCATTAATTCACTTACTCTTACAACAACCCTATTGGGGGGATGTTATTATTGTCCCTCTGTTGCAGCTAAAGCAGCTGAGACATAACTTGTCAACGGCCACACAGCTAGTATGAGTGAATAGGTATTCAAACCCAGGAAGTCTGGCTTTGGAACATGTGCTTCTAGTGAATACAACCACAAAAAGTTTAATTTATATATATATATAGATATGAAAATGTTCCTATGCAAAAGGAGATGATGCAGTCAAGTGATACTGATATGTCTCCAAATAACTTTACAACACAAGAATGATGTTGTCCCCTGAGTGTCCTCTGCAAGACAGGAATAATTTCCAGGCTAGTGAAACTAGACTCTTGTAAGCACTAAGCTATTAAGATTTTAACATATCCAAAGGAAGAATGTGTCAATCAGAAGGGAGATTATTCTGCAATGGAAATAAATAACACAAGAAGGATAATTAAAGAGGTGTTACTAGACTAAGGAAATCATCATCCTTCACCCATCTCTCCTCAAGTCTGGGAATGAAGATGGTAACTTGATCAACAACTTATCAGTGTTCTTACTTTTTTTCTTTTTCATTTTAATTGTGGTAAAACATGCATAACATAAAGTCTACAATGTAACCATTTTTGAGTGTTAACTTTTCAAGCCTCAGATGAGATTTTGTGTAGCTAATCAAGATGTATGTGCCCTAGTCATACGCTTATGTCTTAATTTCTTGTTATACTGTATGGATTTTAGCAAGCGTACTTTGAAAGGTAGTGTTGGATGGAGAGGTAGAAGAAAGAAATTAAGACTTTTCTGTATTGTCTTGCAAGATAATCATAACAGCCTACTCCTGTGTGAGCAGTGTGGGCTTGAAAGTAATAAAAATGTTAGCAAAATGTTTATTTTCCTAGAATTCATGAATGCATTTCTTTGGGAGGGGGGCCACGTATGTTCTATTCAACAGTGAACTTCTCTGCAAGAATCATAAATTTTTGTGACTGTGCTAAAGTATACATCAATAATGTATTGTTTGTGTGTCTTGGAGTGTTATATTCTCACTGGACCAGCGTGATTAGTGTGTTCGAGGTAGAATAACAAATTTGAAGAAACACACTGCCAGGAACGAGGTGGGCAGTGGATTGTGGATAGGAAGTGTGAGGTCTCCTAAAAATCATCATGGGATACCTACACGGCTTTTAAGGAATAGGAGTGAACCCAAGGATAAGAAAGCAGGGTTAGGGAAAAATTGATATACTATGCAACTTTAAATGGTATAGTTTTCCTTTAAATAGGAAGTGAGAACAAACCATAAAACTAAATGACCTGGCTTACCCTCCCCGCCACCCCCCCCCCAAACATCTATGGTGTCAGAAGGAATTTAATTTCTTGAACTCCACCATGGAAGAAAATAGCTAGGAAGTACATTGAACTCAAAACCAAAATAATGACCTGGAGTAGATGGACTAAAAACCATCCATAAATATTAGTGAGAATGCTTTGAGGAAGAGGATATATAACTAGCCATTTGGGCTCTAGTCTTCCAAGCGTAGTCCAAGGAGAGGATGCACTCGCAGTATCCCACCTGTCTGTTTCCAAGAGCAGGTGGATCAGGCTCCCCTAATCTGGGTCAGTCATTGTTAAAACTGCCCAATTGGTGCTGTGTTTCAAGCCTGTGATATACAAACATCTGATCATCAATTAGTTTCCCATGTAGCTTGCTTATGTGAAGAAAATATATTGCTTCAGATTGCTTATGTTTGACCCACTTGGCCAATAGAATTCTCTTGATCAAGTAATAAGCTGGCATTTTAATAGCACTTTGGCTTGCTATGTAAGCTGCCTACTAAGAGGGGTTGTACTGGCCATGCTCTTTGTGTCTGTTCTCTTTGGATACTGCAGTTCCTGTTCTATACTAATTAACTATGATTTTATATATCCATCTATATGGGTCTGGTAAATTTGAGTCACCTCCTAAAAGAAAATTCCATTCTTTTTTTTTTTTGATAATTCCATTCTTAATGTGCAGAATAAATCTAGTTTCTGAGACCAAAGGCAAGGGCAGACTTGGACTGTGATCAATTTATCAACACTCTTGCTCTGGCGTCTTGATAGTCAATAAAACGGAGCTCCCCAGGTGAAATTCTTTTTGTGTTACCATGACTTGCCATTCTTATGAGTCCTCTTTCTCATATATTAGAAATATCATGTGTTCAGGTTTACATGTATTATACACAGAGATTTACTGAAAAATTAAAACTGGAACTGCTTTTGGACCCAGTGATCCCACTTCTAGGAATATATCCCAAGAAACCTGAAATACCAGTCAGAAAGAATGAATGCACCCCTATGTTCATAGCGGCACCATTTACCATAGCTAAGATCTGGAAACAGCCCAATCACCTATCAGTAAATGAGTGGATTAAAAAACTGTGGTACATTTACACCACAGAATACTATGCAGCAGTAAAGAGGAAGGATCTATTACCCTCTGAGACAGCATGGAGGGACCTGGAGAGTACTATGTTAAGTGAAATAAGTCAGTCAGATAAAGAAAAATATCACATGATCTCATTCATATGTGCAATCTAAAGAACAAAATAAAGTGATGAACAATATAGATCCAGAAATGTAGATGCATGGAACAGACTGTGGGATCTCAGAGGGAAGGTGGAAGTGGGTGGGTACGTGGGAGGAAATCAACTAAGAATTTATATGCATACTAGAGGCCAGGTGCACAAAATTTGTTCATGGGGGCGGTAGAGGTCCCTTAGCCCAGCCTGCACCCTCTCACAATCTGGGACCCCTCGGGGGATGTCCGACTGCCGGTTTAGGCCTGATCCTGCAGGAATCTGGGACCGCTGGCTCCTAACCATTGGCCTGCCTGCCTGATCACCCCTAACCACTCTGCCTGCCTGCCTCATCACTCCTAACCACTCTGCCTGCTTGCCCCAACCCCTCTGTCTGCCTGATTGCCCCTAACCACTTGCCTGCCTGCCTAATCACCCCTAATCACTCTGCTTGCCTGCCTGATCACCCCTAACTTCCTCTTCCTGCCTGACTCATAGCCCCTAACCACTTGCCTGCCTGCCTGATTGCCCTTAACTACCTCTGCCTCGGCCTCCAACTGCCGTGGCTTCGTCTGAAATGATGTCCAGAAGGTTGTTGGGCTGTCTGGTCTAATTAGCATATTACCTTTTTATTATTATAGATATGCATAACCCATGGAAACAGACAATAGTGAAATAGTGAAGGCCTGGGGCAGGGGTGGGTGCAGGCTAGAAGGGATCAATGGGGAAAGATGGGGAGATCTGTAATACTTTCAATAAAAAAGCTAAATTTTAAAAAATCCCAGAAAAAAAAGAACTAACGTGGCCTTTAAATAGCTGTTTTCTGACCATTTCAAATAAAACTGTTGAAGAATATGCTGCTTCTTATATTAGCTCTTATAATTTTTCAGTGTCATGGACGAACACTTGAAGGGGCTCAGTGTGGTTTTCTTTATGGCCCACACTCAGTGTGCTTTTCTTTATCATCACACTGGGTGTTCCAAATTTTGAACTAAAGCAGAAAAACCTGACTGATATTAAGCAGAGGAACTTGCATCTCATCATTCTCTCAATCCAATGTCTTAGTTCTGCTCCTGCAAGCTGTTGGAGTTGCCAGGTCATGTGATCCACATACCAGACTTTCTGCTTTAAGATTTGAACTGTCCATTTGAAAGAGAATCTGAGAATGTAGGATTTTGGGGACCTAGAGTTTCACTCTTAGCTTTAAACTCTTTAGCCATTTTTAATGGCTTTGGACACTTTCTTTTCCAAAATAACAATTTTAATTCATTGTGAAGTAGAGATATACTTTTCATGGCTTTTTATTTTAAATTCATATGAACACTAGATAAGAGAAATTGTGCCAATACTTTTTGAACAATTGCTGTAAAATGTGCTTGTGGCATTTGGGGGACAGAGTGCCATAGCAATTCCCCTGGAATTGTTTGGAATATCTTAGTTATTGTGTATGCATTGATGCATTCAAGGTAACTGCAATTCCAATATCTTGTGGGCGGGCTGACCAGAGTCAATCATCAGAGTGTATTGCCAATGCAGATTTCCCAAGGAATTAGGCTATTTCCATGTTTTTGTTTTTGTTTTTTTCAAGAGATTCTTTCTATAAGTGTTTAAAGGTAAGCGGAAGATGCAACTTATGAAAGTGTATTGCTCCATATTTATGTGTATATAGAACATTTGGGAGAAGTAGGTGCATACATATCTGTAAGATAATGCCATGAGGTCCTGATATGAGGTGGGAAAAAAGGCATAAGCACAGGGAATGTGCTTAGTCTATTAATGAAGCTTATTTCTTGGAAGGTATATATTTATAGCTCATGAAACGAGTTCCTATTTTGATTGAAAATCTTGAAATGAGATAAAATGATTTTTGGTACATTTTGATAAGTGAGGTATACATAAGAAGGTCATGGAAGCACAGCATAAGGTAGCTCCTGTATAAGAGGGGGTCTCAGAACAAAAGTGTCCCCTCATGTTCTAGCTTGTGTTCTCCATACAGGCATCCCCCCAAAAATGTATATACACTTTAACAGCCGATAGCTCAAATTTGAAAATGAAATGTATTTTAATACACACTGCCCTTATAACTGTGCAAAGTGTGTGTATACATTTTTTGGACACCCTATATTTTTGTACTTGCCTCATCTTATTCGCACTTTGGAGGGAAAACTGGTTCTATTTCATTCCTGTATCTTTCGTGTCATCTTACCCGGTGCCCTGCAGAGTTGATGAGGAACGGACGACTGTGTACATTAAATTACAAAGAACATCGTTACCATGTCGGTCGCAGCCGGAGCCGAGACTTTGGGAATATTGTTACAGTGAGGCTACAGCTACTTTGCAAGTTGAATGCTATTAGTAGTAATTAAAATGAGGGAATATTCTCATATCCAACATGTTACCACAATCAAAAAACCGGTAAGATTGTTTTTTCCTGGAAGAAAAACTAATTGGAAAAATTGCTCCTGGCTGGGTGGGGTCTCAGGCTGCACTCCCAGACTGTCCAGGGGAGGCTGCAGGAGGGCTTTGCGGATGAACAGGGCCATAAGCTGTGCGCTCAGTTGGCCAGGGCTGCAAACTGGGCTTGGTAGAACACGGGTTGTTCTCTGAGGTTAGACAAGGTTACTGACTGGTTTCTCTGGTCAAGAGGGGCCTCCAGCTGTACACTGCCATTGGGTGGCGCTAGAAACTGTGCTCTGAGGCTGGCAGGGTTGCTCTCAGTGCTCCCTGGTCAGGGGTAGTTGCAGGCTGTGCTCTGCAATTGGGCAGGGTCACCACCTGGGCTCCCTGCTTGGGTGGGGGCTCAGGTCATGTTCAGCAATAGGGCGAGGCTGTAACCTGGGCTCCGCTGATGGTTGGGGTTGTAGGATTTACCCACTGTTCATGGTACCGTAGTCTGAGCTCTGAGCACGCCCAGAGTTACTGTTCAGGATCCCTGGCTGTGTGGGGACAGAGGTTATGCTAATCAGTGGACAGAGCTACTGGCTGGACAGTCTCTCTGAGCTGTGCTGGAAAATGGGCTCTCTGGTCAGGAGAGACTGAAGGCTGCCCTCAACAGCTGGGCAGGGCTGCCCATTTGCTTCCTTCCCAAGTGGTGATAGAAAGGGCTCCATGGCTAGTACAGTCTGTTGACTGGGACGCAAACAGGTAGAACTCTCAACTGAATTCCCTGGCCGTATAGGGCCACCCTTGGCCGTCCACATAGACAGAGCTGCTGGTTGGGACCTCTGTTTGTGGGCTGCTACAAGCAGGAACGTGGTCCACCAAGATCTGAGGCCTGGTCGCTGTAAGCTCCCGCCCTTTCCCCCATCTGTATCTGGTCCCAAAAGGTCAAGTCTGGCAGATTCCCACAGTGAGCCCCGTGAGACAAGGCCAGAATGGGCCTCTCAGGAAGAGTACCAATGCTTAGGGAGCCGGATCTATATGTTGCACTCTTTTTTACCCCTGGAGAAACCATAGGCAACTGACCCTCTCCTTACTACACTGTGATGATTGGGGGAGAGTGTTTCCCTCAGAGAGTAGCTGCTCCTCTTGCCCTTCTATTATGATCCTTCTCAGCCTCTGTGTGTGTGTG
>NW_006296540.1:1841828-1842316 GCF_000327345.1 Myotis davidii
TTGACCATGGGTGGTTGCTTGTTGGTCTGTGAGAGAATGAAATCGGGAACAACTTACAGCACCATCTTTATCATAATGTTTATCTTAAACACAGAAGCAGTATTTCCTGGGCCTTCTCTTATCCAATCTACAGATTCTGGGTGTTCCCAGACAACATTTATAAATGCTCCTGGACTAATTCTCTTAATAACCCATCATATCCTCTCCTCTCATTCAGCAGTGGGACAGCCCTTTGCTTTACTAATGGCGACTTCAAGAAAAATGTCCTCTTTTGTTTCAGTTTAGCTCCAATTCCTGGTGCCTGGATTGTGCTGCAATTCCAGGAAGTTCTTTAGTACCTTAAGTGCTAGGGTCCAACCCCAGCAGGTCCAGGGGTCCCCAAAGGTGTGGATGGAGTTGGCGAAGAAGGAATGACACAGAGACAGCGTTCAGTTGATCAGCAGCCTTGCCAGGATCTCTAGCCACAATCTCCAGCCAAGTTCTGTGTC
>NW_006296540.1:1842607-1886768 GCF_000327345.1 Myotis davidii
GGTGACCTTGGTTAAAACACATAGTGCCAAGAAGGTGAGCAAACATATTAAGAACAGTATGCCATATATGCCAGGTCCCTTGAAACAGCAAGGATGGACCGGCTCCCAGCACTTAAGCAAATAACTTCTTGGTGGCATTTCCCTATTTCTTATTGAGAAATGTCTAGGTATTCTGAGGGTAATTATAGAAGTGGTTTAATATGGAACTGCCCCTTTTATTAAAATTTTTAAAACAAAAATGTATTAGATACCTATTAGAGACCAAAAATTATAATAAACTTTCTATATACAAGAGGAAATATTATATGATTCCCACCTTAAAGGAATTTACAGTACAGTGGGAGAGACAGATAGACATACTGACAACTTAAGCTCTGCTTTTTAAGTCCTATTCCTAATGTATTGACATTGCTTAGATGCCACGACCTTTGAGGCAGGGTTCAGGATCTGAAGGAGGGGCCAGTGCACAAATGAATATGCTGTACAGGAAATATGAATTTAGAAAGCATTGGGGCTAGGTGGAGACTCTTTCTTGAAGAGACACATGGACTTCTGCCCTGGTCTGCCTTTTATTTACTTGAGTACACATTTGCCCTTTAGCAATGCATACAGGCATATCAAAGGTAAAGTTTGGTAAACAGTAAAAGGATGATCAGATTAGGGAATTGCCTTGAGCCACCACTATCTCAACACAAACTATAGGTGCTTAGTGTCAGCACTGCTAAGGCCAAAGGTTCATGGGCCTTTGGCGTTTCTTGGTGCACTCTGTGACAATATAGGCAAGCGGTGGCTTCTGGCATTTAGGTGCTGATCTATGTGCTGAATATAAAAAGGTGCTTAGCTTTCTCTCTCCTGTTTCCCTGCAGTGACTGTTTCATTTTACCAATCTCTATCTCTTCCCTCCATACTGAACATTAGCAGATAACTTACTCCTTCTTAAAGGTAAAGTGGGAAACTGGGGTCAGGAAATCCCACAAATTCATACTGTCTCTTCATCTCCTCACTACCATTTCCTGCCTTGCTCTTGCATCTGTCTTCACTTTTCTTCACTCTGGCAGTTCAGTGCAAGGTGAGTTCTTGCTTCAGGCCAATCTGTTTACTCTTGTTTCACACTTCTCTTCACATCTCCAGAGGTCCTGCTCCATCACATGCTTCCTTTTCTCTCAGTTCCAGCCCATCTCTATCCTTTAGCTTTCTGCCATAGGCATTGTTTCATGGTATCAGCTCCAAAAAACCAATTTCCCTCTCAGTTTATTTCTATATTTACCACAGCTTCTAGAGAGCGTAGGCACACTCAGATGAATCCACAATTAAATATTACTATGCAGCCATCAAAATTATAAGGGTGAGTGATACTAAGTTCTGATTATATGTGGAGCAAAATGGACTTCCAGACACGGCTGGTGGCACATTCACTTTGGGAAACAGTTTAGCTTTATTTAATGTATTTAAGGTACATATACCCTATGACAATATAGGAATAGTTCTATTCTTCAGAATGAATATACTCACAGAAATGTGTATATAAATATTCATGGAGAGACTTAGGAAATGATGTTATGAAAGTATTATTTATAATAGTATTATTTATTATTTAAACAAACTGGAAAAAATTAAAATTACCAGAATATAAAATAATCAAATTATGATGCATTTATGTAATGGAGTATTACATACAATACTCACAGCATATATGATTCTCGCAAACATAATGGTGAACAAGAAAGCAAGACTAAAAAGAATAAAGGTGGAAAAATTCCATTCCTAGAGTTTGGAAAACAAAGCTAAACTATTCCCTTTAGGTGTGCATGATTTAGAGATGAAACTATGAAACATATAAATATAACAAAGAAGTGTGATTTCATAAAAGTCAGGACAGTAGTTTTCTTTGTTAGATGAGAAAATTATTGGGAATTGGCAAGAGGGTCCCAGTTCTTAGTAGAAACAAATTAAATGGCAGTATTACAAATAATTTGCAGGTAGTGAATAATAATTTCATAATAAACACAAAAATCTTGCTGCTCTTCACTATCAGTGGAAGATCACTAGGTTTGTGGCTGTGCCTTCCTCCTGCTAATGGACAGTGTATGCTTGGCTAGGGCACCTACAACTAAAGCAAATTTTTTTTCTCCCCTGCTCCTCAATACAGAGTAAGTTTTACTTTTACTGATGAAAACTTTTCTTTGGCATTAAAAAAAACCCTACACAATGTTCAAATTTTTTTATTCATTTAGCACATAGTAAATGCTTTACTCCTCTTACTGCTTCACAAATAGTACCTCATCATAACACTTTGAGTCAGAAATTATTACTTCACTTTTAAAAATATATATTTTTATTGATTTTAGAGAGGAAGGGAAAGGGAAATAGTAACATCAATGATGAAAGAGAACGATAGAAACATCAATGATGAGAGCCAATGATAGAAACATCAATGATGAGAGCCAATAATGATTGGCTGCCTCCTGCGTGCTCCTACTGGGAATCAAGCACACAACCTGGGCATGTGCCCTTGACCATAAATGAACGTGGGAGCCTTCAGTCCACAGACCAATGCTCTATCCACTGAGCGAGCCAAACCAGGTAGGGCTATTTGACTTTTCAATTGATAAAGAAACTAAGGGAAAAAGAAGTTAAGAAAGTTGCCCTATATGACATCACTAGTATTGTTGAAGACAGGTTTTAAATCTGGGTTGTCTAACTCCAGGTTGGGACTTGTCAGTCCTATACTATGGTGTCCCCTAGTGTGGTAACTGTTTGTATTAAAGAGACATCAAAGGTAAAAATACACAAAGAAATAAACTTCAGGGGCCTACAAAACTTCAGGGAATACTGCTGTGAATAGACAATACCATTTCAAAATAGAACTATTGGTTTCCATAGCCCCACTCCACCCTCACACAGTTTACCTTTCCCTCAGATTTCCCCTGTCTCAGTAAATGGTACCACAATCCATCCAATTGTTCAGGCAAAAATGTTGAGCCATCCTCAATTTTTCTTTTTCCTTCATTAACTTCATCCAAATTTCCATTGAATTCCAACATATATTCTAAAGAAGCACACAGAAAATATAAATTGAGAAATTTAATCCAGGAGTCAGCAACATTCTCTGTAAAAAACCAGATAGTACAGTGGTTGGCAAACTCATTAGTCAACAGAGCCAAATATCAACAGTACAATGATTAAAATTTCTTTTGAGAGCCAAATTTTTTAAACTTAAACTATATAGGTAAGTACATTGTTATTAACTTAATTAGGGCACTTTTAAGCTGGCCTTTGCTAAAAACATCCTCAATCTGATTGAGGTACGTTCACTGGGGTCGGCCCCTTCCAACTCTCCCATCCACACTCGTCTTGTGTACTTGTTTCGTCTATCTCCTTTAGTTCATCCTCTCTATATGTCCAAACCATCTCAACATACCTTTCTCAGTCCTCGACACTACATCTTCTTTCACTCCACAACGTTCCCTAAAATTAACTTAATAAACTTTACTTAAAGTTTTAAGTCAACTTCGCACTGTATGTATTTTGTGGAAGAGCCACACTCAAGGGGCCAAAGAGCCGCATGTGGCTTGCGAGCCGAGGTTTGCCAGCCACTGAGATAGTAAATAGTTTTGGTTTTGTGAGCCTAGGGTCTCTATCACAATGACTCACTTCTGTTGTTGGGACACAAAAGCAGCCATAAATAGTACATCCACAAATGGGTGTGACTGTTTTTCAATAAAACTTTACTTAGTAGTTTGCTGATTTCTATATTTTAATAATGTTAGGTGTCATATTATGTACACTACACAGTTTACCTGCGGCATGGTACATTGTACATAATTAATGCTCAATTAACTTATTGTATTAATATCAATCAACCCACCTGTTATGTATGGAGGAGACAATTATTATTTCAGGCTAACTTTCTAACTATCAGGTTTCAAGGTCTTTTTCAAATTTTGTTTTCATTGTGATAAATATTTTATAAGTTAGAAAGCACAAAATTCTGGTATTCTTTACTTGGAGTGAATGGAAACTGTTGTGTCTTCTAATCTCTATCAGAGATAAATTGTATATATGGGTATTTTTCAAGATTATGGAAAATAAAAAGGGACACTACCAACTTTTGGGGGCTTATCTCTTTTCCATCTTGAAGAAAATGATCTTACTCTTCTTAGCCATGAACCTAGTGATCTTCCACTGATAGTTAAGATCAGCAAGTTTCTTTATTATGAAGTTATTATTCACTCTGAAAATTATCTTAGTACTGCCATTTAATTTGTTTCTACTAAGAACTGAGTCCCTGATGCAAATTCCCAATAATTTTCTCATCTGCCTAACAAAGAAAACCACTATCCTGACTTTGACAGTTCTGTTGTTCTGCCATAAACTAGTAGTGATTTAATCACACTTTTTGGATAATCATGTGACTGATTCGTGCACTGATATATTGATGTGTGTGAGTGTAGTTAGAGTGGGGGTGGTAGTAATTGTTCATAATACACAACTGTGCTGGTTGCCCAGTAGACATTTAATCAATCAATAGATTGATTACATTACAGTTAAAAAAAAACACCCTGATTCTCTTATTTGAACTCTCTCATCACTTAACTTGTACTGTACAATTTAACATTTTATGGGCTCTCTGATTTAAGTTCTGTGGTTGTTATAAGTGCAAAGTTTTGTTTATCCAATATTCTAAAAAAGTTCTTCGTTGTTGCCTCTAATTCCTGGTGCCCATTACTCAAAGGGCTCCCTCCAATCTGGTGGCTGGATTTTCCTGTCCTTTGGAATTTCTTACACACATTTACACACAAATGCAATAATAGGAAAGTCTCAAACTGTATGGGTGAAAAATACAGTGAGAGATTAAGAAACCCTTGTGGAAGATTCTATAGCTCAGAAGGCTAGTTTAGGTTCGTTGGATCTCTAATCGGGATAGATAAAGAAGGAATGATTCAAGTTTGGGTCCAGAGAAATTGGGAGAAGAGACAAATGGAATGAATGTTTAAGATTTTATATGCTAAATGTCTCCTCTCCCTTATGAGCTCTCTCTTTAGTGAAATCTAAGTAACTCATGGTTTCTAGGGTATGGGCCCTTTCAGGAGAGGAGACACTGTAATGAACCTTGCTTTAAGACTGACTTAAGCCCTAACCAGTTTGGCTTAGTAGCTAGAGCGTTGACCTGCAGACTGAAGGGTCCCAGGTCGATTCCAGTCAAGGGCATGTACCTTGGTTGCGGTCACATCCCCAGTAGGGAGCGTGCAGGAGGCAGCTGATCGATGTTTCTCTCTCATCGATGTTTCTAACTCTCTATTCCTCTCCTTTCCTCTCTGTAAAAAATTAATAAAATATATATTTTTTAAAAAAGACTGACTTAAAACAAGGAAGGAAGGGCAGGGCACAAACTGAAATAAGATATACCCCATTTGTTTACCTGATTAGACAAAGAACTGGGGCATAGCCTAAAAGGCAGCATTTTAAAAATATATTTACCTAATTGATAACTTTTTCAAGTAATGATATTCATGATATTATGTGATAAGCTACAAACCCACAGTGCAGAGAGAACATTTTTGACCAGAAAAATAAATTTATTTAAAATCACAGTGAAGATTTGTGGTAAAACTAGAACACATCTGTTGGAAACATCAACTTGGTTCCTACTATCAAAAAAATTATAACTTTACATACAGTAAAATGTACTCTTTTGTTATACAGTTATATGAGTTTTGAGAAGTGTACACAGTCATATAGCTATACCCATAGTAAAGATATAGAACAGCACCATCACTCCCCAGATGTCCTCTGGCTGTCCCTTTGTAGTGAAGCCATGCCCGACTTCAGCACCCTAGCAACCACCGATCTGCTCTCTGCTATGCTAGTTTTGTTTTTCCCAGAATGTTATACATATATGGAACTGTACTGTGCATTGCCTTTTGAGTCTGGTGTTTTTTCTCTAACATATGTATTGGAAGTTCATCTATATTATTTCATGTATCAATGACTGATCCAATTCTTTTGACTGACACTGTAGTAGTGTTCTACAATTAATGTATCATGATTTCTTTTTTCACCAGTTGAAGGACATTTTGCATTTTGGTTGCTTACAGCTTCTGTCAACTATAAGGTCCGATAAAGATGAATAAAGGTGTCATATAGACATTTGCATTCAGTTTTTGTGTAAATATAGTTATCAGTTCTCTTGGATACATAGCTCAACATGGAATGTAGGTCTTAGGGTAGCCATATGTTTTATTGTAGAAGAAACTGCCAAATTGCTTTCTAGAGTGGTGTACCACATGCAGTACCATCAGCAATGCATGAGTGTTCTGATTGCTCAGTTTCCTTCTCCACACTTGGTATTGTTAGTTGTTTTTTTTTTTTCCATTCTAGTATCTATGTGATGGTATGTTATTGTGGTTTTAATTTACATTTCCCAAACAGTAATGAAGCTGATAACTTTCATTTAAGAACCAGACATCTGCATTAGTTTCTATATATTGTGAATTGTTGCTCCTATAACAAATTACCACAGATATAGTGGCTTGTAAAACAACGTAGATTTATTATCTCACAGTTCTGGAGGCCATTTCACTGGGCTACGATCAAGGTGGTGTCAGATTTGGGGTTTTTCTTGAAATCTACGCAGAGATCCATTTTCTTACCCTTTCCAGCTTCTGTCGTCACCTGCATTCCTTGGCTTGTGACCCCTTCTTCCATATTCAAAGTCAGCAGTATCACTTCCCTCCTTTGTCACCTCTGTAGGGTTAAAGTTAGGGTTTCTGCTTCCATACTACATCTTTGATCTCTGACAATTCCGCCCTCTGTTAAGGACCATTGTGATCACATTTACCTCACCAGGAGGACCCAAAGTAATCTCATCTAATGATCTTTATTGTAATCTCATTTTCAGAGTCCCTTTTATCGTAAATTAATATGTGCATAGGTTCTTCGGATTAGGATGTAAATGTCTTTGGGGGCCATTTGACAGCTTCCCAAATGATGCAAATATCTTCTTTGGTGACATTTCAGTTCAAATCTTCTAATCAATTTTATATTTGGCTGTTTGTTTTTTATTATTGAGTTTTGTTGATTTTTTTTTATCTGGATGCAAGTACTTTGTCATATATATAAATTTCAAAGTTTCTCCCAGTCTGTGCCTTGTTTTTCCATTCTTATAACAGTATCTTCTAAATAACAAATACATTTGTCTATTTCTTCTTTCTAGTTCTATTAGTCTAATTCAGGGGTCCTCAAACTTTTTAAATGGGGCCAGTTCACTGTCCTTCAGATCATTGGAGGGCTGGACTATAGTTTAAAAAAAAACTATGAACAAATTCCTATGCACACTGCACATATCTTATTTTGAAGTAAAAAAACAAGTGTTTTCTGTGGGCTGCATGTGGCCTGCGGGCCATAGTTTGAGGACCCCTGGTCTAATTTATATATTTAGAAGCTCACTTTTTAGGTGCATATGCATTTTGAATAGTTTGTTGCTGAATAGACCTTTTCAAAAATCATTAAGTGATGTCCCTAGCAATTTTTATTGTTATGAAATTCAGTTGTTCTAATATTAATATAGTTCCTGTAGCTTTCTTTTAATTAGTATTTGCATGGTATCCATTTTTCCATTGCTGTAATATTTATATCTTTATATTTAAAGCATGTTTCTTTAGACAGCACATAATGACCTGGGTATTGGGAATTTATTCTGTGTAAAATGAAGATAATTTTTGCTTAATTTGTGTTTTTAGATTATTACATTTAATGAAAGATATTGATGCATATATTGGATTAATAAGTGATCCAATGTGATTGGAGTTTGGTCAGCTATTTTATTTTCTCTGTGGCTATGATATTATTCTTCTATCTGCCTTTTTTCTATCTTCTTTTGAATTGTTTTAATATTTTTATATTCCCTTTTAATTTATCTATTGTCTTTTTTATTATGTTTCAGGGCATTACTTTTTAGAATTTATTCTAGGGATTAAAATACATATCTTAGTTTTTACTCTCTACTTTGATTTTATCACCTAAGAAAAAGTATAGAAGCCTTATACCCACATGCCTTTAACCTCTTTGTTTTATAATTGTCATGTGTAATACACCTATGATCTTTGAACTAGTAACCAGACAATAGTGCTATGTTTGCTTTCTGTAGTCATTCATATTTTAAAGAAACCAGAAGGGGAAAACAGTCATCTTACATTTGTCCACATTTTTATTTACCATGTCTGTTGCTCTCCCGTCATTCTTAAAATTTTGTTTCCCTCTGATGTCATGACACTTCTGCCTGAAAACCTTCCTTTAGCATTTCATTTGGAAGAAGCCTTACTGCAACACATTATTTTAGTTTTTCTTCATATACAATTTTTTTTGCCTTTATTCCATGGGAGACACGTTTACTGAACATAGAATTTTAGGTTGACAGTTCTTTACTTGCCCTTTAAAGGTATTGTTCCACTCTCTCCAGGTCTCCATAGTTTTTGTTGAGAAATACACATACATTTGAAACATTGTTTCTATAATGAAATATATTGTTTTTCTAAAGTTGTAAAGAAATATAATGTTTATATTTCTCATTGAAAACTAAAGTTGTTCTTATCTATACTTTAAAACAGTTGTTCTCTGAGGGGTGTGTGTGTGTGTGTGTGTACATATATCCACATATATGTATATATATATTAAATATTACACGTAGATATATTTTACTGCATCAAGCTCTTCCCACAGGTTCCTGAGGTTCTATTCTCTTTTTATAAAAATAGATTTTTCTTATTGACTTTTAGATTGGATTCTTTCCATTACTCTTTTATTCTTTTTTCTCCCCTCTTCAGTACTCTGTTGATCTCATTCAGTGGTTATTTAAAGTATTAAATATGGTGTTGCTCAGTTCTAAATTTTCTTTTTGTTCACTTTTTATAGTTTTTATTTCTCTGGTGAGAACTTTTGTGTTTCAAATTAATTTCTAGAGTGTTTATTTTTATCTCACACAGTATGCTTTTAATAGCTGACTTAAAGTCCTATTTAGATCATCTTAGGATTGGCAACTCTTAATTAACTTTTTTAATTGGTCACATATTCCTGGTTCTTTGTATATAAATTCATTTTTAATTGTATCCGAGGCATTTTAACACTGCCTGTCAAGTTCTGAACCCTGTTAAAATCCTCTGAAAAATGTGTGTATGTGTATGTGTGTGTGTGTGTGTGTGTGTGTGTGTATTGTAGCAGTCATTAAAATTATTTTCAAACAGCAAGCTCTAGCGAACCTTCAACTTCAGTTTTCAAATCCTTTTCTATTCTGTTTGAGGTTTGGTCTCTTCCTATGACTCCCAGGCCTTGGATTGGGAATTGGGTGGTGATTTGTATCACTGTTTAGTTTTCATAGTCATTGCTATGCTTCTTTGTGTCTCCTCCATGCACACAGTTCAGATGATTCTGGGACTTGTGTCGGTTCATACACAGAATCAAGGGATCTTCCAGCTTTATGCGTTGCAGAATCTATACTTGTAACCGGGCCATCAATGGTTCCGTGCTGCCTGTCACTACTTGAGCCAATTAAGCAGAGGCAGGGTTGCATCATAGATGAGCGTTTATTCCATGACTGCCGACAGTATGGGACAGCAGCAGGTCATCCACAAAAATCTGCTCTGCACCCCACCATAAACCAGCTGCTTATATTGGTTCCATCGCTTACTCTGTACAGTAAGAATTCGCCTTTTAATTTATGAAATGCGGACATAATAGTCACCTCTTCATAGAGTTGGGTGAGGGTGAATGTAAAAAATGCTCAGAACAGTATCCGATACTAGGGCCCAGTGTGGCACAGTCTCAGAGTCACCTGACAGTGTAGCTGGTCACAGTGATTGGTGAGCTTGGGGTTGTGCAATGTTGTGAGGGCCCCTGAGCCAGCTATGGTTATGACTCTTAAATGATTATGCCTTCTCTTAATTCCTTTGTTGTTTATATTTCTCACTGAAAACTAAACCTGTTCTTATCTGTACTTTAAAACAGTTGTCCTCTGAGGTAGAAGATAGAGATTGAATAAAGATTGAAACATCGTGTCCATAAGCCATCTGCTCTTAACTTGAACAAAAGCAAATACAGGGACATTCCTCAGAACAGGTTCTTACAAACTTACGCCCAAGTGGTTCAGTCACTAGCAAAAGAGAAAGCAGCGCTGACTTCCTCTTGACCTGGGCTTCCCACCATGTTGGTTGAGGCCAGCATTCTTCAGAGAGATGCTTCTAGGGGCTGCTGTCTCTTGTCACTAATTCTTCTCTCTTTCTAATGTGACTTATCACTAAACATCTTTAATCGTGAGCTCAGTCTTTTAGGAGGATTTAAATGCAGTTTTCCCCAGGAGAATTTGATACCCAAAACATAATTACATATTGATCTGGTCACAAATCCTTCTGTCAGTACTCATTTCCATCTCAGATTCTTTCAAAGCCCAGGAGAATATTGCAGAGTTATGAAGAACAATGATGATTTCTATTGGGAGTCTTTCTTGGATGAGGGAATGAAGGAATTTGAAAGGCCTAATTCCAGAGTCATTTTAAATCGTTTTGATCTTCAGGAAAGGTTTATGTTCCTCTGTATGCACCATGGTCTTTTGATGACTTCTTTCTTTATGCTCCAAAATATGGCATGGTGGCTAAGAAAGCAAGGTTAGGGGTCCTGGATTTGAATTTGGACTCTGCCCCTTACCAAGCATGATATCTTCTTTTTGCATCTTGTTGCCTCATCTGTAAAATGGGGTGATAACATTACTTTCCTTATTGGGCAGTTATGCGAAAAAGTTAAGAAACTAATAACCTGTGTGCTGTTTAGTCTCTCCCATCCACCTATGCATAGGTCCTATCTTTAATGTTAATAAAATTTTCTTTCTTCTTTTAACTGATTGCATTATTAAAAAAAAAAAGTGGTCTTTCAGGAAAAGTAAGCCTCTACCTTACCAACTTTTGCAGAAAATGTGACAAAATACCACAGTATTAAGTACTAACTTACTCATTGCCTCCCTTCCATGTGTCCGGTAAAAAGGGATAAAGAAGCCCTGGCTGGTGTGGTTTAGTTGGTTGGAGCATTGCCCTGTACACTGAAAGGTGCGTGTGTGGGGAGGGGGAGGGGGGGAGGGGAGATCAACCATGACCAGGTTGATTCCTGGTCATGGCACATACCCAGATTGTGGGTTTGATCCCAGTTGGGGTCAGTGCTGGAGGCAGCCAATCCATATGGATGTTTCTCTCTCTCTCTCTCTCTCTCTCTCTCTCTCTCTCTCTCTCTCTCTCTCCTCTTCTCTTCTCTAAAACAAATTAAAAATGCTTTTTAAAAAAAGGACAAAGAGAAAAATAAAGGGGGAACCAAAACATTTGAAGAAAGTAATGTTTACAGCTACAACCCCTTTTAAAATGCAATGCTTAGAGAAATTGGACCTGAACAACAGGACGGCTTGTTTTAATTTGTTTTAATGTTTGTGAAGTTTTTTGAGATGTCTTTTGTTAGCAGAAAAGTGATGATTTTAACATTTATATTTCCTGAGATTTATTATAGCAATATTTGCAATTCTAGTTAGAATGCTTAGTTAGCTAGAGAATTGTAGGCAAAACAAACTTTGTAGGGAATAAATTCACCATTTCCTTGCTGGGTCATGTTATTAAGGATCCTGTTTTCTCTTGTAAATGTGTTCTACAGACAGGTCCTGCTTCTCCTTTCCTCTCCTGGGCAGAGTCTTTCCTGGGACTGCAGTGAAGTGACTGAAAATCACCAGAACAGCAGGGCCACTTGAACTTCCCCACCTAAACCCCTCCCCTTTCCCTCCCCAGTGCCAAGCATGAAACCAGACCTGGGAGTGGCCCCTAGAAGGATATCACCCTTTTACTTAAATTGCGATGTTTTCATGCTTATAAGTGTTTTTAAAGACAGCCCTGAGGATTTTAGTCTTTACTTTTCTTAACTTCAGCCTGCCGGTCGTTTGTGTTAAAGCTGCCTGATCCCTTACTGAGGCTTCATCAGAAAAAATAAAATAAAATAAAAAATCCATGCCAGTTTTTTGATGGGCAAGACTTTTTGGTTATGGTCAGGAGTTATTTATTTAGCCAGTTGAGACACATGGCGTCTTATCATTTTGGCCAACTAAATATTATTATTACTATCTGGTGTGAGCCATGAACTGTGCTAAGTGCTTTGTGACCTTATTTAATTCTCAAAATGAATCTCTGAGTAGGTGTTGTTGTTGTTGTTGTTGTTATTATTTCCATTTATAGGTGTGGAAACACTAGGGCGAGTGGTGGGGGGACTGCAGACACCCAGCTAAGAAGTGCCCTGCGAGGCTCTGAGCCTGGCTGTCTAATTATAAAGCCCGGGCTTTTATTAACAGGGCTCAGCTCGCTAGCTCTGCCCCCATTTCCTTTGTGAACGTAGGTGACATTAAAATTACGAGTGAGTCACCTTTTAGGGCCCATGTATGGGACATAAGAACCTTGTTGTGGAATTGAGTAGATATGTGAACATTATGTTTTTCATTTCTATGCCGTTTTTCTATTTGCATCTATAAATAACCTTGGAAGAAGCTCTTTATGCATAAAACATTTCATGAATAATTGATATGTAGGTAAATCCCCATGCTACCTATGGGGTCAGCATATTTTAGTTATTTCTTGAGAGTCTAAGATTAATTTTTCAATGAAAATTCCTTGATCCAGGCACGCGTGTCCTAGGCATTATGCAGTCTTAGAGGCACATGCCTATGTCTGGCAATTGACCTAGTTTGGTGGGACTGTTATACTCTGCCTGATCTGGGGATTATACAACTGGTATGGCACATGTGAATGTAATTCCGGTGGGTACCGTTCAACATTCCATTAAATCTGAAAGTCACGCAATTGTCAGTGCTCAGTTATGAGCTTGACAGTTCTCCACTCTGGCATCCATTGCAGGCAATATTCAGGGCTGGTAGGATGAGCCAGGAGGGCATGAGAGGCAGGCACGATAGCCTGGCAAGTCACACATGTGCGTGCGTGTGCATGTGTGTGTGTGGGGGGGGGGTTGTGTGAGTGTAACTTTTATCATATTGTTCAAGGACTTTGGAAATTATCTGCTCATTTATATTATAGAGGCTTTTTGAAAATCCAGTCAGTATTGTGGATTATCAGAAACTCCTCCTATCTAGCTTTATACCTACTGAACACAATAAAAGGGATAGAAAAATGCTTTTGACCCAGATGAGGCATTGAATTTCAAAAGGGGATTTTGAGCTCAGGTTTTGCATAATATTGATTGTCTTCTGTTGCACCGTGCTATGTCGCAAAATACTTAAAGTAACTGACATAGCATTCTGGGAAACAACGTTCTAAAAATGTATGTGTATTTATTTGCTTACTTACTCATTCACTAATTTCATTCTTCAACAATATATTGAGCTCGAATTATATAATGTGCTAGTGACTAGTGATAAAAAGATGAATAAGACAAGATACTAGACTTTGAAGATGTCTTGGTTTCGTAAGAGACCAGACATGTAAGGGAGCAATTGCCCTAGGGTGTGATTAGTTGCAATGCCTGTCTGTACAAGATACATATGGCAACATTTTTCTGTGTCAGTATCAATATTTCATGAACATCATTTTCAATGGCGGCATAATACTCTTTTAAGTGAGTATTTCATCATATACCTGACCATTTTAAAACTTGGTGAAATCTATGCTTTTCCCTAATGTTTTGCTATTATAAATCAACATTTATAATCCACTGAAGATTTCTATGCCCCTCCCCCCTCCTCCGCAGTTTTCCTTATATAGATAATTAGAATAGTTTTTTTCTGAATCAATGGGAATCAAAATTTGGAAACTCACGATACATATTATAAATTGTTCATCTTAAATGTAATTGATTTGTGCCCTTTAAAAATATATGAATCTGCCCATTTCATGGAATCCTTGACTAACCTACTGTAGTGTATTGTATATACTACCTTTTATGATTTGGAAAAATCCTTTAAAATTAGATAAATAAAAATGCTATTTCATATTATTTTCTATTTTTTATATCATTGGAATTTGCATATTTTTGTGTAGCAACATTTATTTTCTGATAAATTGTCTGAACTCTGTAATAGCATCTATTGAAGTATTAGTAATTTTCTTATTGATTTAATGAATACTCATTAACAAAATTAACCGTTGATCATCACATGTGTTCTTATTTTCTATGAGCTCCCACAAAAAAAACCACACAAAGTGAAATATTTATTTCATCCCTGAAATATGCCAAAAGTACAAAGACAGAAAAAGGCCCATACCAGCATGCCGTCTTGTTGGGGAGGGCAGACCCCATCACTAACCACATTAAAATGTAATATGTGTTCATGAGGAAATGATGAATATAGTGTTCTGTGCTCAGTGTTCTGAGGGAGCAGAGGAACGATCAGACTGCACTGTGTTGAAAATAGGTTTTTGTCCTCAACATTCACTTAAATTTGGCTCTAAAACTTCACCGTAGCTGAATGCTGTCCTTCGTGCGGGCAAGTGTGAGACTCTAAAGATGGGTTCTTCATGTTTGAATAAAATTGAATTTTTTTCAACCCAGCATAAGAACCTTCTTTTGTGTTTGGAGAATCCCCAGTTTTTAAGGTTGTGGCTAGGTGTGGAAGGAGCTGTTCACTTCCCATTGCATAACCTGCCTATCTTTATTTGGAGCTGGGCTGTGGCTTCTGGCCCAGGCTGGGCCCCCTGGGCTCCATCTCATAGAGGGGGTGCTAGTGGAGAAGGTCTTTTGGCAGTGGGAGCATCTGTGGCGCCCTCGTGCCTTCAGGCCCAACATCCCTGTCCGGTCCACTGAAGGCCCTGCATTAGCACAAGGCGTGGACTCCCAGGAGCAGGGTTCGAGCAGAATCTGGGCTTTTTTGGAGGCTGCACTTTAGGTGTCGTGGTATTTTCTCTTCTGTTTTTTTTTCTCGTCTGTTTCCTCTGGGTGATCCTGTAAGGTACCTAATAGCCTTTACTTTTTTATTTCCTTTTACAATTTGCATCATCGTGTTGGTTTTTATTGCTTGCAGTTAAGCATGACTGGCTCAGACCTGCTGTCCAGAGATAGCAAGTGAGACCTAGAGGAAACCAGGTAGCGACCCAAGCTCACCTGTAGCTAGACGGTGGCACAGACAGGCCTGGAACCCTTCTCTCTTAATGGCTGACAATTCTCTTCGCACTTTCCTCTGTCCTGTGCACTGCTCTGTGTGCTTCTCTGACTGGTCTGTTTGCTTAGGCCACATCAACCAGATTCTGTGCTTCTGAGCGACACATTCTTTGCCCTCTCCCAATGCTTGTTTCCTCTCACAGCGTGGTTCTGAGCAGAGTCAGAAACACAGAGGCCATCTGACTGTGACCTGTGGGACTTCAGTTAACCTCAATGGAGTGTGTGAAAAATAAGCATAATCCATGTAAAGTCAGTTCAAGCCAATGAATTAAGTATAGCATATGTTATCACAAAGGTAAATAAGACACCATTTATATATTAAGTCTATGATTTATTTGTTCTATCAGTCATCTATCATCTATCATTATCTAAGTAAGCTTTATATATAAAACAGATGATAAATTAAATTATTTGACTTTTTTTCTCTAATCTAATAAACTTATACTAGTCAGTTCATTAGAAGGTAGCGAGTTTGGCAAATTCCTTTACATTCCCCTTTAAGGAAGCATTAAAAAAATGATTTGTGATGCCTTTAAGAAAAAAATAAATTAGGTTTTTAATCATGCTATAGGATTGATATATTCAGTGTTTCTGTCTAAGGGTAACATTAGCTCAATCTGACTAACCATTTGGGAAAAGCTGAAACTGAGAGAAGGAGTACTAAGATTAATTATACACTTTTCTGTAGCTCTATAATTGCTTCATTCATTTTAATTTTTGCATCCTTAGGTAAGCTTCTGGCAGTTTGAATCCCATGGCCTCCTACTGTGTGTCGGGAATTGCTCATAGTTCTTTGGGTTTCCCTAGAGAAACCAGCCCAGGATTCAAGGCCAGTAGGCACACCAGGGAACCATGAGTACTCACTTGATTAATAATAGGAATGTGAAATGTACATGGGAATGCACTTCTCTGATAGATTTCTTCCTGGGTGTGTGTCCTTCTGTGGCTATGACAATGCCTAGGTAATTTCTATTACAGAGTTCAGTGTTCCTATTATAGGAAAACATCAAAAATTATTTGACAATTCTTTTGAGATACATACAAACTTACTTATCCATAAATTTAAATTTTGTTTTTTTTTTAACTTTTCATAACTTTAACATATGGAGCATATTTACACGAATTCAAATAGAACATGTACTGAAATCTTTTTTACATTTATCCAAAGATCCACAATCTTAATATTTATTAGTTAAAATTCTGAGTCAGATGTGAATTCATTTGAATGTTGCTCCTTGGTATGAAATTACAATGTACAAGAGAAATATAAGAAGGTGTTATCTATATATATAAAATACTAGTATGCAAAACGTCCCCTGTGGAGTTTGATTGCTTGCTATGATGTGTGCTGACCACCAGGGGGCAATGCAGAACATGGCAGGCGACCAACAGGGAGCGAGGGAAGAAGGAGGTGGAGAAGTGGGGAAGCGGGAAACCTGATCAGCCCTGATCACCAGCCAGGCCTAGGGGCCCTACCTGTGCATGAATTTTGTGCACCATAAATTTTGTGCACCGGGCCTCTAGTTTAATAATGGCTGTTCATAGCCCCTAATTACCTGTCTTTGGACGAACAATGGCTGCCTTATTTTGAAATGTAAACAGAGGATTGTCCTTTCATGTGTAAATTGGCATTTTCAGCTAGGACACAAGTAGTCTTCAGTTTGTGACATTCTACAGTTCTTTCCAGGTCATCACCTTAGGACTCAGTTGGCCTAGCCTGTGTGAAGATAAGCTGACTCCCAGGCTGGTGGACCCATGTGAGGGTCCCCCCCCCTCCCCGCCCCGTTCAGTTTAGGAGGAGCAGCTAAGAGCCAAGGGCAACTGCAGATTCCCTCCAGGATGGTTCTTTCACTTTTGAGTTGCGTGGTTTTTCCTGAGCAGAGTGCAGTGTGGTTCCTTTCCTGGGTCCTTGTCCAGATGGAACATGGAAAGAAGGTGGCATATGAAAAGGGTGGAAATTTATTGGAAACAAGTACAGCCTCCCACATGGGGGGGGGGGTCCCAAAGGGAGTGACCCACTAAGCTCCTTTTTCCTAAGGTTTATAAAGGCTGCAGTTCTTTGTTTCTTTATACTCCATTCTTATTGGTCACTCTTTTGCAGAATATCAACTTCAAAGCCCCAAACCCACGTGGTGCCCCGCTCTTTTTCTCCCCCTTCAGTGGTAGAATTCCGTATCTCCTGTGAAAATCTGTTTTCCTCTTTCTCCCATTTGTCAGCATTTCTCTATCCTCTATGAAAGTTTGTTTCCTTTTTCTCCCCATACCTTGGCCTTTCCCTATCTTCTGTGAATGGATGCCTTCCTCGCCCCTTATCCTGTGGCACCTCTGTTTTATTTATTTTTCCTTTTCTCTGTGAATGTATGCCTTTCGGCAGCCCCAAGCTCTCACCTATGGGCTCCAAGCCTTCCTCCCCTATGGAACCTGTTTATTTCTAAAACTCCCTAAAACTGCCTATTTTACCCCTAAAACTCCTTTCAATAATAGTCATCCTGAGAGGTAAGTGATATCGCATTGTGGTTTGAATTGAATTTCCCTGATGATTAGTGATGTTGAGCCCCTTTTCATGTACCTGCCATTTGTATGTCTTCTTTGGACAAAATTTCTATTTAGTTCCTCTGCTCCTTTTTAATCACATTGTTTAGTTTTCTCTATTGAATTGCATGTGATATGAAATACCATTATTGAAAGTAACTGCATAAACTTTTTAATATTCTTTGAAAATAATCAGTAAATTGAATTAAACAAACAAATAAATCTGGACCTGGAAACAATAAAAGGTTATGATAAGGTTTGCTTTATATTTTCTTCTCTGTGTGCTTCACTGAAAAGAAAATGAGAAATGAGACTTGGGTTTGAATCATGATTATTTACCTATGTACTAGCTATGCAAACTTGACTAAATTACTTAATGTCTCTTAGAATCAGTTTGCTCATTTTAACTATAATTATGGTCCCATTTTTTGCAGAATACTGATGTGAAGGACATCTGAGATATCACATTAAATGTTTAAAGACGGACCAACAACTTAACAGATAGTTTTTCTTTTCTCTCTGAATCGGAATCAATATAGTTGACTTTAGTTTGATATGATAAATTGTTAAATTCTGCACCATGAAAAGGTAGTTTTATGTTTACTAAATACTAGTAAAAATGCTCAATGTATTTGCTCAATGTAAAAAAGAAACATAAGAAAAGTATAACAATGTAGGAATTACCTTAAATTATAATATTCATACCCAGCTGGCATGGCTCAGTTGTTGAGCGTCAACCTATGAACCATGAGGTCACAGTTTAATTCCTGGTCAGGATGCCTGGATTGCAGCTCGATCCCCAGTGTGGGATGTATAGGAGGAAGCCAATTGATGTTTCTCTCTCATCATTAATATTTCTATCTCCCTCTCTCTCTCTCCCTTGCTCTCTGAAACCAATGAAAAATATATTTAAAATATTATAATATTCACTCACTTCTGCTCTAACTGGTTTGGCTTAGTGGATAGAGCATTGGCCTGCGGACTGAAAGGTCCCAGGTTCAATTCCGGTCAAGGGTAAGTACCTTGGTTGCGGGCACAGCCCCAGTAGGGGGTGTTCAGGAGGCAGCTCATTGATGTTTCTCTCTCGTAGGTTTGGGCATACTCACATGGAAGGAAATGTGGGGTATAAATGTGGTTTCTAACTCTCTATCCCTCTCCCTTCCTCTCTGTAAAACATCAATAAAATATATTTAAAAAAATATTCACTCACTTCTGACATTTTGGAAATAATGTTTTTCCAGATATTGCTGTATCCATCTATAAATATTTATATTTATGTATAGACTGTTATATAAATGGATTTATACAATATATGTTCTATTCCATAATTTTTCCCCTTAATGATTATATTATAGATATCTTTCTGTTTCAACACATACAGATATACAACATTGATTTTAATGTCTGCATAGGATTCCATTTAAGATTCTTGCTTATGTTTCTTGAGTGATTAGTGAGAGCAAACATAATATTTTATATACTAGAGGCCCAGTGCACAAAAATTCATGCACCTGAGTTGGGGGGTGTCCCTCAGTCTAGCCTATGCCCTCTCGAAGTCCAGGACCCCTCAGGGGATGTCAGCCTGCCAGCTTAGCCCCGCTCCTTGGGAGTTCAGGCCTAAGCTGGCAGTCAGACATCCCTCTGGCAGTCTGGGAGCCCTTGGGGGATGTCTGACTGATGGCTTAGGCCTGCTCCCAGTCAGATATCTTTAGTGCCACCATGGTGGCAGGAGCCACTGCCACAGTTCTAGCCAGCCATGAGCCGGCTCTGGCTGAGTGGCACTCCCCCTGTGGAAGCACACTGACCATTAGGGGACAGCTTCTGCGTTGAGTGTCTGCCCCTTGGTGGTTAGTGCACATCATAGCAACCAGTTGTTCCTGGTTGTTCCGCGGTTAGTGTCAATTTTCATATTACACTTTTATTATATAGGATATATATATTTTTTATGTCATGGCGAGGAGTTTGCAGGCTTGGGGAGGGATTAAAGGGCTGAGGTATCAGGGTCATATCCTATACCCAGTGTAGGTAGCCTGTGGTAGAGAATGGAAGGTGCTGTTGTGCTAAGAAAACTTCACAGAGAGTGTTCTCCAAGGCAGCCAAAGGACAAATATAAAAAAGAAAAAAAAGAAGACAACAGAAAAGATAGTTCAGTAAAATTTTCTCAAAATATTTCCAGATTTTCCTCAGTACCTTCCATCATTTCCAAAGACAATCTGAAAAAAAAAAAATAGGGAATTCCTTTTAAATATGAATATTTTTTATGAAGACACTTCTTAACATTCTAATTTATTTCAAGAAACAGTGTCAAGGATTATGAATAATATCCAATTTATATCATATGCTAGACTAAATAAGTAATATATATTAAATAATAAAAGCTAATATTTAATGAGACTTCATTATGTGGCAGCAGTGTAATTAATTTAATTTTTTCAAGTATCCTAAAAACAAGTTTTAATTTTTATTCTGGTTTTACAGAAGAAAAAAAGTGAGGCTCAAGGAAGTTCAAGTAACTTGACCAAACTCATAATAAATGATACAGCCATTTTTTTTCACAACACACAGTACTCTCTCAATAAATTCCATGTAATAAAATTACATTAAATTGTCTGATTCTATTTATTATTGCTATTATATTTACCTATTTACAAAAGCTGTATGTTATAGGAATAACAGAGTTTATTAAATGTGATATTTGTAGTACTCTATTTTTAAAATTTGGCTGTATGGATTTTATATGAAATGTTTATGCCAATGTTTTGAGAGGAAAGTAGAGTTAACTGAAATCATTAAGACTTATTTCTTCTTTTTCAGATGTAACTCATTGTATGTAAAAGAGTAAAGAAATTATGTCTGTGTGTATGTATGTATTTTACGTGTATGTGTATATATTAATAGGTATATTTGTATATATACACACACTCACACCCATAGACACAAATAAATTATATCATTTAAGAAAATAACCTGATCTTATATTTTATTTGATAAACTGTAACTAGCTTTCTAGCTTCTATGTTTAGTAAGGGTAGAAACACAAAATAGTTACTAAATAAATATGTTGCATTTAACTGTACTGCATGGCCAATGAATGAGTTGTCAAAGAATTGTCTTCTGTTCTCTATTTACCTAAAGTTCAAGCTTTAGCTAAAATATATTAACTCTTATAATCGCCCTTGTTTTATCAAAGAAGTTCTAATCTATAGTGTACAGAATTGGAAATCCCAAATGGAGTACTTTGAAAAACAAACTTCTATAAACCAACTGTAAGCACTTTTAAAATGAGTTTGATTTGTATATAAGAAAATATTGGACTGATATCTATTCACAATATTCATTTAATTCTTGCCATTAAACTTCCTATTACTTTCTGTCACTTCTGTAAAGTTATATAGGAGGCAGTACAGGTTTGTGCATACTCACGTGAAAGGAAATGTGGGGTATAAATAAGTTGTGTGCTCTAGAGCAGACTACTTGTTTTCAAATCCTCATCTACAAAAGGGTTACATGGGCAAATTATTTCACTTCTCCATCTCTATATTATCTTTAAAAATGGTGGTAAATGCTAGCAATCAGTTGATAGGGTTACTGTGAGGATAAATGGTAATATAGTAATATACGTACTGAGAATAACTCTTGACCCAAAGTGCCAGGAATAATTAGTTTCCTTATAAAACCCTTTTCCTTTTTTCTTCTTTCTATATCCTATACTTTCAAAACTTGGCCTGTGAAACATTTTCACAGATATATTTTTTTCTGTGCACTAGTAGAACTTTCTTTGAATCTTATTACAATCAAATTATTCTTGTATGGTGATGCAGAGAGGCAGCATAACATGGACCAAAGCATAAGAGCTGTAGAATCAGCGAGAGTTGGGTGCAAAATCTGGATGGCCGTTTATTCTCTGCCTTTGGGGAATATACTATGCGTATGTCCAGTAAAATGAAGCTAACTGAGATCTTTTATTTTTACCTATGCAGTGTCTAGGTTTAGCAACTAAAACATGGTAGATGCTCACAAATAAATTTGTTTCCTCTAATAAATGTAAAATTCTTAATGGCAGGACCATGTCTTATTTATCTGCGAGGTCCATCGGAGTTTAGCATATGTTCAATTTCACTTAGTTTTATAGTATGATTTAGATCAAATTGACACATTCACCCATGTTGTCTGGCATCAGGCATTGCTGGACCCTGGAACTCAAATGGCATCATGAGTACATGGCCCTGCTTCACCCATCTGGTTAGGCTCTATTTTCAGGAAAGCACTTTTTTCTTTTGATAAGACAATTGTCAACAAATCTAGGCGACTATATTTTTCTGTCAGAGAAATCACAATGAAAATAAAACGCCTCTTTTTCAACTGTTTTCAACCGATGTCCACACTTAAATAACATTGGTTCTGGTGGTTGAGGCCCTGCCCTTAAGCTGGAAAGTGTTGAATCACAGTGAAGAAGTGGTTCCTCTCTAGGAAAATGGTGGGGCTCCAACCAGAAAAAGTGTGAGAGGATGCTGAAGGGGCATCTGTGGGTGCTTAAGGCCCTCATTTGAGAAGAAGCCCTACCATAGGGTTGACTGCCTCTTCTGCAAAATTCCATATTCCAACCAAATGTCTTCAGAGGAAATCTCACTCACCCCCTCCCAGTCACCAACCTTTACTCTGAAAAGACCAGATTAAGTAGCAGAAGCCCATTTGTACAGTAGAAAAGACACATGGCTAGGCTAGGAAGGCTTTGGAGGAATGGCTGCCATAGGCATTGGCATAAAGTTGAAAAACATTTTGGTTGTGCCACTTTCACTGAAGCTGATATTATTCAAAGAGAAATGGGATTAAAAAGAGTTGAAAGAGCCCTAACCAGTTTGGCTCAGTGGATAGAGCGTCAGCCTGCAGACTGAAGTGTCCCAGGTTTGATTCCAGTCAAGGGCATGTACCTTGGTTGCGGGGGTGTTCAGGAGGCCGCTGATTGATGTTTCTTTCTCATTGATGTTTCTAACTCTCTATCCCTCTCCCTTCCTCTCTGTAAAAAATCAATAAAATATGTATATATTTAAAAAAAGAGCTGAAAGAAAAGACCTTTATATTATAGGCTGTAAAAGTTAGTAGGTGATAGAAGGCATTTTATTGATTTAACTATTTGAGTACCTGTCATTTGTTGGACTCTGTTCTTTTTTTGTTGATCAAATGAGCAACTAGTTCCAGTGTTACCTACATGTTCTACTAATTCTTAATTTTTCTTCAAATCTCTTTTGGCAATATTTGGTTATACAGCTATTTGTATGTTTATTTAAAATCCACCTTAAATAAACTCTATAAGGGAAAATAGCTTAAGTGCTTGTTCCTCAGTCTATACTAAGATTTCTCAACCTTGGCATCCGTGACATTTTTGGCCAGACTAGTCTTTGCTGTGTACACTTGTGCTGCGCATTGTAGGGCGTTTAGCAGGATCTCTGGCCTTACCCACTAGATGCCAGCAGCATTCCACCTACCTCTGCAGTCTGGTCTGTTTCCCTGTTGTCCCAAGCAAACATATCTCTAGACATTGCTGAATATCCCCTGAAATGCTAAATGGCTCTGGATGAGAACCAGTGGCCGGCACCCAGCAGAGAACAAGGCAGAGAGTCCCTATTTATTTAAAGAAGGAATTCTTCTCCCATATAGCTATTTTATGGAGACCAACCTGAACTGTAGAAACCAAATGTTATCATCATTTCTTTCAAGATGTCTTATGAATCACATTTGTAAAGCTGTTTGCCCTCCCAGAGTATTAGTCTAGTTTTACTCTGACGCTGGCTTCGAAATCTCAATATCTGACATTCTAAAAGGAGAACATTGATTTGTGCATTTGCCTGCGTAACTAATTCCTCGTGGGTGAGTTGGCCACCTAGTTCATCTAAAAGTGGCTTGCTATTTCCTTGAACACCATGAGTCATTTCTCAATACTTTTCTCACCAACTGTAATTTTATATTAGAACAACCGTTATAAGTGATCTGCCTGTAGTGTTTATTTTTCTTTTCTAGAAAACACTTATGGAGAAATGAGGATCATACTCTATCTATATCCTTACCATGAACCTGATTTTACTCCTGCTCCGTCTGATGAAATGTAATATCCAGTTACTTTGAAGTCAACACACCTGGCAATGTCTATCTAGGAATGTTCTAGGAATAACAGCTGATGTAAGCACTCATTTCAGGCTCACATGTGTTAGTGTTAATACACCAGGGGACCTGTCTGCTAGGCAAAGGCTAATGACTTTTCCCTGTTCACGTTGCATGCAGTTTATGCTCATGGTCTGTTACTTTGGATCATCTAAATCATTTTATAATAACTGTAATTGACTTTTTGGCCCAAGTGCCCCAAAGTCTTTCTCCTCTAAATTTACCTAATGCATGAGATCTAAACCAGAAAATTTTGGTATTTGCTAAGACTTGTTACATAAATGTTTGTATACTTCACCTGTCTCACGTGATGGAATCACAAGAACTTCTCACTGCAAACTCCCCTTAACAAGTATTATTTCTACCACTTTTGTGATATTAATAAGGAAACTAACACCCAGGCAAGTTAAAGAAACTGCCCCAGTCACATTGTCAGAGAGTGGCAGACCCAGACCTCTATTTACCTCCTAGCCCAGTCTTCCTTGGCTGATATTTAAAAATCGAAGCAACATTATTCAGAGTAGGCTCTGTGCTACCAGGGACTGTTATGAAGCCCAATGATTATGCTTTTTGTCCCTCTCTCATGTAGTAGAAGCTCTACTCTAGATTTTATGAAACTGAAGTTGTAATCTCTGGAATTCTGACTAAAGGAAGCATGCATCTACTCTGAGCTAAGCCTTGGGAAAGCTGAAATTTATAAAAATATAAAGACCTATTCAGAATTCATAGCTTTTATTCAATATGGCCAGTGATATACATAAAATGGTTTGGGAACACACTTGATGAGAGAAAATTAATTTGGCCTTCCCTGGGGTGCAGGGTACAGAACACCAGCAACAGGGTATGAAACTGCACCTCGAGGCCACAAGACGTAAATTGACGTGTCTGCCAAGCTGAGCAAGTAGGCACTATGGAGAACACAGCTCACTCCACGTACCGGGCACAGTACAAAGAGAGCAGTTGAAATGGGAGCTTCAGGTTTTCCTTAAAGACAGATTGGGGCTGAGGCCACCTTATTTCCTCCACAGTACTTAGCAGAATGCTCAAACCAAGCTGAACACTTAATAATGCTTATTAGATGAAGGAAATGCAATTTCCTAATAAGTGTCCAAACTTAAGCAGGCCAAGAAGCCGTTTTTCTTAAATTGGCTTTTAAATAAAGATGAAGATCTACAATTAGGTGGGTAAAGGAGCACTTATTAGTAAATGAGTAAATTCATTGATTATAGGGAAGTAACTCTTAACCCAAGATGCCAAGCCAAGAAAGCAAAAGGTTGTGACAAATAAACAAATTTACTACCTAATAAAGCAAAAAGAAGGTTAACTAAGTGCACTCAATAAAAGCCAGTAAACTACCACATAATTAGACTCAACAGCTAACAAAAGCCAGTAGGCACTTTACCAGAGCTAATGAAGATGCTGTTTTATAAACTAAGACGTACGGGGCTCAAGCATTTTTGTGTGGCATATTAACAGGGGGTAGGCAAGAGGTTTGGTTTTGAAATCTTAAAGGTGGTAAAAAAGAGGAGATAATAATGCAAGTAAGAGAAGGGGGTGGGGAGGGTAAAGGTATAAAAGAAAAATAACAGAAGGGTGTTTAAGAATGTACCAGGGTCCTGGCCAGCTTGGCTCAGTGGATAGAGCGTCAGCCTGCGGACTGAAGGGTCCTGGGTTCGATTCCAGCCAAGGGCACATGCCTGGGATGTGGGCTCGTTCCCCAGTAGGGGGTGTGCAGGAGGCAGCCAATCAATGATTCTCTCTCATCATTGATTTTTCTATCTCTCTCTCCTTCTCCCTTCCTCTCTGAAATCAATAAAGAAATATATATATATTTTTAAAAAGTATGTACCAGGAACTCCGGGCCCAGGAAGCATCAATGGCCCCAGAGTTGTAAGGATTTCCTAATGAGTTTACTATTGCCCCCTAGAGGTAGATGGATGACACTGCCTTTCCGGTTGAAGAATACAACCCTATGGATGGTCTTTTATGGATGTTTCAAGAGAATCAGGGTGGGAAATTTAATACTTACCAAGAACTTACCTTTGCATAGATATACAGGTGTTCTAAGTTTTCTGCGAATGGCAGTTGTATAAAAGTAGTATTATACATAATTTCCCTGGTAGCAAACAAATGATTTAGGCATTGAGAAGGTTAAACCAATATTAATCTGAAGTTCCTAGTAGTTGGGTCCTAGGCAACCAACAGTGAGCTTTGCCTAGCTTAAACCATGACTCAAAAAAAACACAAAACAAAACAAGTTGTTTATAAAGAAATATGCCAGATTCCACTCACTGGGCTATTGTGGTCAGCTGTATAATTTCTTTTACCGTACAAACCACAGATCTGGGAGCATGAAAGAAGGGCTTTGTAAGGTCACTGCTAGATTATATTTAACTCAACTAGTAAGAAGATCTCCATGGATAGCTACACATAACCATATAACCAAAGAATGTTTGCTCAAGGGATTTCAGGAATTTTTTTCAGAGATTGCTTTTTCTCTTTTTTAACTTCATACCCCCTTGAGTCAGACAGACTAAACTTGTCAGTTCCAGAGGAATATCCCTCACTTGCTTAACAGGAGGCATTTTATTACTCATACCCCAAGGTGATGTGTTTAAATTATGTGAAATTATGGGTTCCTCTGGTAGTGTTGTGCTCTGTTAAAACCAAAGAAAGGAAACATTAAAATCCCTAAGTTTTAATTTTAATTTAATTTGGTAAGTTTTCTGAATTATTTTAGAGCTGAGTTGAGTCACCTTCTCTTGACTCCACCATTTTTGTGTCTAGACTGTTGCCCCTTCATGCTAAATGGGCCTGCTAGACTTTAGTCTTTATCCCCACATGGTCTTAAGAGAGAATGGTTTCAGTGCAAGGTTCCTGTGTTTGAATAGAGAATGTTATTTTGGATTTCAGAACCAGATGGAATGTGTAAAACTGGCTGTAAAAGATCTGGGCCTCACAGTGAAAAACACAAATTCTCCTCATGCCGCCTTGGGTCAACTAAATTGCAAGATAACTTAGCCATTCTTGACATTTCAACAGATAAAAACTTACATAAATGGCCTCTTGAACCTGAGAGGGAAGTTCTTTCCATGCTTTCTTCATGTGACTCTGAATTATAATACCTGCTATGAATTCCTAACTTCCTTTTAACATGGGCCTTGTGAGAAGATGGAATCGGTTTATAACTAAAAGCAACAAAACTGTGGAATAACTCTTGAGCAGATAGAAAATGTCTTAGATTGTTTGCATTTTAATAGAAAGACTGTTAAGAACAAAACCATTAATACGTGAACATTTAACTAAAACTGTTTACTTTAAGTCAAGTACCATATTAACTTTGAGAGAAAAATGGTAAGTATGAAGCTATTATTACATAAACATTTAAAATACATTGACAGCAGCATATTCTTCTCCCACCTTGTGGTTTCAGGGTTTCTGGGCTACAGAATGGAAAATCTGAAAAGTTGAACTTGACCACTGGAGGAGTCTAGCTTTAATCGGGAACATGAGAGAAATCTGTTTTATAGCATAGAGACTTTTAATTGTAGGTTAGGGTCCATAGAAAATAAAAATAAAAACCTTAAGGCTAATCCATTCATTCAAAAGTATTAATTGCTTTTCTGTGTGTCAGACCCAGGATAGGTATGCACAAATAGAAAGAAAGGAAACACTCAAGGATACTAAGTGAGGGTGTGTAAAATACTCACCTATTAGATTTAAATATTCTCCTCAAATACAAGGAAATGACATTATACTTACCTTGAGAAGGAGTATTGTATTGCTAATTTAAGCTATTCTATATTAATGCTTGAGCATAGATTATTAAGCAGAATGCCAGTTCCCTAGGGTACAATGGGGTGCTGCAGCACATTAAAAATACATTGTTTTGCCAATATACACACCAAAAAAAGGTATATTTTTTATTCATTCACACCAGGTGGCTATTGTTATGTTGGCTGTTGTCATTTTTCAATTTGATAATGTAAGGGGAAAAGAGGTCAGTGCCCCCAACTGATTCGTCAGGTATTTCATGTTTTTAAAATTCTTGTGGCACAGCAGTTGAAAATCACTGGAGCATGACCTCGCGTTGATATTTGTTGGTCTGTGCTATTAAATATGGCATAACCGAAAGAAATTAGCAGCTACCTGTCTCTTTAGAGTGAACCACAGATCCACAGAGACCACCAGAAACTGGCATCAACGAGGCAGGATCTGTGTCCCTCACAAGGTCTCCAAGGGACTGGGGTGCGCAGTGTGCTCCATGGACTGGGACGTGATGCAGTAGATTATGACATTATGTGTTTGGGGTATTGTATGCATCTTACTTGCTAAGAAATGATAACCTCCGCATTCTAAACTGATGCAAAATAGAGAGATGTCTAAGACCTAGCACTGTGCCCTGAACAGGTGCTAGTCAGCTGATGCCATGGAACAGAGCAATCATAATGTAAGGAGGTAGATTGTGAGGAAAAGCTACTGGTATGTGGCTTTTCTGTACCTCAAAAGTAATGTCCAAGGCCCTTGGTCAAGGTATTTTCAACCTAAAAGAAGGTTCATTAAGCAAGTTTAAGTCCGTTTATCCGCTCGGTCTCAGTTCAGATCCGTAGCCTTTACTTCTGCCCCGGGAGCATTCTAATTGGGAAGCAAGGGTACTTGCTTGCCTTGGAAGTGTCTGGGATGGCAATCAGAGCCACACCACATGTAGACCCAAGCTGGCAGTGTCTCGCAGAAATAAAACCTAACTCATTTTGTGAAGGTTAACATCCTTGCTTCATACTAAACAGGTAAAAGGAAACGAACATGTATTGAGCATGAGCTAAATGCCAGAAGCATTTGCTTGTTCCCACATTTCTTCCTCGAGAAAATTCCAGGAGGCAAGTCGTCATCCTCCTTTACACAGGAGCTCCTTGAGGCACAGGGGAGCTGGATCACGGGCTCAGGTTCCTGTGTGCACAGCGCCCATGCGTGGGGGAGCCTGGGTGTGAAGCTGGGAAAGCCTCGACGCAGTATGACATATACCGACTAAGGCTCATTTCACATGGCTGTTGGGAAGAGGACTGTCATTCTTTCATTACAAGGTACAGCATAGTTGACGCTGTTTTACTTTAGAATATGGTTAAAGGCATTTATATGAGGACTGCATTTTCTTTTGTGTATTAGATATGATCGGATATTCCAATTTATGCAAATCACTAGTGTGCATTTTAGGCCATTAAAATAACTTAAACTGTGAACCATTATTTATGTAAAATAAATAATCAGTTTTAATGATATGCTACTAGATGATGTTTATGATTGCAAATTCAAACATTTTACTGTGCTGATACTGTAGTGCAGGGTTGGATGTATATGAATATGCCTACAAGTATGTATGTGTGTGTGTGTGTGTGTGTGTATATATATATATATATATAGTATGTAAATACATATAGCGTATATATATATACTGTATGCATCTATATATACTGTATGTATATATATATACAGTATGTATATACATATACTTTATATGTATGTGTATATATATATATATATATATATATGTAGTTTAGCATTTTCTAATTATATTCTGATAGTTACAACTTCTTTATGTTCAGTGGTTAATGGCTGCCTTAAAATAGCCCTTTAGCCCTAACCGTTTTGGCTCAGTGGATAGAGCGTCAGCCTGCAGACTAAAAGGTCCCAGGTTCGATTCCGGTCAAGGGCATGTACCTTGGTTGCGAGCACATCCCCAGTAGGAGGTGTGCAGGAGGCAGCTGATCGATGTTTCTCTCTCATCGATATTTCTAACTCTCTATCCCTCTCCCTTCCTCTCTGTAAAAAAAATCAATAAAATATATTTTTAAAAAATATCCCTTTAGTTATGAACAAATAATTAATAGATATATTGATGTATAAATTATTCCTACAGTGCCAGCTATGATAGCTATAATTTGATTATAAACCTACACCACTAAAAATATTTCCAAGCCACATGATTACTGGTATTATCTAACTGGATATTCTTGATTGACTTTCCTAGGAGCTATGACTATCTTCCATAAACACTAAGGCTATAATTTGAAAAGAGTGTGTGGGAAGCATTGTATCCTCAGATATTCAGTTAACAAAGGACAGGATGTCTGTCTTTCTAACTGCTGCCTTGAAGTTCACTCTGTACTATCTTTCTCCTTCCATTGTATAACTGCACTCACATGTCTGACTATGAGAGATTTGGAAACAAGTAAATGGTGTCTGAATAATTCATGCATGCCAAATCTCCCCTTTGATGTTGTCCCACTTCTCTCCCAGGTAAATCTGTTTGGTAGTTTGGTAGAGAGCAACCTTTGGAATTTGTAGTGTAATTGACAGTGGCTAGTCAAATGAAAGCCACGTTTATGTTTAGCTCGATCATATTCCTTAAATGACCTGGTCATGTAAACAGTGGACCTAAAAAAGAACAAAAGAATCCTTTTGAACAATGTTTTTAGCTTAAGTTATAAATACATGTTTTTAAAAAGGACACTATTTGCATGACTGAAAAACATGCATTTGGCAGAGTATCCGAAGCTTGATTTTAGTTACAATGGCAGCACGTTTATTACATTGCATCTAATGCTAAAAATATGCATTTTGAATAGAAAGTGGATATATTGTTCCTAATTCCTACAACTTTATTTTTAATTCAACTAAAAATGAACAAGCCTCTTTGTATTTTGGTTTGAGAGGACACAATCATTTGGAATATTAAAGTTTTTCTTCTCTCTCCGTTCTTGGAAGGAAAGATTGATTTTCAAAATCTGAATTCCTCGAACAATGAGCGTATATAAGAGCATACTTTATTCTTTTCTCCTACGGACTCTGTACTACAGGAAGTTGACTCTTAAAATCAGTAACTGTGTATCTGCAAAGGCAATTTATTTAACTTTGAAACGATATAAAAGCATCTGGATTCTGGGGTTTATCCTTTTTGAGCAGAGTTGAGAAAGTAGACCATATTTTAAAATCCCTTGGATTTACTTAAGGTAGGGCCTTTCCTTTTGATTTTATTCTGAAGTAGTTCCTGTTTCTTTAACACAGATATTTGCTACATCTCAGATGCTCTTCATAGGAAAGGATATCCTGACATCTTTGCATGAGTTAATAGCAGTCAGATGCCCAGATATTGGTGGCCCTGGAATGTTTGGTTGTTCATACACTAAGTCATCCTGTGAATCCCCCCCCACCCCATTTCTTGCTTGTTTTTTATTTTTATTCAGCCCTACCAACTACAGTCTCAGAAGTGAATTAGAGCATAAAACTAAAAGAGGTGGAAAATAGGATAATCATTTTTCTTTTTTTTTTGCAACCCCCTGAAAATATAAAAGTTAAGGCATCAGGCAAATAGTCCTATCATATTTATTCTTAACTTGTTCTTTGCCTACCCAGAAGCTTAGTGAGGGAAATGGTTATAGTCTTCCTCCATATTAGCCTCTTTTTCAAACTGCCACTTATTAAAAATGTCTATTCTTCATTATTCTTCTCAAATGGAATCTTTGCTGATTGTGATGTGGATCTGGATAATGTCTAAAAGACTGAGTGGTAAATTGGATTGCTTGTAAAATAGCAACAACAATAGGGAAATTAATCGCTAACATTTATTGGATATGTTCTGTATGCTGGGTATGAAAAATTAACTCTTGAGCCTTATAGAGTAGATACTGCTATTATCTTAAATTTAAGAATCTATAATAATAAAAGCGTAATATGCTAGTTAGACCAGACGAAGCCTGGGCTGTGAGGGAAGCCCGGGTCCTGGGTGTCAGAGGGAAGCTGGTGCCCGCACCTGGGGGAAGGAAAGCCTACTCTTGCACGAATGTCATGCATCAGGCCTCTAGTGAAGAAATAATGTTTTTAAAATTATATAACTTGCTCACAGTTACTCAAACTATAAGAGCTGGGATTTGAAACCCTGACAGTCAGAATCAGTCTTTGCTTTAAGCTCTATCCAGGTGCTGATGCTAGGCAGCATATCAAAATCTATTGGGGTCGAATCCCCCCCTTGTTTCATTCATTCAGGAAATATTCAACTTATCCTAAATGAAATAGACAAGTTTCCTGCCTTCATAAAGGTAAGTTATGGTTTAAAAAATTAATAAAAATAGTGAAAACACAGATAAATAAGCAAATGAAAAGACTTACTGATTACAGTAAATACTATAAACAAAATAAACCGAGTAGTCTGATATTCTATAAGGTGATCAGAGGGGAGCTTCTGTGAGGATGACTTTTAAGTTGACACTTGAGTGATCAGAAGGAGCCAGGCATCAAAAAGACCAGGAAAATGTTGAAGGTGGAGAAAACAAAAAGTGCAGAACCACTGTGATGGAAAGGAATTTAGCATATTCTAAGAACTGTCAGAATGTTAGTGTGAATTCCTGCAGAGTGAAAAAGGGACAGAGTCACACCAAATAAAGTGGGAAACTCAGGCAGAGGCCAGATTTTACTGGGCCTTAAAGCTAGTCCTTCCAGATGAAATACAAGGTGCTCAGGTAAATTTGAATTTTAGGTAAACAACGAAGGCCTTTTTTTGTACAATCTCAAATATTGCATGGGATATACTTATGCTAAATAAATTCATTGTTTCCTGAAATTTAAATTTAAACTGGATTTTCTGTATTATTATTTGCTACACTTGACAGCCCTATTTATAATTCATGATACTTGGTAGATTTTAACATAAGTGATATGGAAGGTTACTATTTTAAGAAAGAATCTTAAGAACGAGGATATTACCTCATTTGCATTTTAAAAAGATTTTTTTCTGGTGGCTTGAGGAGAACAGACTAGAAGGAGATGAAAGATGTAAAGGGATCACTTAAGAGGCTATGGCAGTAATCCATGGGAAATATGATAATAGCTTAGACTAGCGTGATATTGGTAGCTATGAGTTCAAAGTTTATTTTGATGTCAGAACCTATTGAATTTTCTGAAAGATTAGGTGCTGGGTTGAAGAAAGAAAAGGACTAAACATAATCCCCAGATTCCTATGGAGTGTGATGCTACTTACTAAATTTCAAATTACCAGGTTGGACAGGAGAGGTGAGGAGAGGATTATGCTTTTGTGAGGCATCTAATAGGACATTCAAGTAAAGATGTCAAATGGACAGCTCGATCAATGAATAAAAGTACCCCAAACCCTTTTCCCTTAATGAGATAAATAGAAAGGATGGCAAGTAGACGTGAATGCCTTTCTTGTGCCATGACTTCCGTAGGGTACCAGGGACACAGCAGTGATTAGAACAGGTTACTTTTGGAGACGTGCTCATTAGAGGGAGACATATGTAAATAAGGACAGTATAACTTGTTAATTTTTATGAAAGAGGTATCTGCCAGGCACTCCGTGGGTGTGGAAGCAGAGTGGGAATTATTTTTGCTTAGTAAAGGGTTCTATTTGGGTTGGGTCTTGAGGGGAAGGATTTGTTTACAAAATAGTGTGGGGAAAGGATGGTGGAAAAGAAAAAGCAAGGGAAAAATCATGGCTAAAGAGGCATGATGTGTAGGAGTCACACAGAGAAGGTGCATAACAGAAACCTAGTGGTGCTGGAAGAGACAGGATGCAGTGCTCGGAAGGCAGGTGGGGGCTGCTTTGGATGAAGAGTGGTGGGGCTGCACGTAAGCCAATTGGCCCACTCATTCCGAATGTTAAGTTTTGTTCAGATTCACTGTATATGCTGACAAACTGTTAGAATAATAATGTATGCCTGTATGCATCCTAGTTCTTCCTTATCCAATAAAAAGTTGCATTTTCATTATAAACTCGTATTAATTTAGTATTGATTTTTCCCCCCTACTTCTAAGTCTGAGGCAAGGTCAGCTTGTGGTGCAGTTGATCCTACGGGGACATATGGGAAGGGAATCACTAGACAAGTTGTGGCAGATGTAGTGCTTACTAATTTGTGATCCTTATACCTAATTATTAATTATTCTGTGTAGTTGCCTCAGACTTCTCTTGGGACTAAGATGTGTTTGTGGGAGTGGAATACTGTTTCTTCCTTTAGAAATTGGGTTGACTTTAGGTGTTTATTTTGAGTCACAGATTCTAAGGAGGTGCCAATGTGCTTTTTTTATTAAAAAATTATTTTATTGTTTAAGGTATTATAAATAGTAGTACATATGTCTCATTTTCCCCCCATTGACTTCCTCCTGGCCGCCCCTACCCCCCAGCACTTACCCTCCCCCCCCCCCACACACACAATGTGTTGTGACTATTGGTTGTGCTTATATGCATGCAAGTCCTTTGGTTGTGCTTTTAACATTAACTCCAGGAAGAGCTAAGGACACTATTATGTTGTGAATGTGTCAGAGTTTTGAGTTTTCTTACAACATTTTTTTTATCTGTTTATGAGGTCACAAAAGAGTTGTGCTATGAAATTAATCATGTGTACATTTGGAGTGACCTTTAATAGTTGTTAGATATTACTTATTAAAATGTTGCCAATACATTGGTTTTTTTTTAAAAAATTAAACATTGAACTTATAACGAATTAAGTATAAATAATTAACCTAATATTAGTGGAAATGGATTAAAGTTGGTCAAAATACATTCCAGGATCTTTTTTGTTGTAGCTAAGAAGAAATTGAGCCTGACTTATGTGGCTCAGTGGTTGAGTATAGATCTCTGAACCAGGAGGTCACATTTAGATTCGTGGCCAGGGCACATGCCCAGGTTACAGACTCAGTACCCAGGAGGAGGAATGCAGGATGCAGCCAATCAATGATTCTCTCTCGTCATTGATATTTCTATCTCTTTTCTCTCCTCCTCTCTCTCTGAAATCAATTAAAACGTATTTTTAAAAAGGAAGAAATTGAGGAAAATAATATGGGTGCATGCTTACAATGTGTGATTTGGTGGACTTCCTATATTTAATCTATTTTCCAGATAAAACCCGTGACTGCTGTTTGGTGCCTTTGTGCATAGTGAATTTTCTCCTGCCTCAGGAATCAGTCCCGTGACCTAGCTGTTCGCCTGTTTCTGTCTTACCAGAGTAACTGATATTCGAACAACTACTTCATTTTGGCTTATTCTCAAAGCACAGGAAAAATAATGTGTAGTTCTCTCATGTATGGCTTGTGTGACTGTCCTTAGATAAGTTTGGGATCTGATAGGACATTTATTTTTGCCTTAGAAGTCATTCAACACATTTCCCATCTCTCCCTAACCTGGACCCCACTCAGCCAAAACTCAATGGGCTTGATTGCTAGAAGTAGTGAGTTTGTTTAATTACAGAATACCAATCCTAGAAGAGACAGTAAGAGATCCTGCATTGCACCCCCAGCTCTGCTCAAGACCATGTGCGAACCATCCCAGATGGCAATCTATTTTAATAAGATAAATGGAATAATTTAAACAAATGTTTAAACAGTTTTCCAATGTTTGTTTTTTCAGCTGGGGAGTAAAGAACTTGTGTCTAAAGCCCCTTTGCATCCAAGAAAGTTTAGGTCAGCCATGGTGACTTAGGGAAGAGTCACAGCATTTCAGACCTTGTCTATCACCCACCCCTGCCCATTTCTCAGCATATCTCTTTTTAGCCATCTTTTGTTTCTGCTCCTCATAATAAATAGAGAACTCAAGTGCCAGCTTGCTCCAACTAAAAAGAGGAGAACTATTTTTGTGGTGGAAAGTACATGTGTTTGGCTGTCAGCTAGACCTGGTTTCAAATCCGGTGTTTGCCTCTTTGTGTTTTTGAGAATTTCTTTATGTTTCTTAGATCGCTTCAGTGTCTGCATATGTACAATGAGCTTAATAAAGCTTTCTTCTAGCTTTTCGGAATGGTTATGAGGATTGGAAATGACTGCAGGAGAGATTATGTGGTTGTGGAATAGTTATCAAAGTTCTCCCAAATTTCCTGCCTATAAGGTACCCCTGAAAACCACAGCATATAAGTTAGATAAGCAGTGAAAGAACTAGGGAGCCACTCACAGCAGTGAAAACCAACAAGTTACCAGTAATCATGTGTTAGTAACAGATGAAATGCAAAGGGAGTCTGACAAAATCTAAAAGTCAGAGAACCCCTAAATATCCCACAGATTCTTACTGGAATGTGTGCAGACCAATCCGAAAACAGCAGCAAACCTGGGAGAAAGGTAGCTGGTTCAAACTCATTGGTGAGAGTAAGAGTCAGAAAGCCTGGGGCAGCCTAGACCAGTGGTCGACAAACCGCGACTTGCGAGCCACATGTGGCTCTTTGGCCCCGTGGCATGGGCCACGAAGTTTCAATCGCACTGTACGTGCACGCCCGCACGTGTTATTTTGTGGAAGAGCCACACTCAAGGGGCCAGTTTGCCAACCACTGGCTAGACCCAAAAGCCAACACAACTTTCCAGGACAACATTGCCGACTGAGGAGAAACTGCTGGAGCAGAACCCAAATTAAGTTGAACAAGGATAATCAGGAGCATTAAAGAGAAGATAGAAGTCAGGGAGGGAGCAGCAGACACAGATTTTAGGAAGGGCAAAGGTCATGTTTTTGAATATTTAATAGACATACGATGAGAGGGTGCTTCAGGGCTGTGAAACTAAGAAAGATAATGCGGCCCACAGCTCCGAATGGGAATAGAAGAAAACTCAGCTCCCAGAACCATCAGAACCAGAAAGGAAGGCAGTGGAATTATGTATGTGAAGTTCTATTGAAAGTTAAAGGGTGACAGTGGGATTGAGAAAGGGAAAGACAAAGAAAAAGAAGAGAAAAGAGAGAGATATATTGATTGGAGGATATCTATAAAGAGATATAGGAGACAGCAAATAACTGTAATACTCACTACTTCTGGCAATCAAATCCATTGAGTTTTGGCTGAGTGGGGTCCAGGTTAGGAAGCGATAGACAATGTGTTGAATTACTTCTAAGGCAAAAATAAATGTCCTATTGTAGCCCAAATTTGTCTAAGCACAGTCACACAAGCCATACTTGAGAGAACCACACATTATTTTTCCTGTGCTTTGAGAATAAGCCAAAATGAAGTAGTTGTTTTATTTTCATCTTTAATTGAGCCAACTGTAAAAATGATGAAATAATTTAGAATATTGGACTGCTGCCTTGATACTTGATAACAGTGAGAAATTAATATTTCAAGATGTAATAGTGGTATTATGTCTCTGTTTAAAAAGAGTTTTTATTATTTTGCCGAAACCGGTTTGGCTCAGTGGATAGAGCGTCGGCCTGCGGACTGAAGGGTCCCAGGTTCGATTCCGGTCAAGGGCATGTACCTTGGTTGCGGGCACATCCCCAGTGGGGAGTGTGCAGGAGGCAGCTGGTTGATGTTTCTCTCTCATCGATGTTTCTGACTACCTCTCTCCTTTCCTCTCTGTAAAAACTCAATAAAATATATTTGAAAAAATAAATAAATAAAAAGAGTTTTTATTATTTTGAGATAAATATGAAATAGTCATGGATAACTTATTATAGATTATGTCAGCTACTATATTTGAATACCATATAGAACATAATTATATTTTCATTAATACCACTCTCATCCATTACTTGCAATAATACAATGGATTTCTCCTTGGTCTCCCCACTCCTTCTCTTTCTCCCTTAGAGTTTATCTCCAATGTATCATCCAGATGACTGTTTAAACATATAATTCATATAAAAGTCTTAGCAAACATTCATGAAGCACACACTCCATGTCAGGTACTCTTCTAAGTGCATTACATATATTACTAATCTGTGATTCAGAGCAATCCCATGAGGTTGGTCCTATTTATTTTTAAGATTATTTATTGACTAGAGGCCCAATGCATGAAATTTGTGCAAGGGGCTCAGCCCTCGCAGCCGTGGCGGCTTGCCTTGGCCCTTGCAGACCTGGCTTCGTCCAGAAGATAGTCCAGAAGGAAGTCCAGAAGGTCGTTAGGCTATCCGGTTTAATTAGCATATTATACTTTTATTTTTATAGATTTTTAGAGAGTGAGGAAGGAAGAGGGAAGGGAGGGAGGGAGGGGGAGAGAGAGAGAGAGAAAGAGAGAGAGAGAGAGAGAGAATGAGAGAAACATCAATGTGACAATGAAACATCTGTCTACTGCCTACTGCACATCCCCTACTGGGTATGAAGCCCACTACCTGGGCATGTGCTCTAACCAGGAATTGAACTAGCAACCTTTAGGTGCATGGGGCAACACCCAATCAACTGAGCCACACCGGCCAGCATGGCCCTGTTTTATAGATAGGGAAATGGAGGCACCTAGAATGTTCATACCTAGCCCATGCAGAGGAGCAAAAAGTGAAGTGCTAGTAGCATGGTGCCTTATTGTATGCTCCGCTGTTTCAATCACTTGCTCAAACTCTTCGGTCACTCTCCCCAGCCCTATAATTAAATCCCACTCCTTCCTCTATGGTTTGTTGTGCAGCTTGGATTTCTTCTGCCCGATTGCTGCTGGCCACACTCTGTCCCAGGCTTAGGGTTACATCAAGAGAGGGGAGGGAGCACCTTGTTCTAATTTTCCTGCCCATACAGACTCTTTTTCTAATTTATCTGCTCTGAGGAGGTATGTTTTTCCAGTTTGCACCGAGGTGCCAAATGTGCTAACAGCCGTGACAAGGCCCAAAAAGGTCTGGCCCTGCCTCACTCTTACCTCATTAGGCACTAATCTCTCCCTCACTCATTTTATTCCAGTCACGTTGGCCCCTGTCAGTTTCCAGAACTTACCAAGCTCTTTCCCAGTGGATGCTCTTTGTTCTCTGCCCGAAACAATATTCCCTGATATTTTTTTGATTCTGGTTCCTTTTTATCCTACATTCTCTGTAACTTCTAACTACTTAGAGAGGGCATTTCTTACCACCTTCTCTCTGTTGTTCTCTGACACAGAATTCTGTTTATATAAAACATTACTCAGATCAGATCATTCTCCTGCTAACATCCATTTTTCTCTCATAATCATATGGGGCTGTCAGGGTGAAAGACATATGCTACCTATTAATTTCCCTACTGAGTTTAGAACTGAGAAGTCCACACGAGACACAAGAGAAAAGGAGATTCCAGTGTCACCCCTGGTGGTAATTATATTGGGGAACCTGCTTAGCTGTGAGGTCACATGTGACTGGTGACTTCTCCCTGAACTTTACTCACTCTCTAGAATTGGAGGTTTCCCCCTGCCCAGGTAAAGCTGCCTCCCAGTGTTTTTCCGTGTGTGTGTGAACAGGTGAGCATGCTCCTGCCTGTGGTTGAGCAGATCTGAGCAAGAGAGTGCCTGCAAGGGTCACCCCCTGGTATGCTAAGTTCCTGTTCCTAAATTACCTAATAGGTGAAGTCCTGCCTCCTTCTTCTGCGGGGGCAGAGGAAAGATGCCATTGTTCCTGCATATTTGTATTTGCTGAGAACTGGGATGGATCCTCTCCTCCTCTCCCTTCAGTGGAAGCCAGAGGGTAAAACCCAAGGGACACCCTGTTAGGGTTTCCCCCTCAACCAGTGCATCCCAGTGTCCTTACGCTGCTGGACTGGCTCCTGCTGGATTGCTACATTTTCAGGAATTTTGTGAGCCAGCTTTGAAACTTCTCACAGCATGAAATCCTTCATGGAGAGGAGTATGTGCATCACGGAAACGGCAAATTGGTGAGTGCTGCGAAGCAGTTAAGCTGCTTGTGAAACATATTCCAGAACACCACCGAGGCCCTCTGACCGCTTCCCATACCAGTCTCGCCCTTCTCGCTGAGTCACAGAAATAGGTCTTTCTGATCCTAAAAATGTTGAACTGCTTTCTGCCACAAGTCCTTTAACTTGTTTCTTTCTGGAATGATCTTTTGCATCTATCCGTACGTGGCTTGTTCCTTCTCATTCAGATCCCAAAGAAACACCACACCCTTTGAGAGGCCTTCCCAGACCATCAAAATAAGGAAGTCCCGGTCACTCTCTGTCATGTTGCCCATTTCTGTTTCATTATAGTACTTTACCACCTAAATGTTTACAGTACTTTAGTAACTAAACATTCTCAGTTACTCTTGTCCGTGGGCTATAAACCCTATGAGAGCAGGGTCTCACACCTGATCCTAGCCAGAAGTCTGAGAAGCGATGGGACCAGGATCTTTATCTCTCTTGCTCAGTAATGATGAGAGGCAATCATTGGTTGGCTACCTCCTTTATGCCCCACACTGGGGATGGAGCCTGCAACCCAGGCATATGCCCCAGCCAAGAATCGAACTGTGACCTCCTGGTTTATAGGTTGACATTCAACCACTAAGCCATGCCAGTCTGGCTCACTGCTGTTTTTTTAATCCCTAGAACCTGTGTGGCTAACACATAGTCAACTGATTATCTATAATAATAAAAACATAATATGCTAATTAGACTGGACAGCCAAACGACCTTCCGGACATCATTCCGGACGAAGCTGTGGCAGTAGGGGATGAGGCAGAGGCGGTTAGGAACAATCAGGAAGGCAGACAGAAGGGTTAGGGGCGATCAGGCAGGCAAGCAGAGGGGTTACGGGCAATCAGGCAGGCAGGCAGAGGGGTTAGGGGTGATCAGGCAGACAGGCTAGTAGTTAGGGGCCAGTGGTCCTGGATTGTGAAAGGGTGCAGGATGGGCTGAGGGACCCTCCATCCCCCATGCATAAAATTTGTGCACCGGGCAGCCTCTAAGTATTTAATAACTCTAGTTCAATTCTAACTACAAATTCTCATGGGTGAAAAGTAAAGCAGAGATAGGTTCAACTCCACATTTGGATAAACATTATTTTTTGATATCTTAAGTGGTACATTTCTTATTTTGGAAAAATAGAATATTACTGCACAGTATAAATTCTTGTTTATCATATTTACAGTATACTTTGTGTGTGGCATTCTCCAAAGAGAATTGGGGCTATGGTTTTTCATATAAACTCTGGAATGTTTCTTGAAGTCCCAAGTAGAGATTTCAAGGGCCAAACACAGTACTTTCCTGTCAGATACCTTCCAGGCCTTTTTCCTGTAAATGAGAGGTGAAAATTTTCCTTTTTATAGAAATTTTAATTTTAAATCATGCTTTCCTCCCAGGGAATTTTTGTCATTGTTGTTTCCCTATAAAGCTTTTGGCTAAATATGTATCTTGGTAAATTCTGAAATAGGTTGATTAGTTATAATGGCAAATCTGTTACTATAAACCTTGACATTTATTGTGAAACCATGTGTATTTTATTTTTTATTGAGATATAATTGACATATAACATTCCTTAGGTTTAAAGTATACAATATATTGACTTAATACATTTATATATTGTAATATGATTATCGTTTAGTGTTAGGTAACATCTCTACCATGTCACATAATTGTTATTTCTTTTCTTTTTTGGTAAGAACAATTAAGATTAGTCTCTTGGCAAGTTTGGAGTTTATAATGCAGTATAATCACAGCACTGTGCATTAGGTCTCCAGGACTTAGTTATCTTAGTTATCAAACATGGTTGCAAGTTTGTACCCTGAAGCAAGTTGGCTCTTTAATTAGTTAACTAAGAGCTGCTTTCAGATTCAGAAGAAATGTGGAACTCTTCAGAATCATCCAATTTTCGACAAAGCTGAGTGTGCTCAGTGCAACATCCTAGGAACATCTTCACTTATAGGAGGACACATTGTTCCCATACGGGAACACATTTAAGTAGCTAATAACGTTAGCGAGCTCATTAAAAAACTTTCTGCAAGCTTTGCTTTAGAGAGTATAAAACACAATACAAGTCAAAGTAAGAAGTCAAGACAGAGCAGTGATCCAATTAGCTGTTCTTCAAGATGTCCTGTTCAGAGATCCAATTAACAGTTCTTCAGGGTGGTGAGTACAGGTCCACTCTTCTCAGGGTCAGCAACATCCCCACCATTACTCCACGTGTCACTGGCGGCTCTGGCATGGCCACCCTGAGAACTGCTGCCTCATCTCTCTTGGCCAGAGGTGGTTTTCCCCACTCTGTAGACAGTTTTCTGTGATTCTGTGAACCCTGCATCCTACCTAGAAGAACGTGGCATTTCCTTTTATGGATGTGGGAAACTTGCTTTTTGTCTCAACTTAAGGTCAGAAAAGAAGGGATATAGGTGTAGCTTTTAACATGGTAGATGTATATTAATGGGCAAAGACAACCTTGTGAGGGTGAGATGTGTGATGGGATCCTGGGACCAGCTGTTGTTCTGGAAGCTCTCTAATGGTTTAGGTGACACGTGAGTAGCCCTTGGCAAACTGGTGGTTTTGTTGGCAGCATTGTTGTCCTTTTACCTCTAGGTTTCCTTCCATGGAACATTCTCTTCTGGGATTTTGGGCTTCTTCCTCCCTAACCCTCTCCCACCTGCAGAGGAATGGAGCGTGACTACCTTTGGTTCTCTGCTCTAAGCTATCTATAGAATACAACCGTTGAGATGAGCGGCATTCATTGATAATGACATAATAAAATAATTTATTCCAAGTAGGCTTTTATTTTATAAAGGAACACAGGAATGAACTCAGTAATATGAATTTATATTCAAGAAATGCCCAGCTTATAAAAATGGCACCAGAGAGCCTTTATAATGCAGTGCCCATTAGCTTAGACAAGTACCCAAGGGATGGAAGAAAAGGGAACTTATATTTGCTTAGAACATGTGATGAGATGCTTTTATTTATTTCACTCTTAGTTAAGATTTTTCTCTGAAAATGAAATCAATTGGACATAAAGTAGATTAAATGACCCTTTAATGCCCCATGTCTATTTAAAAAATCTGCTCAATGCAGATAGAATCACTTGTTGTTATTAACCTGAAATACCAGGTATATTTGTTTAGTGCCCAGCACCTTGGAGACATGGGAATAGCTCTTGCTGCCTTTATCAGGAACCCTGAGGTCCTATTACTTGTAGACTGAGAATCCTGATATGGAGCCCAGAAGGCTGGGTTTAAATCTGGAAGTGTTACTTGGCCAAATTATGTAAAGCCTCCTTCCCTTAGTTACACCACTGCATAATGGTGACACTCATAAGCATTTGATATAGTAATATCCTAATCAAATATGTTAACACATGCAAAGCAGGTAGGATAGTGCCCACCTAGCATGCCCTAAGGTTTGTGTATGTGTTCGTTATTATTTTAGTTGTTGCTAACAACTGGTCACATGCTTCCCACAATGATTGACAAAAGTTACTACTGGAACAAGAATCACATATAGATCAATCCAACAGAACAGAGAACCCAGAAATCGACCCAAGCCATTATGCTCAATTAATATTTGACAAAGGAGGCAAGAGCATACAATGGAGACAAGACAGTCTCTTCAATAAATGTTGTTGGGAAAACTGGACAGATACCTGCAAAAAAAAATGGAACTAGACCACCAACTTACACCATACACAAAAATAAACTCAAAGTGGATAAAGGACTTCAATGTAAGATGGATAATAAAAAATGCGCCCTAACTGGTTTGGCTCAGCGGATGGAGCATCGGCCTGCAGACTGAAGGGTCCCAGGTTTGACTCCAGCCAAAGGCATGTACCTTGGTTGCGGGCACATCCCCAGTTTTATTTAATATTTTATATCCACTATTGCCAATATTGAAGTATATTTCATATATTTTCAATATTTGAGTTTGAATATTGTTGTTTTCTTTTTCAGTTTGGATCTTATGTGTGTTGGCTTTTCCTGCCAAGGTAGTTGTAAATTTTGAAAATGAGATGTCACTTGTGACATTATCTATACAAACATAATGAGGTCTGTTAGCAATTTTTTTTTCATGGGAAGACTTAATTTTGTTTTTGTCCAAACAGACTTGCGACTATTTTAATTTAATTTGTATGATTGTGGGTCCTATTAGTTAGTATGACTTTGAACCTTAAGTGTCCTTGAATCTAGTTTATAGATGTGCAATCTCATTTTTTTTTCTCACCTCAACAGCAGATCTAAGTTAAATAAATTTCTTTGCTATCTATTTTTATTGGGTCCATGGAGGAAGTGGAGTAGAATTTTTTTCTAGTCACTCCTTCACTCAAGGTACAGTCTTTCATAGGTCCCAGCTCCATGTTTGCCTTTGGTAAAGTTTCCTACCATGTATGGATCAAAGTCCTTTTCTTTTCATTATAGTTTGGCTGTTATATCCCAATACTCTGAATTCTTGACCGCCATTTTCACTACTTTCTCACCATTCTACATACACAATCATGATTCATTTTTGGTCTCTGAGTACTTAATTTTTTAAAAAAATATATTTTATTGATTTTTTGCAGAGAGGAAGGGAGAGGGATAGAGAATTAGAAACATCGATGAGAGAGAAACATCGATCAGCTGCTTCCTGCACGCTCCCTATTGGGGATGTGCCTGCAACCAAGGTACATGCCCTTGACTGGAATCGAACCC
>NW_006296540.1:1886798-1890946 GCF_000327345.1 Myotis davidii
GACTGGGAATCGAGTCTGCAACCTAGGCATGTGCCCTTGACTGGACTCAAACTCAGGATCCTTCAGTCCGCAGGTCAACACTCTATCCACTGAGCCACATCAGCTAGGGTCTGAGTACTTCTTGTCTCCTCAAACAATGAATGAGTCACTTAAAAGAATGTGTCAGTCCAGCCAGTGTGGTTCAGTGGTTGAGTGTTGACCTATGAACCAGGAGGTCATGGTTGAATTCTCAGTCAGGGCTCATGCCTGGGTCTCGGACTCCATCCCAAGAGGGTGTGTGCAGGAGCAGCCAATTAATGATTATCTCTCAGCATTGATGTTTCCATCTCTCTCTCACTCTCTTTTCTTCTCTGAAACATAACTATAGCAACTATAACTATAAATAAATATGTAAATATACATATGTATGTAAGAATATATTGTATCCATAATTTTAGGTGTTCCTATAAAAAGATAATATTTTAGGAAATATTTGCTAAGAATAAAGTTTATATTGATATTAAATGAAAAACTATATTTTACTTTCAAAAAAATTGCCACAAGAAAACATCACTGGAGCATTAGTCATGTGTCAAAATCTATGGTGAGAGCAGATGGAATACTGAGATATCCCAGGGGGACAAACTGAATTAATCTGAGATGAGATCGTCTGAGTAAGAATGTGGGCAAGGAGAGGCAGGGGTGCACAGAATGACTTGTGTGATGTAGCATCTCAGACCTGGGAACTGATTGGTAGTAATTGAAATGATGAGTAAGATGTATATTCTCTGGCTTTCTGGCTTGAGAGATGATGTTGCCAGTAAAATAAAAATTAGAATGGTTCACTGCTATCAAATGTCATTGTGCTATGGACAGAATTGTGTACCCAACCCAAATTCACATGTTGAAGCCCTACCCTTGTCGTCGAAGCCCAATATTTGAGTTTGTCTGTCTGTATGCACTGGTGGACAGACATGTATGAGCAGGAGTTTGCAGTTTAATAGAAGGTTTATATGGATTGGCCTATCCAGAGTGCACATGAGCTTATAATCTACAAAACTGGTCCCCCAGTGGCACGTAAGTTACCGAACACATAGGGCAAAATCTCAAGACACCATGGGTTAGGGGTTTGGGGTCATGTTGGGAGCTGATTGGTCAGAGGTGAGCTAAGGGTAATGAACATTTCCGTCCTGAGGACAGCTCTGAGGCCTGATCTGGTGTCCCTCTGTCTGGTTTCTTGGGAAAGAAGCCAGGGGGTTCTTTTACCTTATATCTCAGGAACTTAAAAGTAACTTTGATGAAGATACTATCTTTAGGTTGCCAGAGGTCTCAACTTTATGTCCATTGCTCAGGTCTGGGCTATTGTCTTTTGCTTCCTCAGGGGTTACTGTTTTTCCAGGGGAAAGGCAAGGTCCTATGAGGGGTGTATGGAGAGAAGGGAAAAGTAGATATACTTTCTAAAGCTGTAGTTACAAATCCAATCAAAGTCCTTTCAACCCTCAATGTGATGGTATTTGGAGATGGGGACTTTGAGAGGTAGAGTTAGATGAAATCATGTGGTACTGAACTTATGATAGGGTTCGTGGCTTGTAAGAAGAGGGAGATAGATTGCTGCTCTCTCTCTCTGACACGTGAGGACCCAGTGAGAAGGTGGCCATCTGGCCCGACTGGCGTGGCTCAGTGGTTGAACATAGACCTATGAACCAAGGAGCTACATTTGGATTCCAGGTCAGGGCACTTGTCCAGGTTGCAGGCTCAATCCCCAGTAGGGGGCATGGCAGAGGCAGCCAATCCATGATTCTCTCTCGTTATTGATGTTTCTCTCTCTTTCCCCTACCCCTTCCTCTCTGAAATTAATAAAAAAATATTAAAAGAGAAAAAGAAGGTGGCCATCTGCAAGCTGAGCAGAGAACTGTCACCAGGAATTGAATTGGTTGGCCCATTGAGCCAGTACCCCCCAGCCTCCAGAACTATGAGAAATGAATTTCTGTGGCCTTAAGCCACCCAGTGTATGGTATTTTGTTACAGCATCCTGAGCATGAACTCAGATACACTGTGTGTGTTCTGTCTGTTATCCTTTTGTTTGCTTGCTTTAATCTACATTCTACTCATACTCCAAGGTGAGTCTCAGGATTTCCACGTACAAATCACTGGCAGGCTTTACTGGTGAAGCCTTCAGGTTTCCTCCCTCTCCCCATGCCCTGCCATACCACCCATTTCCCAGCACTCAGTGGTGGTGAGGATGGGTGGAGTGGTCATATCCCAGAGTCCTGATTGGATCACAGCTGGCACCCCCTGGTCACATGCACTTAACTCCAGGACAGAGTTGGGCTGGGTCCTGCTCCTTCCTGGTTATCTTTCTGGGCACTCCTCTCTTTGATATCTTTTCTCCCATGTGCTAACCTGGGAATATAAGAGTCAAGTTTAGGTTTGGGGGTGCAAGGAAATGTTCGGCACTTCTAGTCTAGTCTAGGAGTGCTATTCTGCTTTCCATTGCACTATGCTTGTGTGTTTATCTGGCATTTCTTCCCCATAGAGAGCAAGGGAGGTTGGTAGAGCAGAATAAGGCATTGTAATAAAATCAGAACAACATCTCAGTACTCGCGAGCATATTTACTGAATTCTTTATTATTATTTATCTTTTATCCTAGTATATTCCTGTGAGTTGTTGCCTTAGTAAGATTGTAAAATCCCAAGGACAAGGGTGATTCTATATACTGTGTACATTGGCCAACACCCAACAGGTTAGGAAGTATTTCCAGGTGCAAATACTTTGTTTGGGAGGTACAGGGAATACTGTGCAGGGAACAGCAAGTAATCCCTAAATACAAGCGTGTTTTTCAGTCAGCTACACAACTGGAGATTATCTCTACCAATAGATGTTAGATTCCTTGAGATCAAGGTTTATATATTTTTTAACTGTGATTTCCATAGCATCTGGCATGTTGTCTTGCATATAAATTGCATTTACACATGGTTTAATAATCTTGGATATACCTGTGAATAAATGATGTGTCTGATTTAATGACCCTTGAATTTACATAATTTTCAGATAAGCAGGCACCTTGTTCAAATTCAAAACACAAAATACAAAAATATATAAAACTTGACAGTGATAAAATTAAATTGAGGTTTTTTTTAATTAAGCTTAGGTACAGCTTTCCGCCTAAAAGTTATAATTCTGCTTCTTACCCTAAAATAATTTCTAAATTTTCTTATTTGAAATGCCAAATTTGAAATTCCATCAGCATCAGAACTCACAAAGTGGATAATTGACTGGGAGCTCATTTGCAACGTGGAGTTATGCCTTTAGCTCCGAAGTAGATCTGCATTGTATCCTGCTATGCACTGGTGGTGGGCAGAGTGGAAGAAGAAAGACCTCTATCAGGCCGTCACTGCCTCCAAGAGCCTTGGGCTTCCATGTGAAGATAAATATTAAATTCTAGAGGCCCTGTGCATGAAATTCATGCACTTGGGGGAGGAGGGGTCCTTCAGCCCAGCTTGCTCCCTCTCGCAGTCTGGGAACCCTTGGGGGATGTCTGACTGATGACTTAGGCCCATTCCCTGCCGGCCTAAGCTAGTACTTGGACATCCTAAGTGTTGCCACGGAGGCAGGAGAGGATCTTGCTACCACCACTGCACTCGCCAGCTGTGAGCCCAACTTCTGGCTGAGAGGCACTTCCCCTGTGGTAGCGCACTGACCACCAGGGGGCAGCTCCTGCATTGAGTGTCTGCCCCCGGTGGTCAGTGCATGTCATAGCAACTGGTCGTTCCACTGTTCAGGCTATTTGCATATTAGCCTTTTATTATATAGGATGGGAGAATCAGACATCTCTGTAATTGAATATATAATTCTACTAGCTGTGTAACCAAGAACACGTACTTTTACTTCTATGTTATGATCCCATCCTACCTTCTCAATTTATTAAAACTCATACATAATGTCTTTATTGAATTATCAGATAACATGTATAAAATGGGGATAATAATAATCACAAACTATGCACTTTTGAGCCATCTATACTAATAAAAGGGTAATATGCTAATTGGACCAGGAGACGTTCTGGAGATCCTTCCAGACAAAGCCATGGTGGCGGGGCTGAGGCAGAGGCAGTTAGGGGCGATCAGGCCAGGAGGGGAGGGCAGTTGGGTTGATCAGGCCAGCTGGG
>NW_006296540.1:1890980-1896473 GCF_000327345.1 Myotis davidii
TAGGGCAGTTGGGGGCAAGCAGGCAGGCAAGGGGGGCAGTTAGTGGTGATCAGACTGGCAGGGGGGGGGAAGTTGGGGGCGATAAGGCTGGCAAGGGAGGCAGTTGGGGGTGAGCAGGCCAGCAGGGAAGGGCAGTGGGGCTGATCAGGCCAGCATGTAGAGTTGTTAGGGGCACTATGGCAGGCAGGCAGGCAGGTAAGTGGTTAGGAGCCAGGGGTCCCGGATTGCAAGAGGGAATGTCCGACTGCTGATTTTTTGGGGATTGGGCCTAAACCAGCAGTTGGACATTCCCTGAGGGGTCCCAGATTGGAAAGGGTGTAGGACGGGCTGAGGGACATCGCCTTCCCTCCCCACACCCGTGCACGTGTTTCATGCACCAGGCCACTAGTCATCCTATATAATAAAAGCCTAATATGAAAATTGTCCCCTCGGCTGGGAGTTCAACCAGGGGGCAGGGCTGGCCAGACAACTACCTGCGGTCCCTCCCCATGGCCAGCCCTGCCCCCGGTCGCCCCCCTCTACCCTATCAGGGGCAGGGCCAACTGCTCATGGCCCCTTCCCTGATCAGCCCCCTATTCCAGTCGGGGGCGGGCCGGCCCACCAACCTCCCGCATCCCCTCCCCCCAGTCAGTCCGGCCAGACCCCACCCATGCACAAATTTGTGCATCGGGCCTCTAGTATATAATAAAAGCCTAATATGCTAAGTGTCCAGTCATCCCAATTTAAGCATAATATTCTAATGATATGCTAAGTCCCCTCAACTGCTTCCTATACGTGCACTGACCATCAGGGGGCAGATGCTCCAACCAGTAGGTTAGCTTGCTGCTGTGTTCCGCCGATTGGGACAGAGCAAGAGGGCCAGGCATGCCCTGGAGCCCTCCCACATTCCCTTCCCAACTGGCCAACCTCCCGCATCCCTCCCTGGCCCCAAATCATGCACTGGCGGCGTCCCTCCCCCTGGCCTACACCCTCACGCAACCTGGGACCCTGGGAGATGTCAGCCAGTTTTGGCCCAATCCCACAGGCCAAGCCGAGGACCCCACTGGTGCACCAGTTTCTGCACCGGGTCTCTAATTACATAAACTCCTTTTAAGTTACAGCCTTTTAAAAACAAATGTTTATTAAAATAAGCTGTGAAAGATAGGAGAATTTGTGGGCTTTGGCACAATAATAGATGCTGTTCAGATGTGATGTATGTTGATATTTGTGAGTGAGACATCTGTAAGCAGGGCAAAATCAGATTCCTCCAATCGGCAGAAAGATGTGCTGGCAGTGAATGACAGCTTACCATAGTCATCATAATCATTGATTTGATGAGGGCTCTGAAGACTAGAAAGGATGAGAATTGGTGAGGTTTTGAGGACTAATAATAATAGTGATAACAACAGTAATATACTGTTGGCACTGTTAAAATGAATTCTCCATCAAAATATATTCTCTCTCCAAAGCCCTTATTTTTCTAAACCAGATGGATAAAATCCCAGATCCTGCAGCTACCTCTGGTCCTTCATGGATGTGTGTGGCTACTTGCTCTCTTCATCTGGTTTCTGCCAATAGTTGAAGTGCTGTGTTTTCCTCTGAGGAAGATAAATAAAACTAAATCCATTAAGGTCTGCTGAGGAATCACCTTTCTTCGTGGATAGTTCATCTTTCTTTAAAATGAACGATCTGACTGTGCCTGGCTTCCCTTAAATCTTGGGCTTTGTCAAGAATTAATGTTGCATAGGTGTTTACCACATATAAATAGTTTATCCTTCTTCCTTAGTAGATCATGTGGCATAGAATTTTAAGCCTGGAAAGGACATTAAAATGACTTATATATTGTACCTATCTTTTTACATTGCTATATTTATACATATTTAAAGTTTATATACATATTAATTCTACTTAGTTTATATTTTAGTTTAGGATTACCATACCAAATAATCATAAGTTTTCATTGCTATATCTCAATGAACCATTCTGAATTTGAAAAAAAAAAAATTACAAGCCAACTTCAACTTATAAAAGAAATCGAATGATGCCAAGATTGCACTGATACAAATCGTTAGTCTCTAACTGATGAGAATCTACATTGAGACAACTTTTCTGGTCATTAATTTGTAAACTGTACCAAACATTTTAATAATGCTGTTTTGTATTGATCTGTTAATGTTATATGTAGGAAGTGATTTTAGGAGAATATTCAGAGATGGGTACAGAGAGTAATATATGAAGTTTATATATCATAGCTAAATAAGAATGATAAAATTTCATTGAAATCCTGTGTATCTAATAAAAGGAGAATAAATAAATACCTCTACATATCTATAGTATCTACACTACATTAACTTGGTTAAATAGAAAAAAAAATGAGAAACACTATAAAACATTAAGTTCTCTTTTTTAGAAACTAAAGTCATTAAAAATAAGAATAAAATAGTAAAAAATAATTTGCCCACTTTGACATCCTGTTAGCATTCATTCAGTAACTCTAGTTCAGAAGCCCTGGGCCCCATCTTCAACAGCTGGTGTACATGAGAAGTCAACAGACACATACTAAACGTCACAGCTATTAGCTGGCTACAAACCAGCTCGCCAGTTCAGGGCTGACCGTGTGTAGAGGAGAAACGGTGTCTTCTGTGTCATGTTTGTGAAATCATCATCATTAACCTCCTTTTAAACTTCAAACACAGGCAAGGTTAGTACCCTTTCTAAAAAATTTCCTGAAATACGTGTTGTCAGATTTACAGGGAAATTTAAACTTAGTGGTTTTGTTTCCTCTAATAAATCTTCCCAATAATAATTTTAGTTATGCTGATCACTAAAGTGAAATAAAACCAAAAAATATGGTTTTGCGTCCAAATACCTAATTTTCCCCCCCACAAAGGGATTTTGTTAGCCAGGATAACTCCTTCGACCTACTTTATCTCTTGTGTGTATGCAGCCAAAAGGTAAAAATAAATAAAAAGAGCATTTCAATGTCCAGAATATGTCTATTTGGGGGACGAAAAGGCTTTTAGGGAAAAAAAAAATGTTTTTTTCAAGCCTACATTCCACTTTAGGTTCTCATGGTAGGCAGCATGCCCCTGGCAGCGTCTATTTCTCCACTGGGAAGTGGTCTGTTGTGCCTGGAAGCTGGAGTTCTCCTTCACAGATTTTCTTTAAAAATAGCATTCCCTTCCCTGGCCGGTGTGGCTCAGTTGATTGAGCTTCATGCAACAGAAGAGTCCTGTGGACCAATAGGTCATTGGTTTGATTCCCAGTCAGGGCACATGCCTGGGTTGCTAGCTCGATCCCCAGTAGGGGGCATGCATGAGGCAGCCCTTTTCTCTCTCCGCTTCTCCCCTCCTCTCCCTCTAAAATCAATAAAAACATATTTTAAAAAATAAAAATGAAAAGCAGTTCCTTCTGAAGGTCATCATTTCCAGAAAGCAGCCTTTAGCACTTTTCTGGACTCTGTGGGAGCTAACTGGGATCCGCAAGCTGGAAGATAGGGAAATACTGAAATCTGCTGGCCTCTCCCCTTCTGCCTTAGTGACCCCCTCACTCCCACCCCACCCCAGGCCCCACTGCCACACGCCTGCCTTCTGTCCTGAACTCCCAGCTCCCTGAGAAGTTAGACCACCCATGATAGCCAAGTTCAGCTAAGGCATTAGCTAAAAGCATCCTAAAGTTACACTTCTCCAATTTTTCCACTCAAATGTCCCAAATTATGGCAGATACTACCTGCGTGACCCAGGGGAGCATTCATTTTGATGAAGTCTGGCAGTTTATGCATTTGTTTTAATTGCTGATACAGATGTTTGGTAACAAACATGAAAATAAATCCTGGCTGAACTTTCTATAGTTGCGTTCTATGTTGTAGGCCTTAGAGGACCTAGGTCACCCATTTGTCTTCCTTTTGAAACAGATTCCAAGTGGTTTTCCTAGGAATTCTCGTCTTTTCCTCAGGTACTTCCTCAGACTACTTATGGTCAAGCTTCTTAGTGTTCAGAGTTTCACAGTGTAATTGAGCATCTGAAAAGATGAAGTAGGGCGATCTGATGACTTTAGTTCACTCGCTTTTCTCAGACTTATGTTTTCACTGGTCACAATTTTCGCAGTAACATTCAGCAAAATAATTATTCTAAGGAACACTTAGAGTAATGCTGCTCTGAATACAGTGTACATTTTCTTTTGTGTAACTTTCAGAGATCTGCATCCTGAAATCAGGCATCAGTGCTCTGTAGAATTTTTTAAAAAAATCCTCACTTGAGGGTATATTTCTATTGATTTTTAGAGAGAATGGAAGATAGGGGGAAAGACAGAAATATCCATGTAAGAGAAATACATCGATTGGTTGTCTCCTGCATGAACCCAGGCAGGAGCCCAAGAAGGAGCCTGCAACAGAAGTACTTGCCCTTGACCTGAATCATACCCAGGACTCTTTGGTCCACAGGCTGATGCTCTATCTTCTGAGCCAAACTGACTAGGGTTAGAATTGTTTTTAATGGGCCTTACTTTGATGTTATGTAGTTAGCCTACAATAAGGGACAATACAAGAAAGATATTTTTTAAAAAGTTTAAGTCTGGAGAAGTTAGGTAAGAAGTCCCAAGCATGGTGTATTAGTTTTCTATTGCTGCACTTAAAATTAACATACTTAGTAGCTGAAACACACACATGATTTCTGTGGGTCAAAATTTAGGGCATCGCTTAGTAGATCCTCTGCTTTGGGTCGCACGCATCTGAAATCAAGGTGTCAGCAGGTGCTGCAGTCTCCTGAGAGCTACAACTTAGGGAGGATCCCTTTCCAAGTTTGTGTTGTCACCATTAGGTTCTTTGTGGGTAGGTAGTTCAAGGGATCATGTTCTTGCTGGCTGTCAGCCAGAGGCTACCCTTAGTTCCTTGTCACACGGACCTTTTGAACACTTACTTCTTCAAAAGTGGGAAGAGGTATTCTAGCAAAATGGGTTACAATCTTATGAAATGCTATCGCCTTTGCTTTGTTATATTGATTGGAAGCAAACCACAGTCCCTCACACACAAAAAGGGAGGGGATTACTTAAGATTTAGATACCGGGCAGTGGAGATTATGGGGACTGGCCACTGGCCACATAGATATTGGGGGATTCCAGAAACTAGATACTGAACCAAATATGACTCCAAAAATATGTCATTTACCAGTACTATTATACTATCAGACTATGGAAGAAGAGCCAAGCCTCAGAGCTAAAGCTGGCCCAGAATAAAAAAAAGAAAAAGAAAAAAAGGAGCGGTTGGGAGCTTCAGTTACCCCCAGCCTGAAAACAGCCATCATCCCCTCATCCAGGCTGGCCAGGCACCCCAGTGGGGACCCCCACCCTGATCCAGGACACCCTTCAGGGCAAACCAGCTGGCCCCCTCCCGTGCATCAAGCCTCTATATAGTAAAAGGCTAATATGCCTCCCAGCACAGGATCAGCGTGACAGGGGACAGTGCCCAAACCCCCTGATCACCCTGCGGCTCTGTGTGTGACAGGGGGCAGGGCCACA
>NW_006296540.1:1897243-1931041 GCF_000327345.1 Myotis davidii
GTGGCTGGCGAACTGCGGGCGGCACCTCCCCCTGGCCAGCCTTGCCCCCAATAGGCCCTCCCCACTCTGATAGGGGGAGGGCGGCTGGCCAACCTCCCGCATCCTTCCCTCCACCCCCACTGGTCCAGCCCGATTGGCCCCCATGGGGGCAGGCCAGCCCAACCCCACCCGTGCATGAAATTGTTCACCAGGCCTCTAGTATAACATACTTGCATACTATGCATATTGTTATTTGCTCAAAAGATTAGCTCTAATTATGAAACTTCACTGACATTAATTTAGAGAACCATGTTTTGTTTTGTTTTAATATATTTTATTGATTTTTTACAGAGAAGAAGGGAGAGAGACAGAGAGTCAGAAACATCGATGAGAGAGAAACATCGATCAGCTGCCTCCTGCACATCTCCCACTGGGGATGTGCCCGCAACCCAGGTACATGCCCCTGACCGGAATCGAACCCGGGACCCCTCAGTCTGCAGGCCGACGCTCTATCCACTGAGCCAAACCGGTTTTGGCGAGAACCATGTTTTTATGGCACGTATGAGAAGCATATAGAATTTCTGACACATTCCCCTTCTCTACCCCTGGATGCTTTCTCCATCTTTCTCCTTTTGGCCCAAGAAGCTTCAAGATGGAAATACAGTAACTCTGTTAGCCAGTATTTATTTCGGAAACCCTGTTTTTCTCTCTGTATCAATGAGACAGGCAACTCAAGCCAGTAATTGATGTTGCTAAGTGTGTCTCCCAAGTGCTTTGGTTACACTCACTGTTGGTTCATTTGTTCTGTCAGCCAGACCTCAGTCCAAGGCACAGAGAACCCAGTTAGTCCTGGGTTCTTAGAGCAGCAATAAGCCATAGGCTGTATGGACCGTGACATAGGGACCCCTGAGATGTAGCCATGGAAGTCCAGAATGCAGTCCACAGGAAATCCTTACTGTAATTTTATAAAAGTAAAATTCCATAAGTAGCCAAAGCCGGTTTGGCTCAGTGGATGGAGCGTCGGCCTGCGGACTGAGGGGTCCCGGGTTCGATTCCGGTTGAGGGCACGTGCTAAAAATTCCATAAGTAAATGAAATGCGTAGGAAAAGAAAACAGAAATCTCCCGAAAGATTAAACAATGAAGTGAATAGTATTTGAGCACCATAGAAGTTTGTGAATGGGGGAAGTCTATGTGTTTTCCAATAAATAAAATGTAAGTCAATCTTTCAGAGAGCCCTTCGAATGACATTGGTTTTTGGCTAACAAAGAACACATAACATTGGAAACATTATACTTATTGAATTTTAAATTCCATAAATTTTATAAAAAGTGGCTCTTCTCTCATCTTTTCAAAGGAAATAGAAATGGTTTATCTTATAAATGCATTCAGGTACATTTCTAAAGAGAGAAAGAACTGGGCTGTGGCAATTTTCTTCTTTTATACAGTGTTACTCTGTTTATAGTGAACTTTCAAAAATGTTTAGACATTGCGTCTTTTGAATTCCATCCACAAAATGGAAAATGTTTACTTTGAACAGAAATTCCATTAACCATAATCTCTTGTCATTCTGCCTTTCCAAACTCATCTGCTTCTATTTCACACTACCCTCCCTGCATTCCGGATATATCAAAGTATCAATTGTTTTGTGAACTGGTTTTGCCTTTTCTGCAATAGGAATCTTATTCCTAGCACAGTGAAGGGCACATAGAAAGTGTAAATGTCTTACTGAATGTCTCAAGGCCATTATGTCTTTCAACTGTCTTCCTAGGCATATCTCTCTGTTTAAATCTTACTAGTCATCAAAGACTAGACTCAAATGCCTTTGTCTCCTTGAAGCTGACTCCTCATTGGGGATCAGTTACTTCCTTTTCCATGCTCTACAGTTTACATTCTGATTACAGCACACTTAATTTCCATTTTGTGTTAAGGAGGCCTCAACCAGAATTTAGGAAACTACTCTGGAAATTATGATGAACTAGCAAGTGTTTGAAGTCACATTGGGTTTATTGAATATTTTAGTCTCTAGTAGTAGGTCTCGTATCAGCTTCCTGTATTCCTGCATTTCATTATCTATTTATCAGGGTGATAATCTGTGCTCACTTTTATCTTAAAATATGTTACCTTCATCTTTCCCCATCAATATGTCCGAGTTTTTGTAAATTGGGCATTCATTTGATCTGCTCATGTTGGACATGGGAGACAACCTCAGTTACATCCTAGGGGTGAAAACAGAGAATATAAGCGTTTCCATTAGCAAACTGTGCCCTGCTCATGAACAAATGGACATAGAATACTGAGAGTTTATATGAAAAATAAGATGACACAGTAACTATCGAATTAGGGGAAGTTTCCTTCCTTTTGATGCTCATGTGAGAAGAAATATAGTTCCAGCTTTGGAGGCAGCGTGCCTCTGCTGAATCCCAGACCTATTGCTTACTAACTGGCGGCAATGGTTCTGTGCTGTGTCAACTTCTGTAAGTTGCAATGACATTTTAAGTGTTTCCTCTGTTATGTGCTTATGGATTAGTGTTGGTCACAAGAGAAATCTGTGTCTCTCTCCAGGAGTGGCAGGTACATGGTATCATTGAAACCTCCCCTGGGACCCAGCATAGTCTGTGATCCCTGAGAATTTTTAGCTGCCAAACCTACAAAAAGTATGTGAGTGTTTGGTCCTAAATGCTACTAAAAGAACTTTTATCATGATCCAGTTTTTATGTCTGTCTCCTCCCCCATATCATATGGTCCTGAAAGTCAGCATATTCTGTCAGTTATTTTTCATATTTTATTCCCCAAACTGGTCAGAATAGTGCTTTACACATAATAGTAGTTCCATTGAACATGGTTGAATTAAATTGGAATAATATTGCTGCAATATTGTAATAATGTATATCCATTAAGTGGTGATAAATTATGTATTAATGAGAGTTTAAGTTTCCCATGAAAGAAGTATAGAAGCTAATTTTTGTCTCACCATCAAACATCTAGGGTAGGCACTCCAGGGCAGAAATGCTCTGTCTGCTTTCTGATTCTTTCTGTGCCGTTCTCTTCTTCAAGATCACCTCACCATTATGAGATGACTGTTATTTTTCACCTCCAGAAAAATAACAACACTTCCCACAGGGCTTTTGCAGGGATAACACAGCAACATGGCTGTGTGTGTGCCCTGTTGCCTCCGACTGTCCCTGAAAGATGCTTCTGTTAATAGACACAACTGGGTGCAGGCAATGGCTGGGCTATCCGGGCAGATTGTAGTTTAAATCTATCCCACTTGCTCATTTCACACACAGCAATCGATTCTAAAAACAAGTTGCTGCCCTATGACTTCATTGCACCAGCCAGATTTAAGCTTTCCTAATTGAGGGAACACATTGGTGTCCAAAGAACGTCTCGTGAAAAATGGAGTACCCAATTGAGATTGTTCCAGGAATTCCCACCAAGATAGATGATATCTGGTTTATCTTTGTGAATTGCTAGAATCCTTTCTCCATTTAAGGTAATATATTTCATTCTTCCCCATCAGGTGGGAGCTTGGGTGCTAGACAGGGATATGTTTGTTGGGAAGTCTGCTTTCTCCAGTCTGTGTGTAAAACACAGGCAGCTATGCACCAAATCATCAGGCAAAGATGGGACTTATTTCTCCGGAGGAACTAAACAGTGCTAGTGAAAGTTTCTCCATGTGCAGCTATTTAGGATTCTTTGGAAAATGGTCTGCCCCTCTTCAGGACACCCTCAGTCTCCTCAGTTAAAATCCCTACTGCAATGAGTAGCCTGAGAGAGATAGAGAAAACTACTGCAACGCTCCCCCTCCCCCACAAAAACAACAACAACAAACAGGCAGAAAAGAACAAGAAAAGAATAAAGAAATAGAATAGGTCCTGGAAATTAAAAATACAATTGTAAAAAAAATCAATGGAAAGTTTGGAAGATGGAATCAAGGAAATAACTTAGAATATAAACCCAGAGAACAATGTTTGAGAAAATATAAGATAAAGAGTAGATCTAGAAGAGCTGCCCAGAAAGCTAAAAAATTTATTAATATGAGATATTGAAAAGATAACAGAAGATAAAGACAATATATCTTTAACATTTTGAGAGAAAGCTTTCTTTAACAGGATCCCATATGCAAGAAAAAGCCATCAGCCAGGTATAAGCAAAAATGATGTCATATTCATTTAAGATCACAAAAAGTTTCTTTTTAATGAACCTTTTCTTAGAAATGCCCCAGCAAAACTAACAAGTAAACTAGGAAGCAAAGAAAGGAAGCATGGTGTCAGAGAACTAGTAAAATATCTCAGGAGAGATTTAAAGAGAAGTCAGTGGAATGACTTTAGGGAGCAGGTAGATACAACGTTCTGGGGAAAAGTGTTCAAGAGGAAAAAGGGAACACAACAGACAACTTGATATCAAGATAATTTTGTTACAAAAAGATGTCAGGACAGAGGCTAATGCTGTCTAATAGGCATAGAAGTTATTCATATAGACATTTATTATCACAAGGCATTTCTGTGAATAATACTTTATAATAATCTTCATATAGACATTGACTATTGATGTCTCTAAAAATAGCAAGCTCACTGCATTGGGTATATGGAATATAAAAGAAATCCTCATACTTGATAAAATAGGTTACTAATCCTATATAATAAAGAGCTAACATGCTAATTAGACTGGATGGCAGAACAATCTTCTGGAACAACCTTCCAGAATGACCTTCCTTGAATGACCAGTGGGTGGGGGCCTCAGGGCACCAAGGCAGCCCTGCCAGGAGGCAGCAGGGTAGCGAGGGCCGAGGCAGCTGGAGCCTCGAGGGCTTAGGCAGCCAGGGCCGCAAGGGCCGAGCCCCTTGCACTAATTTCGTGCATTGGGCCTCTAGTAATTTCTATAATTAAGAAAAAATGAAGAAATGAGTACATTTGTTAAAAAAAGAGAGGGGAAAGACCATAAGAGCCTAAGCAATCCTCGCTGGTGAGCTGGACTCCTTCCCGAAGGGGGCAGGGGGCAGATCACAGGACTGCTGCTTTTCATTATGAACCTCTAAAGACAACTTGACTGCATAAATGCAACAATATTATTTTGACAAGAATAAAAGTGGTAAAGGTTAAAAAGGTAACAACATCAATTTCAGCAACCACAACATTAGTATACCCAAAACTCAACCACAAAATATGTCAACATTTCTGAGTTTCTGCTGACAAGTTGCATTAGATAAGAAAGTAGGTAAATGGAAAAGACATCTTTGCAATTTAGTGTAGATATTTATTGGAAGACAAATGGTCTCTTGGGGGAAAGCTCTATTTCCTGATCACAGCCCGGAAAGTCATTTGAAAGGCTAGCGAGTATCTATAGGATAAGAGCAATTTGCAGTCTTCGCTACTCTAGAGGTGATGGAAATGCAAGGGCTCAAAAGTACCCTTATTTGTGAGTGACTTCTCTTTTAATCTCTCCTGAGATGGTTTCACTATTCCTCAGACACAATGCTTCCTTTCTTTTCTTTTCTCTTCTTTTTGTTTCTCGTCTCTTCTCTTCCTCTCTCTCTCTCTTTTTTATTTTTGTTAATCCTCACCTGAGGATATATTTTCCATGCTTTTTCAGAAAGAGCGGAAGGGAAGGAGAAAGGGAGAGAAGTGTGTGGGAACATCGATGTGAGAGAAACACATCAATTGGTTGCCTCCCTCATGCTCCCCAATCAAGGGCTGGGAGGTAACCCACCACCCAGGCACATACCCTTGAATGGGAATCCACCCTTGTCCCTCTGGTGTGCAGGCTGATGCTGTAACCACTGAGAAACACCAGCCAGAGCATACTTCCTTTCTTTAATCCCTAGTTTACTTGTTAGTTTTGCTGGGGTATTTCTAAGAAAAAGTACATTTATTTTTTATTTAAAAAAATATATTTTATTGTTTTTTCACAGAGAGGAAGGGAGAGGGATAGAGAGTTAGAAACATCGATGAGAGAGGAACATCGATCAGCTGCCTCCTGTACACCTCCCACTGGGGATGTGCCTGCAACCAAGGCACATGCCCCTGGCCAGAATCGAACCCGGGACCCTTCAGTCCACAGGCCGACACTCTATCCACTGAGCCTAGCTGGCTAGGGCAGAAAAGGTACATTTAAAAGTGTAGATAAACAACAAATCAACAAATGACAAGTGCTGGTGAGGTGTGGAGTAAAGGGAACCATAGTACATTGGTGGTGGGAATGCAGACTGGTGCAGCCATTATGGAAAACAGTATGGAGTTTCCTCAAAAAATTAAATATGGAACTGCCATTTCACTCAATGATCCTACCTTTAGGAATATATCCTAAAAACCCGAAACACCAACCAGAAATAATATATGCACCCTTATGTTCAGAGCAGCACAATTTATAATAGCTAAGATCTGGAAACAGCCCAAATGCCCATCAGTAGATGAGTGGGTAAAAAAGCTGTGGTACATTTACACCATGGAATACTATGCAGCAGTAAAAAAGAAGGATCTCTTACTCTTTGAGAGAGCATGGAGGGACCTGGAGAGTACTATGCTAAGTGAAATAAGCCAGTCAGAGAAAGATAAGTATCACATGATCTCACTCATATGTGGAATCTATTGAACAAAATAAGGAACAAAATAGATCCAGAGACATAAAAGCATGGAGGAGACTGTTGAATCTCAGAGGGAAAGTGGAGATGGGTGGGTGGGAAGAGACAAACCAAAGAACTTGTATACATATATGCATAACCCATGGACACAGACAATAGTGTGGTGAAGGCCAGGGATGGGGGGCAGGTGCTGGCTAGAAAGGATCAATGGGGAAAAAAAGAGACCTGTATAATACTTTTAACAATAAAGATTTTTAATAAAAGATAACACAGGGAAAAAAATTTAAAAAGGTAGATAACATCATTATCTTGGGAGACCAATCCATGATCTAACTGTATTTTTAATGGTTCTGTGAGTAACATGTATTTAAAATGGTTTCCTATTACATATATGCTCAATTGGAGATATCCCTTCCCCTGCCTTGAACCTTTGAGAAAAGAAAAAGAAACAGGCAAAACTAATTTCTTTTTTTAACCGGTGACATTTCAAGCACCTTTTTTTGCAGTGAAATTTTTCTAGAGGTGGAATAGTTTGCATAGTCTCAATATGCAAACTGATTAAGACTGCAGCTCTTCTAGGCCAAGTCCAAGTTTGGTAGAAGATGGACCTGCATCCTTCTGGATTAGTTCCACTTGCACCACTGCCAGACTTTAAATAGCTAAGTATAAAATTGGCTGATTTAAAAATGTATTCCTAACTTTTGAACCTCCACTTTAGATTTTGGAGACAAAATTCTATGTACAAAATATAGTATAATATCTGACTCATCTAAAAGACAAACAACAAACAAAACAAACAAAAACCTACACAAAAAATACAGATTTCTCAAAATAAAAATGCTAGCCTGTTGTTTCTTTTATCAGATTACGTATGCAAGTGTATGAATCCAAGATATTGTTAGATTATTTTTAAGGCCATTTTAAATATATCTTTGTATAGAAATGTAAATGAAGATTTTTATAAAGTTTTATCTATCTGATTATTTTTCATGAAAAATCAAATAGAATTTTAATTAAAATTTGCCATTAGGCTAAGCAAACAGCTTCAGTCTATATTTTTAAGATGTATTGGGAATTGTTAAAGCAGAAAATAGCTCTGACTGGTGTTTCTCAGTGGTTGGAGGGTAGGCTCACAGACTGAGGGGTCTCGGGTTCGCTCCACATTCAAGGGCACATACTTGGATTGCAGGTTTGATCCCTACCCCTGTCAGGTGCATGTGGGAGGCAACCAATATTGTCTTTATTTTTTTTAAAGCACTTACAATGTCTTAGATCAGCGGTTCTCAACCTGTGGGTCGCGACCCCTTTGGGGGTCGAACGACCCTTTCACAGGGGTCGCCTAAGACCATCGGAAAACACATATATAATTACATATTGTTTTTGTGCTTAATCACTATGCTTTAATTATGTTCAATTTGTAACAATGGAAATACATCCTGCATATCAGATGTTTACATTACCATGCATAACAGTAGCAAAATTACAGTTATGAAGTAGCAACGAAAATAATTTGATGGTTGGGGGTCACCACAACATGAGCAACTGTATTAAAGGGTCATGGCATTAGGAAGATTGGGAACCACTGTCTTAGATGGTTTTTAGCCAACTTAGAGAACCAAAATTCAGGATTCAGATATGCCATCTATCTTAAGAAGGTTGGCCTGTGGGAGCTGATTGTCAGATATCCATAGATTTAATGGTATATCAAACTGCTTTGTCACTGATTGCTTAACTTGGCATACCACAAAGGTCACAGGTGCCACCCTATAACCCTGACCATCTCCTAGAGTTCTGTTTCTGCCATTGTTATCATGGAATATTCTGTGGGACCGTTTTCCAGAACACACTTATGTCTCTACCTTGTTAATCCAGCTCATTCTCTAACACCCAGATCATGGGCCACTCTTCTAAGTAACGCATTTATTTTCCTCCAGTTCTGCTCAAGCACCCCTCCTTTGAATTCTGTAGCAAATAATGGTTATCTTTAGGATAACACTTGCTTATTGCTCTTGGATATTTAATTGTAAGACTATGAAGCACTAAAATTTCTCTTTTATGTTGCATCTACAGCACCTGGTAAAGTGCTCAATGTGTAGTAGGTGGCACACTACCAACCCAATGAAAGAATATAAAGAAATTTGGAATGCATTTTTGTCGCCCACACTTTTTTTTTAGAAAGGACCATGAGATGAAATACTTTGTCCTTGGATAGGCATTGGTGTAGTTGACAGGGTGGGAGACCAGATGCCTTCTCTCTGTTGATGTTGGTGCTCCTAAACCCACAAGAAGTATAATTCTTTCCTTTTCCCATCCACTACCTGTAGTTCATCTTACAGGGGAACCTGATCATGACAGAACTAGCCTCTCCTAGAAATAGGATGCATGGAGTTCAAGGGGCTTTGGAATGAATTCTTTGGGCAGAATTGATGTTAAGGTAGAAATCGTGACCGTGCAAGATTTAAGTCTAGGCCAGTCAAGACAAACTATGTCCAGACCTTGTGAACATCACATTGTGAAAGATTATTTTTGTATCTTCTTTCTCAACTATTTAAATAACTCACAGGATAACACATAGTGTCAAGACTTATTGTTTAATAAAGGATGTAGAATGAACCAGTTATTTAATAAGGAAATATTTTAGGTGAGGGAATTTGTTCTTTGTTGCCACTATTTCTTCTGGTCTCTATCTTTCTCTTTGTTTTATAACTTAATTTCATTGAAAAGTTACTGTCTGTTCCTAGCTGGCCTCTGGGAAAAAGAGATGTGTTCAGTCCTCACTCAGGAGAGCCACAGGTTGGTTGGTGTAGTGGTGGTGGCACCTGAATGGATGACTGTGTGACTGCAGCTAGAGAAATGGGTGCATGTTGGGTGGGGGTGGGCGGTGGAAGTATAAGTAGAGTTAAAGCAGATAAACATGGAAAGTCAAGAAGGGAGGGTTGGGAGAGTTGTGATTGCAAATTCTTTTTGATCGCTGGTTTTATTCATTAAAACTATGTCCTTCATTAACTTGTCTAAACCAGAGGTCACAAAGGGCTAAAAGGTTGAGATCATTATTCGGGGACCGGCAGGTAACATGAACAAGGGCAGTAGGGTAAGTGCAAAGCAGTAGGAGGAAGGGGTAGCTCTGACAAAGTAGGAAAAGCATGTCAGTTCTTTCGGAAACTTTGTGATTCTTTCATTTTTAAGGTTCTGTAATAGTTAGAGCAAATATTTATAAATAAATTCAGCTTATAGGCTCAAGTTCTTGATCTCTGGTAAACATTTCTGTAACTATTTGTATGCTTCATCTCTGAAGGTGAAGTCTTAAGATAGGTAATATACTTCATTCATAATTTAACTATAAGCACAAGATTCTCCACAGAAATTGCTACTCTGGGACTGCCCTTTTCTGTTTGTAGCTCCATTCCCAAAGGTCACTAACAGTGGGCAGCTGAAGATGCTCATTTCCCACATCTGAGATCACCGTGGTGCTGTGTGTGAAACCTCTTCTCCTCCGATCAGGCCTTTGACACGCACGTCTAGGAAGCAGTTCTTGGAGGGCCCAACCTGGCACTCAGACAGATAAACCCTAACATGCTGGAATCCTCACTGAGAACCAACCTAATCTCTACTGAAGACATCTCCTACATTTATTACAGGGCCTAGATCTCAGCATCTGTTAGTAAGTTGCATGCATTATGAAAAAAGAAATCATTCCATAGTCTTTTAAACTGTTTAATAAATTACATTGTGCTTTTAAAAAACATCAAATGAATAGCACCTAGTAGGCAGTCAAGTAATTTAAGTTGCATTATATGTTAAAATTACTATTTCCTGTAACCGAAGTTAAATAGGTCAGCTCTTCCTCAAGATTATATGAATTATTTATGATTTTATGATAATCCTTCAGGGGCAAACCATGTCACTTGGTGCTTCCCAGTTCCACCTCTTAGCCCGTCAGTTATGCCCTACTCAGTTCTTACCAAGAGTAGCTTAACCCACACTGCTGGAATATTAGCTGTGGGTAAACACTGTATTATAGTCTCCTGGAAAAACAAACTCTGAATGAAATTTCATCAATCTATAATGCATTCTACTGACATTCCTATAAAACACTCAATTTTTTTTTAATTATATATTTTATTGATTTTTTACAGAGAGGAAGGGAGAGAGATAGAGAGTTAGAAACATCGATGAGAGAGAAACATCGATCAGCTGCCTCCTGCACGCCCCCCACTGGGGATATGCCCACAACCCAGGTACATGCCCTTGACCGGAATCGAACCTGGGACCTTTCAGTCCGCAGGCCGATGCTCTATCCACTGAGCCAAACCGGTTTCGGCAAAAAACACTCAATTTTTAAGTACCGGTGGGCAAGTGTGCTGTATTTAGTAGGTGCTTAATTAATAGCTGCTGATGAATTGACATATTCTTCAATAAAATAAATTCTGTTTTATTTTCAAGCCTCCTCTAATGTAAGATATGGAGAGTGCTTGGTTTGAAGATATTCTAAGCCTGTGGTTGGCAAACTGTGGCTTGCGAGCCACATGCGGCTCTTTGGCCCCTGGAGTGTGGCTCTTCCACAAAATACCACGTGCGGGCACGCATACAGTGTGATTGAAACTTCGTGGCCCATGCGCAGAAGTTGGTTTTCTGCCTGGGTGAGTCTATTTTGAAGAAGTACTGTTGATATTTGGCTCTGTTGACTAATGAGTTTGCCAACCATTGTTAAAGCAATGCAGATACCTTAGGTTCAGTATTTACTGACCACACTTGTCTTTTTTTATGGTAACAGATGTAAACTCTAATCGAATTGTCGGAGTGGGGTTCAAGTTTGAAGCTATACCTGAGCTGCACTTCATGGTGTATGTACTGTTTTCATCCTTACAGTTTCCGTGAGTGTGAAGTAGCGTTCTCCGCTGTGTCCCGGAGGCTTCTGCTCCTCCGCAGGGTATTTCACTTGCTTCCTTGCGCTATGCTTCCTCCTCCCCTCTGGTCCATTCCTTCCCAGGTGCAGGATTGCCCTTATGGTCAAGTGTGTTTCCTTCTCCTCTCTCTGACATTATTGGGTCTGCCTCATCAGACTCGGCCACAAAGCATTCTTCTTTCAAATTGGAAATTGACTTTTAGCTCCAGGTTTGTATTTCTCCAATGTGTGTTTTTTTCTTCAGCCTGCAATGAAGTTTCTAGTGTATCAGGGGGGACATCTGGCAAGGGTGTCACTTCTTTCTGAGATGATAATTTAAGAGGTAATCTTAAGCAAAGCAAAAACATTTTGTTTTCATTTTAACAGGTGGAAAAAAAAATAAGGCTAGTGTCATAGAACTTTAGAGTTCCTAAACTTATTTTGACAGTTGTAAGGTAGGATAGAGTTTGTGCAGAGCCCAGGACTTGGGCTAGTGGAAGGATGAGCTGCATGGACAACACAGGGAAGTGGAGTGGAGGTGAAGAAGCATTCATTTACCAGAAGGTGTTGCATTCCAGTGTTAGTATCTCCCCTCGCATGCTTAGGTATGTCTAGGGAGTAGTTCAAGGATCACTCAGAACAGAAAGACAAGTGCAGGAAATTTTGCCTTTTTATTATCTTTCCTGTCGTTTTTTTTTGTGTTTTTTTTTTTCCCCTTAGAGAAAGTCAGGGCAGCTTCACCAACTCCTCCCTAGAGAGCAGAATTCCCTTAATTTTAGGCAGTCATCTTTTGGTGATGGGCTGACTTGGAAAGGAAAAACCTTTAGTTTGAATTGTTGAAGTTTTCTCCTGCCAGAAAACAAGCAATCTGTGAAACCTTGTACAACATCTTCAAACTATGAGCGTGTAGCTCTAGGTTTGGAAAGAGTAGAAACCTACGTTCAAGTCTTGGTTTATCATTATCTAGTTCTGGGATGCTGGACAGGAAACCGATCCTGTCTAAGCTTTCATTCAACATCTGTATAATGATGGCATTATAGTAAATGAACCCAAGGGCATAGCCTTCGTGGGCATTTTGTGGTTTTGTGCATTCTCTCTGACCTGGCTCTCTGTGTGGTCTGTCTTCCATGGCACATGACTTCAGGAGAACATTCATTCATTCATTTATTCATTCAAACAAATATTTGAGCACTTATTATGTGCAAGGCATTGCCTTATTATACCTTCAAGAAAATATATACTGCTCAGTAGCATAGAACACACAATTACATTTGGTTTCTAAAATATCTGCAGAGGGAACATCATTAGAAATGGCTTCGTTAATCATTCATCTCTGTTTGCCACTTTCTCAGGGAGCAGAAGAAAGCTGTCACTAAATGTTATCATGCCTTGTTGTCTTTCTATCCAGGTCGGGATTGGGGACAGAGTAGTCATGGTCTCCAGATACTCTCGCATAGTCACAGCCCAGGCATCCTGCTCTGCTTATGATCCTAGTGCCCGGGACAGCTGAGGCTCTGCTTGGCTGCAATGCCCCGTAACTATCTTGGTGATTCACTTGGTGCAGTTCAGTTTACTTGCCCAGAAACTTCTTTTAATAATCTTCTTAAAGTACCAGAGATACTGTTTTTTTTTAGTTTTACTATAACCTCTCTTCCAATTGCTTCTCTCCTCATCTATCATCATTTCCTCTATACAGATGAGATTGTATTTTTTATTGTTTGGCAGACAGCATTTTCCCTGATTCTGTGAGAGATAAGGTTCTTACAATTACTTGTCCAAAGTAGGTCCATGAATCATGCCATGAACATGAATTTCCACCTGTATGAATGTGATGATGTTCGAGGTCAGAGGGGTCTGTCAGTCATATGCACTAGTAGATGTTTATACATACCCACCCGCCCTCTTAGAGTTGATGGGCTTGTCTGAATAACTGATGAGCTCTTTTTCTACTGATGAACCTTTATTATTAAATCATGGACTATTGATTCCAAATCTTAATACTACTTACTTTTCCTATATCTTTCTATTTTTATTGGCAATTGATGTAGGCTGCATATCAGTGTATGATCTTAGAAACATTGTGATTGCCCTAGTGTCTGCTCATGCCCAGACTGCATTTCCCCTTAAATGTTACACAGTAAGAATATCGAAAACTTCAGGCATAATGGTTTCATTGTCGAAAGAATAACACATTCTACATATCAGCAGAGTAAAATGTTTCCATGGCCTCCATCCCAGAACAATGAGATACAGTGGTTCTGATAACATGGGAACCTATCTGCAGTTCCTCTTGCATGCTAATTGGTATGTAAGAGAATTGAAGGCAGAATGTTTCCATTAGTGCAGTATTGGAGTGTGGAGCATACATTAATTTCACACATGTATAACAAATGTAGAGGAGTGTATTTATAGTAACAGGCAATAAACCAGGACCAGTGGTTGAGTTCATGAAGGTGCTATTTTTTAGTCTGTAAATATAGATTGCAACCTTAACATACAAGGCATGAAATTTTACTCTTTTTTAGGCTGCAACTTAAATAATGTGTAGCATTAGACACTTCATTTAAGAAACATGTATTCTGTGTCTAGGTATGCCAAACTCTTTGCTAGGGAATGAGGCTGAAAAATGAATTGTCCCTTTTTTGTGAAATGTATAGTTTAATAGGGAAATATTGGTATGAATGCTATAATGAAAGAATGTATAGGGCAAAGAGGTGATCTAAAAAGGGGGTTGGGCAAATTTACCCAAGATTCAGGAGAAGCTTCAGGGTGGAACCATTGCATTCATTGAGTCTTAACAGCTTAATAGGTCATTAAATAGATATGATATCATTTGTATGGGATGGAAATTAACTTCCCAATAAAACAAACTATCCATGAAGCAGAATATATTTTACATTGAACAAATACTTTGTTCATTTTGTTCTTTGTCAAATTATCATGCACAAATTTATTTTATTTATTTATTCATTTATTTTTAATTTATTTTTAATAATTATTTATTGTTGAAAGTATTGCATTATGTCCCCTTTGTCCCCAGTGACCCCTTCCAGTCTGCCCCCACCCCCCACCCCAGGCCCTTAGTGTCCCATTTTCTTTGTCCATGGGCCATACATATATGCATATAAGGTCCTTGGTTGATCTTTGACTGACTTATTTCACTTAACATGATACTCTCCAGGTCCCTCAGGCTGTCTCAAAGGGTAACATATTCTTTTTTACTGCTCCATAGTATTCCAGGGTATTAATGTACCACAGCTTTTTTATCTACTCATTTACTGATGGGGCCCTGGGCTGTTTCCAGATCTTACTAGTAGCTGTAAATTGTGCTGCTATGAATACAGGAGTGCATGCATTCTTTTTTATTAGTGTTTCAGGTTTCTTAGGATACATTCCTAGAAGTGGAATCACTAGGTCAAATGGCAGTTCCATATTTAATTTTTTGAGGAAACTCCATACTGTTTTCCATAATGGCTGCACCAGTCGTCTTGCACAATTTTAGATGATTATTTTTTATTTTGTCATATAGTAAGATAGACTTTTTTTGGTGTAGAGTTCAGCAGATCTTAGCATGTCTAGATCAGTGTAACCACCAGCATAGTGATTAGATAGAACAAGCCCATCACCCTCAAAAATCTGCCTCATGATATAACCTCATTCTCCCTGCCTCCTCAGCCCTCACAACCACAGATCTGTTCTGCATCACCATGGTTTTCTGGCTTTGAAAGTGTCATCTATGTTGAATCACCAAGTATGCAAAATTTTGAGAATGTTGGCTCCTTTATTCAGTGTTTTGCATTTGAGAGTCATTCAAGTTTTGTACCTATCAACAGTCTGTTCCTTTCTTATTCCTGAGTAGGAGTCTTTTGTTTGAATCTACCAGTTTCTTTATCCACTCACCTGTTGAAAGATACTTGGGTTGTTTTCAGTTTTGGGGGATGGTGATATAAATATTCATGTACAGGTTTTTTGGGGGTAAACATACGTTTTTACTTCTCTAAGGTAACAGTTTAAAGATTGATGAGACATATGGTAAGTATATGTTGGATAACTTCTATTGATCTATTTTCAAGTTTACTACTTCCTCTGTTTTCTACATCAATGATTTTTTTATTAACTCCCCCCATCCTTCATTGGCTGTGACTTTTATTTTTGTTTATTTCAATCATTATTATAAGTACTCGTTGCTGTAATTTTCTAGTAGCCACTCTGAAGTCTTTCTCAGGTCATTTTAATACTGTGTCACCTTGTTATCGATGTTCATTGATTGAATTTTACTTTGAGAACTGAGATTTTTTGCATGTGGAGTAATTTTTAATTCTTTCCTGGACATTTAAAATTGTATTATGAGTGTACATTATGAGTGTGTGAGTCTTGCTTAAATCCCATGGAGTGTTTATTTTGTTTTAGCAAACAAAATTAGGTTCAGATTGCCTGTTCTAGCCTGTCTTTTATCAAGTATGGTTCCATTCATTGTTGGTTCCGTTTTCAAAGATTTTATAGTACTGTTTGGATCTTTCTCCCACCTGGAGGTGTCCTGTCTGTCAGTTTAGTTCTTAAACTAAAATTGTTTGATTTTTTTTTTTTACTATTAGATTCACACACATGCAGAAGAATGAGCTGAGAAGTTAATAAATTATTATAAATTACTGCTTCTCAACCTCCTTCCTTTCTGCAGTCTCTCTGGAAGTTTCCGGGCCTCGGAGCTCCCCTTTTGGAATACATGGCCATAAAGCTAAGGCTTTAGTTACTCCTTTCTCCTGTGCCCCTTCACAAATATTCCCATGCCCAGGACAGAGCAGAGACAGGACACAGTGAGGGAGAAAAGCAGCAGAGGATCACTGCACCTTCTTGGTGACCACAGCTCCACTGCCAGGGTTGAAGGTTTACTTCCTTCAGAGTTCTGGCTCCTGTATGTTCCTGTTACAACTCCAGTTGCCCTTTCTGAAGTATTGTTTGGGGGCTCAAGTGTAAAAGAATGGAGAAAAAAAGAGAAAAATACAGAAAGGGGTTTTCTTCAATGAATCTGATCATCAGTTGTTCCTTTTCCTGCTCCTAAGTCAGAACTCAAGGGATCTCCTGGAATGCTGTCCGTACCCATTCTCAGGTTTCAGGCGGCACTGCAGCAGGTCTAGGTTGCTGAAAGGACATCTTGGTAGAAAATGGATTGGTAATACTCTCAAGTCTGGTTTTCATCCCCAACCTGCCTGCTAGTCCCTTCTTTCCAGAGAACTCAAAGGTCTGCTTCATGCATTGCATCTAGGTTTTATATCTGCATTCAGGGGAAAGACAGAGTGAAGTATGCTGTTCCATCTTACCCAACATTGAAACCTCACATGCTGTTTTTAGATATCTGTTATCATTCACCAGGTTTACACTTTTTTTTGGGGGGAGCTGTGGAGAACTTTTCATGTCTACAGGTATAGCTATGTGGAATCAGGTGCCACCTGTCAGTAGGAGACTTTCAAAGGGCCTTAAGCGAGGTCTGATCTCAGCAAATTGAAAGTTACCTGTGGATGTTTTGAAAGCTTAAATTTCTTTTGTACTGTCCTAAATTGTTTCTGAATGGCACAAGTAATCAATGTTACAAAATTACGCACTCAAGCTTGGCCTGGTAATATTAGTGATTTTACAATTTTAGTTGTAAACAATAAATCATTTTTCTCTTTTTAAATGTGAGGATATATGTATACTTTGATAAATGTTGGTCCACATTTTATTTTTATCTTTTTTTTAAATATTTTAAAGCAGTGGGCCTACTACTAGGATAAAATAGTTGTGATGTTCTAATTAATACACATCTTTGAAAACATAATGTAAGCTATAGACTCCTTTGCCAGAAACAAAACCAACACAGAAATTTAGGAACCTCACAGATGCACTGGAGTTCACATGTAGAAATTAGTTAAGAATCTCTGTTATGATCTACATTACTTTTAAATAGTCAGTCATGAAAGTCTAGTTAACATGGCAGTTTTGACTAGGAAAAGCTCAAGGGAAAGATGCGAATGAGTATTGCATATATTTGAAGGAGGATAAACAAACACTTAATTTTTCAAAATCTGAAGAACTATAAAGTATTTTTTTCTGTCCAAAAGGCTACCTCTGTTCAATTTGAATACTTTCATGTGATACTACATTCAGTGCTCTGAGGAAAAATATTCTTGGAATTTAAGCCAAAATCTTTTCACAGAGACACACAAGTGATCTCTTAAAATATCTGACCAAATTGCTGACAGCAGCTTCTCATCCAGACAGTACATCTGCTGACCTAGAGAAAGAATGACTGGTTGGATTGGCATCTCCTTCTGCTATGTTAGGTAGGGGGGATTTAAAATAGTGTGTGCGATCGGAGCAGAAATTAGCGTTTTGGCTGATAGAACCATCATTTTAATGCTTTGCCTGAAAAGACCGATCTGGAAGCAATTTAGAGAGTCTGATTTACAACCGACTTTGAAAAGAATAACACATGTTCTCAAGACGCCTCAAACATGCAGTGAATGGGGAGCTGTCCAGCCACTTACATTTTCTTTAATCTTACAGTTTAATCAAAGATTCCCTCACAAAACATCACCCTTGGGAGATTAGGGACACTCCTTGGAGGGCCTTAGGTCAGAAATCAATGTGTAGTTTTACTGCGATCACCACATGTACCTCATGTTTGCAAGACATGTTTCAGTTTATGTGCCAGATTGAACTTAATTGTTTCAGAACTGCAGACACCCCCAGAGAGTGAAAATCAGAAACTGTGCACAAATATATTATCAGGGGACACATCATGTACTGGCATTGTTGGCAATAAAATGAAAAGCATTTCTCCATTGATTGTGGGATATTCTGGCATATTAGGCCTCTGCATGCTGAGGCTGAAGTAGCAGAACTAAGGTTAAATACACCGAGGCCTACAACAGGGGGGCAAGTTCAAGTACAGTAAACCTACGGACACGCAGACAGTTAAACCACAGGCAGAGGAAAGGATCTTCAAGGATCTTCACTGTTTTTTAAGTCTGTAATTTGAGTTAGAGCTTCATGATTTTTGATATAGTCTCATGTAGTACTTATACATCAAGTGTGATTCCTAAAAACATCTTTTTTTTTATTATTGTTAAATTATAACTCCCATTACAGTACTCTCATTAATTAAAAACCAGCATTTTTTCCAGAAGAGATGGTAACCATATAGAGAAAAACAGGAAAGTATTATGACAAAGCAATATTGTTAAACTACATTAGCTATGCTATTAAGCAATCCTATTAAAGCACAAATGGAAATAAAGAAGAATAAGGAAATTCAAATACCAATAAAGCATATCTATTTATAAAATGCCATTCTAAGTAAAACAGAGGAATTTCACTTCTGGGAAGTAGGAATAGATGTACTTTTCTCTATCCCTTCTGCTAAGTACAGCTAAAAATGTTGGACATTATACATTAAAAAGACACATAAGAAAAGTCTGAAGAGGTTAGTAAAGATTCAGACCGACTAGGGATATTGGGCCTAAGGGACAGACAAGTGGTGCCCCTGAGTTTTCTCTCTGCTTTATATATCCCTGACCTGGAGCTGAGGAAGCCAGTAACACCAATAAAAGCCCAACAGAGCCTGCTGCTTTTAGTCCACGGACTAGGAAATGGACAGCCCAGCGAGATAGAAAACATCTAGACAACAACTGCTCCTCTTTGGCCAAACACCACAGAAAACTGCAGCCCCACTCCTGCCCATGTCAGCAGAGGCAGTGGGGAGCCTAGGCTTGACTCCAGTGAAGCTTAACTAGGTGCTACTCAGCCTTGCTGGTGTGTCAGAGAACTCCATGGAGGGGGAGGGGCCTTTCATCCCTCTAGCCAGTAACAAGCTCCCTTTCCCCCTGGTGTGCCTGTGGCCTTCACATGGAGAGCCTAAATTTCTCCCCCTACTTTGCAGTAAGGAGGCATTTCTCCTCCCTGCTGGGATGCTGTCAGAGGAGGCCCAGAGATAATGAGGCCACTGCCAGTGCAATGTTAGGGAAGGCCACAAGGGGAACCAGAACCCCCACTCTGCCGTAACAAGGAGACTGTCCAAGTGTCAATGAATGCTGATGGGGGATCCTGCCTTGTATGTTCACCTGGTTATAATAAGAATGGGCTCTTCCTTCTACTGACTGAGCAGCATCAGTGAAAGCCAGTTACATCAAAAGATTTAAATATGATCCAGTCTCAAACCATAATGTGAAAATGCCCAGGTTTTCATTGCAAATCAATTGTTATATCAAGAATAGAAAGACCTCAAACTGAATGATAAAAGACAATAGATCCCAACACTGAAAATACAGAAATATTAGAATTATCTGGAAAATAACATTAGGCATCTGTGGTAAAAGTGCTTCCGTGAGCAAGTATGAAAATCTTGACATGAGTGAAAGCCTCAGAAAAAAATCAGAAAAGTCTCAGCAAAGGAATAAATGATGTAAAGAAGAACAAGTAAACATTTTGGAATCAGAAACTATAATAACCAGAATGAAAAAAAGCTCAGTGGATGGGCTCGCTATGTAATAGAAGAAGCAGAGGAGAGAATAGATGAACTGGGAGATAGTACAATCTGAACAACAGAGAGAAAGTAGAAAAGAAAAATGAACAAAGCCACGGGGACCTGTGGACTGTAGCAAAAATCTAATGTCTGTGTAATTGGAATCCCAGGAGAGGTTGGCAAAGAAACTGAAAAAACTGCCAAATTTAGCAAGACATACAAACCTATGGGTCCAAGAACCTGAGCAAATAAGCCAGAGAAGGACGCATACTATGTGCTCTCATTTGTATGTGGAACCTAAAAGCAGTCAGACTCATACCAGAAAGAGAATGGTGCTTGCCAGCAGCTGGGTGGGGAGCAGTGGGATGAGAAATGGGGAGAAGTCGGTCAAAGGGTACAAACTTACAGTTATGAGATGAATAAGTTCTGGGAATCCACTGTACAGCATGGTGATTCTAGTTAGTAAAACTGCATAAATGTTCTCACCACGCAAAGCTGTAACTACCTGAGGTGATGAATGCTTAATTAACTGGATTTTGGCAATCATTTCCCAGTGTATAAGCATATGAAAACATCATAGCGTATACCTTAAAATGATTACATTTAAAGAACAGAAACTCGAGTGAACCTAAACAATATAAACTCAAAGATAGCCATGTCAAGACCTGTCAAATTTAAACTTGTAAAAACTGAAAATAGAGAAAAAGTCTTAAGATCAGCCGGAGGAAAAGAACAACATCTTATTTATAGGGGAAAGCAATTTGAGTGACAGTGAATTTTTCATCAGAAACTGGAAGCCGGAGGAAGAGGCACAATATTTTTCAAAAGCTAAAGGCAAAGAACTGCCAACCCAGTTCTTGTACAGACTGAAAATAACCTCAGGAATGAAAAGGATATGGAGACATTTTCAGATGAAGAAAAGCTAAGAGAACTTGTTGCTGACAGTCCTGCTATAAAAGAATGGCTCCAGGAAGTTTTGTAATCAGAAAGGAAATGAAAGAAGTATGGGCTTTGGAACATCAGGAAAGAAGAAAGAATATGATAGCAAAATATGGGTAAATACAATAAGCTTTCCTTCTCCTGCTGCGTTTTCTAAATTCTGTGTGACAGTTGAAGCAAAAATTATTACACAGTGTGAGTGGTTTTAAATGAATGCAGGAGAAATATCTAACACAATTACAATATAAATGGGGGAGAGTCAAGGAAAATAAAAGGAGGTAAGGTAGAAGATATTTCACTTGACCAGTTATGTGTATATAATGTAATACCTAGAGCAGCCACTAAAACACTATTCAATGATGTAGACTCAAAACACAATTAATAAATCAGGATCAAATTGTAAAAATTCTTCAAGTATCCCAGATAAAGGCAGGTAAAATAATACAACAGGAAAACAAAAGCAGAGAGAACAAACAAAAACCAAAACATAAGCCCAAATATAGCAATAATCACATTCCATATACATTTACTAAATAAGCCACTTATAAGACAGAGATTATCAGAGTGAATTGAAAGATGTGACAAAACTACATGCTGCCTATAAAAAATTCACTTCAAATATAAAGGTTAGTTCGGTTGAAAAATAAAAGAATGTATGAAGATATATCATACACATTTTATTTTATTTTTTAAATATATTTTATTGATTTTTTTACAGAAAGGAAGGGAGATGGAGAGTCAGAAACATCGATCAGCTGCCTCCTGCACACCTCCCACTGGGGATGTGCCCGCAACCCAGGTACATGCCCTTGACCGGAATCGAACCTGGGACCTTTCAGTCCGCAGGCCGACGCTCTATCCACTGAGCCAAACCGGTTTCGGCATCATACACATTTTAATCAAAGGAAAGCAGAAACACCTACATTTGTATCAGATAAAGTAGACTTCAGAGTAATGACAAATCAGAGACAGAGTGTGACATTATGTATGTGATAAGCAGGTAGATCCACCAAAAAAACATAGTAATCCTATATATGAAATAAGCAACAGGGCTGAAATATGAATAAAATGAAAACTGATAGTGCTGAAAGGGGAAATAGACAAATAAAAATTATAGGTAGGACCTGCAAAACCCCACCTCAAGGACTGACAGAACAACTAGACAGTCATCAACGATATTGAAGGACTCACAACGTCAATTAAAAGGATTTAGTAAACATGTAGGGAACATGTCACTTAATAACAACATAATACATATTAATTTCTAGTGCGTATAGATCATGTATCAAGATTGGCAGTATATATATTGTGTGGACTTCAAACACAACAAATTTCAATTACAATTATAGCTGTTAAAATTATAATTTTATCCTATTTATATCTTATCAGTTAAAAAGTAAACTAAAAATGAGTAATAAAATGGTCCTCTCTGCATTAGGCTGATAAAAAGTATCTACAAAATACACACAGCGTTTAAAGTAAGGAATGTAGTTGCCCTTTGAAAGCAGTAAAGAGAAAAGAGTAAGGAATAGCTTAAGAAAGGCTGATTTTTCAATATGGGTCCTTATAACACAAATGTTTCCGTTTATGGGAATTTATTGAACTGCACAAATAGGATATGTTCACTTTGCTTTGTGGAAATCATACTTCAATTAAAAATAAAAATGAAATGCCTAAAAATGTGTAAAAGGTGTTCTTTGACTACAATAGAATCTAAGTAGAATTCAACAACAGAGATGAGTAAATCTAAAATGTTTGTAAACTAAGGGGCTAACCTCCAAGTAATCCAATGAGTCAAATCAGAAGTTTCAAGGGAAATAAAAAAAGTCTACACTAAAAAAGAATAAATGAAAATACGACAAATCATTATTTGTGAGAAAATGCTAAAGAAGTGATGAGAACCCTAACCGGTTTGGCTCAGTGGATAGAGCGTCAGCCTGTGGACTGAAGGGTTCCGGGTTCGATTCTGGTCAAGGGCATGTACCTTGGTTGTGGGCACATCCCCAGTGTGGTATGTACATGAGGCAGCTGATCGATGTTTCTCACTCATCAATGTTTCTGACTCTCTATTTCTCTCCCCCACTTCCCTGTCAATAAAATATATTTTTAAAAAAAGTGATGAGAGAGAAAGTTATGGCACTAAATTCATATATTAGAAAAGAAGAAAGTCTAAAATCAGTAATATATGCTCCCACCTCAGCAATCTAGAAAAGGAATAAATTATTCATAGCAAGCAGAAGGAAGGAAAGAATAAAGGTAAGAATAGAAACCAATGAAATTAAAAACTTAAGCAATAGAGAAAATTAATAAAAGAAAAGGCTGTTGTTGTTTTTCTTAATACTAATGCATCTGACAAATCTCTACTATGATTGAGACAGGAAAAAATGGAAAAGACACAAATGATCAATATCAGAAGTGAAATGGTATATCATTACATATATTACATGCTTCAAAATGATAACAAGGGAATCCTACAGAAAACATACAAATAAGTTTAAAAATTTATAGAAAATGGTATCGTTCTTTTTCTTAAAAAAATACTGTCAGAACAACTTAACTAATAGATAATTTGAATTCTCTTGTAACTATTAATGAAATTGAATTTATAATTATAACATTCTCCAAAAAAAGAAGTCTCCAGGGCTAGATAGTTTCTCTGGAGAAGTCTGTCAAGCACTGATAGAAGAATGGGGAGCAATTCTACAGATTTTTCTTTCAGGAAAAAAGAAAAAATACTTTCCAATTGATTTTATGAACTAGTATTATACTGATATGAAAACTAGACAAAGACAGTACAAAATTAAAAAAAAAACTACAGACCAATATCTCTTATAAATATAGCTTCAAAAATTCTTTACTATAAGATTAGCAAATGAAATTTAACAAAATCCAAAATGACCAAGTAGAGGCTTTTCCACTGATGCAAATTTGGGTCAGTGTACAAAAGTCAATTGACACAATTCATCATATTAACAAGCTGAAGAAAAAGAAATCAATGATTATATCAATCAGTATAGAGAAAGCATTTAACAAAATTCATCACTGACTTATGACAAGAAGTATTAGAAAAATAGTAATAGAGTGGTAGTTTTATCAACTCGATAAAGAATGTCTTCAAAAACAAATTCTAGCTAACATTTTGCTTAATGGTAAAAAATTGAATGTGCACTTCCTAAGATTGGGAATAAGACAAGATGTTTACTTTAGTCATTCTTATTCATCACAGTGCTGAATGTTCTAGCCCTTGTAATAATAAAAATAGAAAGTAAAAGGAATGCTGATAGAAATACAGAAATAAATTTTCCCTATTTGTGTATGACATAATTATCTATATAGAAAATCCCATAGAATCTATAAAATAAAACAAAAGCAAAAATAAATAATATTAAGTGATTTCATCAAAGTTGAAGGATACCAGATAAACATACAGAAATCAATTGTATTTCCATATACAGTGGAAAGCAAAAATAGGCTTACAATTGTTCATATGGAAAAGGAATTCAGGTTATGATTACCACAATACCTTTATTAACTCAAAAACATGTCACTCACAACAGGAAATCTACTTTTGCCCACTCCTATATTTAAACTGCACATGTTGTATTTCTGTATATTTAAACATAAACACTAATTTTAAAAATACAGCAACATTTCAATTTGCTGAATAAAAGAAATGTGTATGTTTAAACCTACTAAAATATTTTTAGAGCTTCTGTGTATAGGACACAATGCTGCTGAAAGAATCAAATAGCATGTACATAGAGAAATGTCCGTGAACAGGGATTGAAAGGCTGACCAGAATAAAGATGTCAAGATGTCTGTTCTCCCCAAATTGACATACAAGTATAACAATTTCTACCTAAATTCTCCAAGATTTTGTATAGATATACACAAAGTTAATCTAAAATTTATATGCAGAGGCAAAAGAAGTAGAATTAAAACAAGTTTGACAAAGAATAAAATAGGAGGAGTCTATTTAATTTCAATACTCATTATATTCCTGTCATAATTAATACTGTGTGGTCTTGGTGGGTGGGTACATGCATAGAGCAATAAAATAGAATAGAAAACTTACACAAATATGCCCAATGGATTCAAAGGAGAAAAGATTGTCTTCTCAACAAATAATGATATAGTAATTGGACATTTATAGTGAGAACAACTGGACTTCAATCTAATTTTTTCCTCCTTATAAAAAATTAACTCAAATTTGACCATGAACTAAAATATATAGATATGTTAAATATGTAAATATCCCATATAATAAAAGGGTAATATGCAAATTGACGCTAATGGCAGAACGACCAGAACAACCACTCGACCAGTCACTACGAGGCACACTGACCACCTCTTGGTCTCTTTCCCCAGCCAGCAGGCTCTGATTGCCCAATGGCGAATGGGGAACTGGGGGTGGGTGGCGGGGGATGTGGGTGGTGCCAGGCCAAGGCCCCTGCCCCACCAGTTGCCCTACACACAGAGGGCAACCCACGGTAGGGGTGGGGCTGGTGAGCAGGCGTAACGGCCGACCTCTCGGTTCCTTCCCCCAGCTGGCAGGCTCCAATCACCTGATAGAAAATGGGGAACCAGGGATGGGTGGCAGTGGGGGGCAGGGTCGGCTGTGGGCAACCTGGGAAGATGGCCCTGATCACCTAGGGACTGTACCTGTGCACGAATTTTGTGAGCCAGGCCTCTAGTAAAGTATAAATGTATATATAATGCTTAAAAAAAGAAAATGTTGGGGGAGGATCTGGGAGTAGGCAAAGAGTGCTTAGACTAGAGACCAAAATTTTTTCAAAACATATATTTAACAAAGAGTTCATATCTAGACTATATGAACTATTTCAAACTTAACAATAAAAAACCAAAATATCCATTTAGAAAGTGGGCAGAGCATGAAATGGCATTTTATTGAAGAGCATATACAATGACAAGTAAGCACATGGAAATGTGTTCAACATCATTAACCATTAAGAAAATGCAAATTACAACCACATGAGCTATCACAACATGCCTGTTAGAATGGCCATAATAAGAAATTGTGGTCTAACTCAAGACTGATAATTTTATTTCTACCCAACTTCTAATTCTATTTTCTTCTCTACATTCCTCTAATGGTACATAAATTTCTTTGATGTCTTATCCTTGAATTTCTGTATCTCTCTAGATCAGGGGTGGGGAAGGACCATCTTTTTTTTCTGCCAAGTGCCATTTGTATATTTATAACATGATTTGAGGGCCATATTAAATTATCAATTTAAAAATTAGCCTGCTATATTTGATCAACACTTAGTTAAGTCACACTTAATGTCTTGGCAGAGCCAGACCAAGTAATTTCGAGGGCCAGACTTTCCCCATCCCTGCTCTAGATATTCATACGCAGTGGTGAGTATTATTATAACTAGGGTTAGAAAGGCAGTAGACATCACAGTTTGATGTTGAATAAATGAGATATGTATAATGGCACTGCTCCATTCTGCAGGGGATGGGCCACCTCAGCCTCCATGCACATGTAATATTCAGTAAGATATCATCTTCCCAAATAACCAAGAGCTGGCCCTCTTTAAGGCTAGAAAGGCAGGTGAAAGCAGAAAAATAATCAAGACACGAAGTAAACCAGTTTTACAGATGTGGGGGAAACAGTAATTGTGAAGAAAACTATAGTTTTTCCTTTATAAGATGATTTTCTTGGCCAGGAGGAGCTCATCTCTTGGAAATGACATTTTTCCTGTAGAGAGTCACCAGCCTAGGTTCTAATGAATGATCTCAGGTGAGCTTTGGAACTTTGGGAGCTCATGATGATGGCATGGAAACATGTGGTAGCATTTGCATTCCTGGGATGGCGAGAATAATTTCAAGCTCTCTGTGTAATGTTCTCTTAGGCAAGGAAATAAATTGGCAGTCAGCAGACACTGGGGAAATTAAAACATAGGCATATTACTTCCCCTTTCTTCTCGAGCATGAATTATGTTCTTTGGCTGTGCTGCCATTACTGCCACTATCCCGGCCCTGCCTCAGCTGCAGATGCAGCTTGTCTTTCCAGAGAGTCTCAAACTAGGAGAGTAGATACCAGAGAACTAGACTGTATGGGAAGGGTGAGTCCTCACACCCAGACTAACACTGTAATATGAGTGGAATTCTGGAGTGTTGATGTCTGTCTTCCATTGGCAGTTCAGGTCTCTTTGTCCATGACTGCTAATGTTGTATGTGAAGGAGAGAGAGTGAGAGTGAGAGCGAGAGCAAGAGAGAAAGAAAGAGAGAGGGAGAGAGAGAGAGAGAGAGAGAGAGAGAGAGAGAGAGAGAGAGAGAGAGAGATCCTTGCACTCAGAACAGCTGTGTGAAACAGTTACCTATGATATCTGCATCCAGCTGTCAGGTTAGTTATATTAAAAATCTGAATATATTATGATATTTTGGACCATAATTATTTCATATGAATCTGAGTCCTCTTTTAATATGCCTGCAGTTTTGATCTTTCAAATACAACTACACCCAACTTTATGTTTATATAGTGCTTTCATTAACGTGATTCTCACAACAACTGTGCCGGGCAAATAGAGGAGATCTTATCTCCATTTTTCATGATGGGAAATTGAGGTAACTGTAATTGGTGCCATTTACTCGGTGCCCAATGCTTGTTCCGTTCCTCTGTGCTGCTGTCTGCTGTCAGTTGTCTACATGGCTGTTGTTCACATGGCCACTTTGCTTTAAGGGCTGAGAATAAATCCTCATAACCCCATGATGTAAGTATGATAGAGACTAAAATAAACCAGAGCTTCTTCTTTAAACTCACTTATTCCAAAAGAAAATTTTTCCTGTTATGTGCCCCATAATTTGATTTTTCTTGTCTTTGTTGTTAGGAGAAATTGTGAGCTTGGGAGAGAAAAGGACCACGGGTAATAAATCTAATAAAATTGAAGTGACAAGGGGTTGCCCTCATGTTGAAAATCTGTGGGGCATAGTCTTGTAAGCTTTGGGAATGTCACAACTTACTAAGGTTCTTGAAAAGTAATTCTTCATATGACTGTGAGCTCTGTGCTGATTATGTGTCTGGAGTGAGATGCAAGTTCTATTTGGGTTGTGGTAGAGCCTCCCAGGGGAAGAGATAAGTCCTTTGGCTGGGGTTTATATTCTGGTTCCATCACTTATTCATTGTGTGACTTCGGTGAAGCTGTGGAGTCTTTGTGCAGATTCAAACACATCTGCACAAAATGGGGCTCATGTGCAAAGTGGGAGTTGTGATAATACCTATCACAGGGTTAAGAGGATTCAAGGAGACAGTACTTCTCCGTTACTTAGAACAATAACCAGGCACTCAATGAGCATTGACTCTATTTAATTACTACTCTTTGCTTTCCTCTGGCTGCTTGGAAAATAATTATTTCAAAACTTATTTTCTAAGCTTTGGTAATATCTGTTAAATTTAGGAGGACTAGTTTTCATGCTTTTGTAAAAATAATGAAATGATATTAAAGATAAGTCGATGGATACTAAAGCCGTAGAAACCCCAAATTATTGTCATGATTTTCTGCAGCAAATAGTGAATTTAAAGTCAACCAAGATTATGTTAGCATTTACCAGCTCTGTGTTCTTGGCTATGTAAATAACTTCTTTGAGCCCCAGATTTTTTTTTTAAATATATTTTATTGATTTTTTACAGAGAGGAAGGGAGAGGGATAGAGAGTTAGAAACATCGATGAGAGAGAAACATTGATCAGCTGCCTCCTGCACACCTCCCACCGGGGATGTGCCCGCAACCCAGGCACATGCCCCTGACCGGAATTGAACCTGGGACCTTTCAGTCCGCAGGCCGACGCTCTATCCACTGAGCCAAACTGGTTTCGGCAAGCCCCAGATTTATAAGAGGAAGATAATAACACTGCGCCTCCTCCCTAGTTATTCTAGTGCTCAGAGATCATATTCAGGTTGGGAGTATCCTCTTGCCGTGAGAAGGTTGTTTATTATCATTCAGATTTAGATAAAGCTGAGGGGAAAGGTAGTTGCTTGGTCACAGAAAGAGTCTGCTTTCAAGTCTAAAAAATGAGCCACATTCCTGCCTATATAAGCTCTGACCTGAAGACTGTACTTCCTATACCGGGTGAGACCGACGTTTCTCTAATGGCTCACTAAAAGACTTGGATTTCCTGAATGTACATGGAGGCACGGAATGTGATGACCAGGCCGTCTATTTTAATGCTTGTGAACTAGAAAATAGGCAGCATACTTATTCAGCATGCTGTTTCCTGTTTTTGCCTGGCTCTTTTGATGTCTGCAACAAGTGACTGAAAAAGCCTAGCAATCTATACTTGCAGTATTCTCTCTCTCCCTCCTTCCCTTCTTTCTTCCCTTCCTGTCTTTTAATGGATAAGTATGGGAGAAAATGGAGGCTGTTTATTCCATTTTGAGACCCTCCAGACAGTTAACTATTTAATATTGCAGTATGAAAAATCAATCTGTTAACAATTTGTTACTGAATCTCTATTATGTTAATCACTAAGAGTAATAAAACAAAGGCACAAGATAGTTCTGTTCTTGAGGACTTGATGCAGCTAACAATAGAGACTATTCTCATAACATTTGCAGAACAATTTTTACAGATTACAGATCACTTTTAATATACGTTATTTCATTATATTCATGGCATTACCCTATGAATAGTAATATTGCTACCAAGGATTAAGAAGGCTCAGATAATCAGGGACCATGGATATTTAATAACTAATGATAGAAATAAAGAGTACAATAAAAAATGGAAGCACTGGGTCTTGTAAGAAGGTAGAATAGGGGATCTGTTTGTAGTCTTGGGAGAATGAGGCTGGCATGGTCAGGGGAAAACTCCAGAAGGAATTAGCTTCAAGATGATTTCTAGTTAAGCAAATTGAGTCAGGTTGGATTGAGGAAACATACCAGACAGAAGAAAACCCATGTTTAGCAAACAGGATGTGAGAGGGTATTTAATATGTTTGGAGAACAGAAAGAAGCCCAATCTAGCTACAGTAGAAATAATGAAGTAGCAAAACTTTAAGTTGATGAAGTAGCTATGGGCCAGATCAGGAGAGCATTGTAAATTATGTGATGTTTTAGATTTTTAAAATGGTAATGGGAAATTGTAGAGAGGTTTTGAGCAGAGGCATAACATGATTTTTAAAATACTATTTCATCTGTAAAATATATTATATGCTGATATAATATTTGAGGGCCAGTGAACAAAAATCTATTTAGGGCTATTGGACTGAGGACATGGAGGGAGCTAATACTACTATTAATATTTCCAATTGGATGATAGAGAACAAAGAATTCTAAATAGAGGACATAGCATGTGCAAAGGTATAAGAAGAAATGGCATCCGTTCAGTGCTGCTGTCAAGGAACAGGTGCAGTGTGAAAGGAGGGTGTATGGCAGATGCACCTGTTTCTGGGTGTGGCAAAGTACAATTCTGAGATCACCTGAATGGTAAAGTGACCTGAATGGTGAAGCTGGTAATGTATTGTATGCCTTTGTCAGCACTAGAGTGGCAGTGTGGAGCCTTGGCCTCAGAGATGGGAGCTGTCGGTAACTTTGCGGTAGGTAGCTAAGGAAAACGGGTTGGCAGAGCTGGCAAGATAAAAATCTTTGTGACAACATGGGCGATCTGGGAATAGAGAGGGTTTTAAAAGAGACTGAAGGTGCCATAACCCCAAAGAAAATTTTATTAATTGAACTATATTAAAATTAGGAATTTATGTCCATCAGAAGATGTCATTAATGAAAGTACAGGGAAGTCACACAGTGGGGAAATAAATAAATAAATAAATATATAAAACATGTAAACTGACAAAGAGCTCACATTCGCAATATGTAAAGAATACTCACAAATCAATAAGGAAAGGAGACAACCCAATATAAAAGGAGCCAGAAACAATCTTCTTTTGCTAAAGTAAGTTCATCTTATTTCTCTATGATTTTCTGTTGTATGGATTCCCTATAATTTGTTCATCCTAATGCTGATGGATATTTGAGTAATTTTCAGTGTTGGCTAATAATATTTATATTAACATTCTTCTACATCTGTTTTCTTGTGTAGGTAAACACATTTCTACGGGGTATATATCTAGTAGTGGAATTGCAAAAATGCCCAATGAACATACGAAAAGTTGCAAACTTTATTTGTAATGCAAGAAATAAAAATTAATTATGCTGAGCTCTTAATATTAAAATTAAAAAGACCCACACTAGCAGGTATCAGAGAAGATTTCATGCAAATGTAATTGTCATAGTCAGTGGAAGTGTAATTGTCATAGTAAATGGGTGCTGTAATTTGGGAGATTTTTTATAATCTATTAAAGTAGAGATTGCATATGTCTTTTGTTCCTGGTTGAGGGAGTGATTACATGGGGCACAATTGGAATACTGGAAATATTCTGTTTCTTGATGATAGAAATCTTCTTTGTTTACAAAGATGCTCAATTCATTGACTTATATTATTGTTTTTTGTATAATTTTATGATGTGTTATACTTAAATATTTTAAAAATATAACAAAACTTTGTCTTGCAAGGGCATTCTTTACATTGTGCCATTTATTCACATTGCCAGATACATTTAATTTCAAATTCATAGACAGATGAGCTGGCTAGCTCGATCAGAAGTACTATGGCTAATATTTCAGATATACCAAGAGTTCTCTTGGGAAAATTAATGAAGGGATGCAAAATATTAACAACACTTTGGAAAACCTAATAAAAATTACATATCAACACTTTTAAAAATATATATTTTTATTGACTTCAGAGAGGAAGGGAGAGGGAGAGAGAGAGTGAGAAACATTAATGATGAGAGAATCATTGATTGGCTGCCTTTTGCACACCCCCCACTCAGGATTAAGCCCATAACCCAGGCATGTGCCCTGACTGGGAATTGAATCATGACCTCCTGGTTCATAGGTCAATGCTCAACCACTCTCCCACACTGGTGGGGCATATATAAACACTTTTTTTAAAAATTATATTTTATTGACTTTTTACAGAGAGGAAGGGAGAGGGATAGAGAGTTAGAAACATTGATGAGAGAGAAACATCGACCAGCTGCCTACTGCACACTCCCTACTGGGTATGTGCCCACAACCAAGGTACATGACCTTGACCGGAATCGAACCTGGGACCCTTGAGTCCGCAGGCCGACGCTCTATCCACTGAGCCAAATCGGATAGGGCTATATATACACCTTTGGTGCTACACAGGCTACCCCAAAACATTTATTTATTACTGCTTGCCATGATATTAGTCAGTTTACATATACTGTACTCATTCTTTATTTCAAATGTCTTTAATAAAAATCTGAAAACTATTATTAATGTGTTGCTTGTTGGGCAGAATTTTTGAGAAGGAATTTTCATAAATGCAGTTATTGAGAGGAGTTTTTGCTGGTGAACAGACTATCAGTTTGGGGATAGGATGATCTCTCTAGGGCCTCTAATGCTAAAAGTTCCACAATTACTTTTATGATGGAGATTGTGAGAAATGATGCAGAGAAATGTATAATGAAGATAGAGAGTAATAACAGAAAGTACTATGTTTTCAAGAGACCAGTCACAAAATGAACCCAATGGAAAATCATCTAATTTACAAGCAATTTTTCCATGAACATAATTATAAAACTGAGTGCATGTCAATTCATTTAGCAAATTATTTCTTAAAACTGTAAAACCTACACACTTTCTGAATTCAGAAGTATTCTAAAAATTTTAATGCAAGGTACACACATTTCAGTGAAGCTGTTGCTTAACTTGCACAAAAAAATTCCTCCAGCTTAGCACAATGAGGGGGGAAAAGCATGCTCAGTAAAAGATAGCTGGGAAACAAAGAAAGTAACAGAAAGTGAAGAGTTAGACAAAACACTTGGTGTCACATGCATCTCTATTGTTTTACTTCAGTCTTCAGTCACTTTCCCCCCCGAGGCTTCTTAACCGGTGGCTCTGTCTCTCTCTATTAATATTCATACTCAAGAGGTGTCTTCTTAGTCTTGCCATTGTGTGAATGACAGTTGAGTTTGAAAAAGAGGGAGTGACATTGAGAGCAAGCGTAAGAGAGCACGAAAGTGAAGAAAAGAACACTGGGATTTAAATATCACAGTAAATAGCACATTTTAAGCAGTTCTTCTATGACATAAAAATTTCGCCAAGTGAATGTTAAATATAAGTTGATGAGTTCCCCTTCCTTACTTTAAGAATAATGGTCAAACCCTAAGTTTTGTGGGGTTTTTAAAAAGATTTTTAAATTGATTTTTAGAAGAAGGTGGGAGGGAGAGAGAGAGAGATCCCTGTGAGAGGGAAACGTCAATAGGCTGCCTCCTATATGCCCCCTACTATGAATCAAGTAAGCAACCCAGGCCTGTGCCCCGGCTGGAAATTGAACCAGCAGCCTTTGTTCGCATGGGACGATGCTCAGATGCTCAATCAACGGAGCCACACCAGCCAGGGCAAACCCTAAGTTTTACATGCGACTAAATATACCGTATTTGCCGGCGTATAAGACGACTGGGCGTATAAGACGACCCCCTAACATTTCCACTCAAAATACAGAGTTTGTTATATACTCGCCGTATAAGACTACCCCCTCTTCCGCACACCTTCCACACACCAAATAAAAGGTAAAACAATATCAGATTTGATTTTAACATTTTAATTTATATTCAAATGCTTATGACATGCAGGAAAACTGTCACAAGGCTGTATGTAATCAAACATATACATAAAACAGTGCAAGTTTATTACCGGTAAACATACCGGTAATTCACTAAAGAAAACACACTCTATAGACTGGTACCGTAGATGCTTCTCAGGAACACAGGCAAGCAGCCCACAACCTAGAGGGACTGTCAATGATAGAAGTAAGATAACAAATAGAGGTAGAGAGCAAGTGCCGGGCAAGTCCCTAGCAA
>NW_006296540.1:1931266-1953535 GCF_000327345.1 Myotis davidii
ATTTACCACACGCTCAAAATCGCACACAGCCACCCATACACCCAGTATGGTATCGCGATTCGCGATTTTGTGCTGCTGATGCCTGAACGGTATGTGGAATGAAGTGGGCGGCATCGGGAGGCCACTATGGCACGGGGCAAGCACTATGGGCAGTCTATCTGAAGTGTACCCGGCCTATAAGACGACCCCCCACTTGGAGGCATATTTTTCAGGGCCAAAAAATCGTCTTATACGCCGGCAAATACGGTAATCATGCATCCACCTTGTGTATCTGTGTGTGTATGTGTGTAAAGGTTGAATTCATTAGTTTGTAAACTCCGAGCAATTGGGAATCATATTTTCCTCAACTCTGGTAACTGATTTTCCCATTGCCGGCTCTTAATAATTGAACATATAATTGAGTCTTGTCCAGATGAATACTGAATTCTAGCTGTTTGTTTCATGAAAGAATGGTTAATAATGTAAGCATGATTCTGATTATACATTTCTTATGAAGGGTCTTGTCCTTCAGTTATATGTTCCATACAGAAAGAAAAAAGGATAGGCTACATGGTTGGGTTTGTGCCAAATGAAATTCAAATAAACTTGTAGAAAGCCAAACAGTTTAATTTGCTGCTAGCCATGAGCAGATTTAATCAATGCATGCACTCTTAATGAAAATAAGGTTACCCATGCAATTAATGGAAACAGAGATGTTAATGGTTCTTATTTGTCGGAAATATTGGACTTTAGTGTTGACTCATAATTTAAATGTACACATAATGTATAGTGTTCACATCTGTCTTTACAATATTATTTTAATATTAATGAGGCTGACATCTATGTTCTTAGTATCTGAAACTAACTTAACAACCCTCACATAAATTATACACAGCACTCATCAAAGAGCCGTTTCAGAGCACCTTCTGCAGGTGACCTCCTGTCCTAGGTGCAGGGCTTTCATCAGAAGTAATTCCTGCTTTGAATAGCCGTACATGGTAGCTTGTAATATGGATTCAACAGCCACAACAAAGTGAAAATTACAGTCTAGTCATAACAAATATAGTCAGTGAGAAATCTGAATTAAACCTCCAGCTTTTTTAATCTTATTCTGAAATTTACAAAACATTGAAGACTGAATGATCTGCATATCGTTTTTAGCCTACATTTTGCTAATGCTGTTGATGCTCAAGAAATGGTGACTGATATTGAAACTCAATGTCCTATTAAGATCAATTTGCAAAGGAAGACAAGTTGAAGTCAAGAGAGATAAATAACATGCTGGCAGAATTTCCTCCTGAGCTACAAAGGGAAAAGGAATTAAAGCTCCAAGAAAATGGTGTGTTTTATTCCCAGATTTAAAAAAAAATGATATAATTACTTACTTGTGCCTCATATGGCTCCATATATACATGCATGTGTACATTTTCTATTCTCTGTATGAAAAGCAAAATTCAGTCATTAAAATAATGTACTTATTTCATTGTTTACTTGATCCATTAAAATACTGCAGATGTTTCAGTGAGTTAAAAAAGACCATGTATCTCATTTATAGAAACACACCTAACAGTAGTTTTTGTTTTGTCAGTGGTAGCCATAAAACATAGCATTATAAAATAACTAATATGTTTTCATTTATATTCAGTTTACAGTTTAGTTGATCATTTAATTTATCCAAATTACAGATTTCTAGAGTTCTAGAATTAGGGCTTCCAGAAAATGTCCCCCTCCCTACTCATTTGAGTAGATATAAGTAAAATTAAAAAATTACCTCCCATCCAGATGGGAGGAAGAAGGGCATCTATAGCCCAGGCACAGTTTGGGTTATAGATGTTATTGTTCCTGGTGAAGTGCAGTGCATGGAGAAGGGGGTTGCCATTGTCCTCATGGTAAGATCTGCCACCTTGTCCATTCAAAGAAAAGACAGACATTTTTTGTAGTTTTTAGCGTAAGCCAAAGTGCATGCCTGATAACTAATATCCCAGGGACCATGGGAAGAAATTTTAATGTAGTGCTAACTCTTTGGGGAGCTGTCTGCAATTATGGATAGGCCCTCTTTCCCATGCATATGTATCTGTACATCTTTCTGAAGGATATTCCTATGAGCCAATTACTGATACTTTCTAAAAATTAAAATATAGGGATTGTGTCTACATTCAAACAACTGCACTCTAGTTATTAGTGAAGGTGCACTAGGCATCATCTACTTTGGGGACTAATCTACGCCAATATCTGCTAGACTTCACTGCTTCCTTTCCATTACTTTGGATTTCCTCAGAGTACACGACTTGGAACCAATTCGAAGCTGGCATCCAGGCACTAGCAATTGAATTGTATCCGTGGAAGACTCATTTCACATAATTGCAAAATGAAGCCTATGAGAAAGTAATAAAGGACATAGGATAATTTTGTGTATTTAGAGAAGACCTGCTCTTAAAATATTTTCATATTGTTCTGTCCTCTGTACATATCCATAGCTTCCTATTTACTTCCAAAGAAACGTAACATAGTAAGAAATTTTAGGTAACTATTGACCCTGGAAATAAACTACCTTTAAAAGGAGGCCTTTGTTTGGAGATCCTTGACTCTATGAAGTGAAAACATTCCCAGGACCTCTATCAACGTACCTGGTTCTAAAATGTCATTTTTTAGACATGATGGTGGCATATGTGACTATGCCGAACCCAAATAAAGAAATACTTCCTAAATAAGCTGACCTCCAGATTGTAACCACCTCAGTCTAATCACTTACAGCTCCTACTTGGAAGGTCTCCTGCATATCTCACCACACCTTGAATGATGCCTTGTACAAAGTAAACAGGAAGCGATTCTTGAACAGTATTTCACTTCTGAAAATGAAGGCAAAAACTTTGATCTCCAGTTAACAGGCCTTCAACCAGATGCAGACTGGGACATCAGTAGAGCTCTGCTGATCATGTTTTTCCTTTATTCTTGTGATGCTTGCTGTATATAGATCTGCTTCTTAGAAAGATTTGTGGTCCTTGAGAGAGAATTCAGAAAACACTTTATCTTTGAATAGTCTTCAGTGGCTCTTTTGTTCTCCTCTTCAATAACAAGAGTTCAAAGCTTTTCCTTTTATGGCATTTACAATGGTATAAATCCATCAATGATGAGAAGGGTCTGAAACTTGGGACATCATGCTGTGTTCTCTGTAATCTTGAGAACTTGCCATTGATAGGTCTGAAACTGGGACTGCCATGGTGGTGGGGAAGGACGCTATTTGTGAGGGCGCAGACTGGCTTTCTTTTATGGGTTGCATAAAAGGTGGAGTTTGCTATGTTATAAGCTCAATGTTATATGAGCTGAAACTCTCCCTCTCTCTGAGCGTTGCCTGTCCTAAGGATCCCAATAAAAATCAGATGCCACAAATCATAAAACTTTCTGAATATAGTTTCAGAGCATATATCAACACCCATCAATGAAAATCAGAATACTTTTGTCACTAGCATTTCAACCTCTGGTTTTGCAATCATAAAGTTCAGCTTACTAGAACTATCATTAGTATGGACACTTGAGAAAAGGCATAGAAAATTACCTAATGGGAAGATCCCGGAAATAAAATCTAGGATCCCAAAGTCTCAGTTTTTTGAGCGGAGGTATGACTTGGCTTTTGAATATTGCATTGTTAGATATGAATCTCGTTTTGGGGGCAAGGAAAGCATTTTTTTCATGAGTAAACATGAAATTGTGTGGGAGTGCAAGTTTTCTGCTGCATTCTCTCTTCCCCACAAAATGGCAGGTACACCTCTCTTTGATGAAAAATGCACACTTTTACAGGAGTAATCTCAAAGGAGCCCTGATTTCTGCTCCAAATACCATGTCAAGTCCTGTCACTTCCCTTGTGTCCTCTGTAGCAGGGGCATGGCACTATGCCTTCTGGCATCACTGATTACCTCTGCTCAGCTCCTGATGATGCTGAACAGTACATTGAGTAGCCTCTATTAGGAGAGTAACCAAAGACAGTGTCCTTCATCCTAAATACCTGGTGGGATTAATGGATCTATTAGATCTTGAAATTTGGGATCTTGGTTCAGTAGCTCAAATAGAGTAATTTGGTCTGGAGGCCCAATTCTGGCAAAGACCTTAGCATGGTGCCTTGTAAACTCCTGCACTTACCGTACCCTGCGATGCTTTCTTACCCAATTCCCTTAGTATTAGTATGATGTATAAGCATTGCTTTCTCCTTTGTCAAATTGGAGGGTAAAGATCTCATGATATTGCTACCTTGTACCTCTTTTACTCTGAAGCCAGCTGAGAGCCGAAACAACCTAGGTGTGCAGTTTTGCTTATGCTGTATCCACTAACCAGCCACCTACCTATAATATCAGAACTCCAAGCCTGGCGCAGCCAAAATTCCCAGCGACATCTACTTACTTTGGTACTGATCTAGTCACTCTAACTTAACGTGGCACAAATAGCTCTCACATACATTTCCCTGCTAATATATGGTAAGCTACAGTTCAAAAGAATGGTTGGTAGTAGTTTTATGGGATAGAATGGAATGAGTGGTTGCATAATAGCCTGAGAACTATAATAGAAACATCAGTGATCTGAAGAGCAGTACACCAGGGTTGTGTTCTCAAGCTTTTCAAGAAGAAGCAGAGTGAATAAAAAGTAGCTGATATTTACAATCCACCAGATTGTGCTAACCACTTTTAATATACTATCCCCATTAATCCTTCCAACAGACCAGTGAGGTATATGCTCTCAGCATCTTCATTTTATAAATGAAAACTACAAACTTTGGTGAAGTCAGATGTCTTGCCCAAAAGTCATACTTTGCAAATATCAAAGCTTGTTAGGTTGTCTCGGTTTGTTTGACCCTGAAATCCACAGCCTGCAACTGCTAGACTTCGCTACTTATCTCTGTTTCTTTGTATTTTCTCACAATACATGTTCCAGAGTCAATTCAAAACTGGCATTCAATTACACAGGAAGCAATTCTTGGAACAATATTTCACTTCTGAAAATAAAGGCAAAAACCTTGATCTCCAGGTTAACAGGCCTTCAACCAGATGCAGACTGGGACATCAGTAGAGATCTGCTGATCATGTTTTTCCTTTATTATTGTGATGCTTGCTGTATAAGATCTGCTTCTTAGAAAGATTTGTGGTCCTTGAGAGAGAATTCAGAAAACATTTTATCTTTGAATAGTCTTCATATTAATGGTCTTCAGGGGTTTAATGCCATGCTATTCTCCAGTTCCATTGCTTACAGGACAACAGGAGATAAACTTAAAACTATACCATGAGACATGGGGATGAAATGTAAGAAAAGATTTTCTGAAGATGAGAATGCTGAACAGGTAGACTGGGTGATAAAGCAATAGGTGTGATTCTTATAAATTCTATTTAGTCAAGCAAAATGTGGGTATGGGCAGCAGGACATTGAACATTTTTATTGACACATGGTTCTTGGCTCCTATGGCTGTCCACATAAGTCAGATGGGACACGCGATATCTCACTGATATTTGTTGCATGCCTACTTTGTCGCAAGCACGTGTTCAGCAAAAGGTAAATCATAGTGAGGAAGGTGCACTCAGTTCCTGCCTTCATGGAGCTTATAATATAGTGGTACATTCTGATGGAAATAATAGTTTGGGGCTTTTTAAAAAATATATATTTTGTTGATTTTTTACAGAGAGGAAGGGAGAGAGAGAGTTAGAAACATCGATGAGAGAGAAACATCGATCAGCTGCCTCCTGCACGCCCTCTACTGGGGATGTGCCCACAACCAAGGTACATGCCCTTGAACGGAATCGAACCTGGGACCCTTTAGTCCGCAGGCTGATGCTCTATCCACTGAGCCAAACTGGTCAGGGCAATAGAGATAATAGTTTTTAATAAAATTTTTAGATAATTGAAGAAAAAAATTATTAAAAATATTGAGTCCTGTAATAATTGATTACCTTCATCATATTTTCCAGCTTTAGCCAGAATAATTAAAACTTTTCATGACAAGCCAATGCTATTTTTCTCTTCCCCATAAAGAGGCTTCTGTGTCAGTTTAAAGGAAACTAACCCCACGTATTGTGTTACCAAAAGTCAAAGTTATCAAGCAAGTGTTTGGAAATCTCTTCAGTTCTGACTTTAGAAATGTAAAATGCTACTATATTGGGAGGAGTAGAAAGGGAATTGCCCCTGTCAAAGTATACTTGCCCCTGCCATACATTTTTTTCGAGGGAAAAACTTAAAGAACATATTATTTCAAAAGGCTGCCTTCTGTATAATGCAATCAATATTGTTTGCTTAAAGGATGATACGATTGATTCTAATTAACCAAAGTTGCTTACCTCCTTAGTTTGCAATTCATACATGTTCCAGAGTCAGGATGATTTAGTGATCGTAATCCTACTCTATGTATGGGGTAGAGGTGCTTACTTTAAAAATGTTAACTCTGACACTCTGGTTTCCAGTTGCCTTTGAGCTTTGGATGAATGAACAATTTTACATAATTTACATAATTTTAAAATAATAAATTATGTAAGTATTCATTGTAAATGAGAAAACATGAGATTTTGGAAACTTGAATATTAAATGCTGAAATCATTTTATTACAAAAATATTGGTACCACCATCAATGCCAATAGTTATGGAATATGTTATTTAGCCGAGCATCACAACTGCTCAAGAGGAGCTGTGTGAAGATGTGCAGGGGGGAAGCTAGGGCTGGGGGTGGGCCAGAATGGAGTCACAACACACAGGAGTGCCTGCCCCCACCCAGCCAACACAATGCGGCAGCCAGTGCCATGCGGGTCAGGCGTAGGTCCTAGCCCCGTGTAGGGTGCCTCATCGCACAATTTCAATCGCACGCTGGGCCTCTAGTATAATGTACATATCTAATAAAGAGGGAATATGCTAATTGACCCTCACACCATCGCAAAGATGGCGACGCCCACAGCCTATAAGGAGGGAATGTGCTAATTGATTGCCCCACCCTCAAAGAGGGTGGTGCCCACAGACACAAGATGGCGGCGCTCAATCCCCTAAGCCCTGCTGGAGCAGCAGGCACATGGCAAGGCTGGGCCCACCCCCATGCCTGCCTCTGGAGACCCCCAGTCGTGGCGGGAAACCCCGGCCCATGAATAAATGATGCCCGCGGGCGGGAATCCTCCAGGCGAGGCCCCGTCCCGAATACAAAACATGCTGTTCTTTCCATTTTTTTTATTTAAATATTTTTAATTTTTTTTTATTTATTACTGATTGCACCGGGAGAGGAAGAGAGAGAGAGAGAGGAAGAGAAACATCAATGATGAAAGAGAATCATTGATCCGCTGCCTCCTGCATACCTACTCCTGGATTTTCATGCACCAGGCCTCTAGTATATTTTTTTAGTTCTTTATTGTTTAAAGTATTGTATATAGTATTACATGTCTCCTTTTTCCCCCATTGACCTCTCCCTGGCCACCCCCACCCCCAAGCACATGCCCTCACTCCCCCAGTGTCTGTGTCCATTGGTAATGCTTATATGCATGCAGACAAGCCCTTTGGCTGATCTCTTACCACCCCCTACCACCTCCCGCCCTCATGCCTTCCTTCTGAGGTTTGATGGTCATTTCGATGTTTCTTTGTCCCTGGATCTATTTTTGTTCATGACTTTATGCTGTTCATTATATTCCACAAATGAGTGAGATCATGTGATATTTATCTTTCTCTGACTGGCTTATTTTGCTTAGCATAGTGCTCTCCAGGTCTATCCATGCTGTTGGGAATGGTAAGAGTTCTTTCTTTTTTATAGCAGAACTATTTCATTGTGTAGATGTACTGCAGTTTTTTAATCCACTCATCTGCTGATGGGCACTTAGGCTATTTCCAAATCTTTGCTAATATATTTTTAATAGATATTTTCATTTTAAATGATCTGTAAAAAGCCCTGTTCATATTTATGTGACCTGTTGCAGGAACTACATATAGGGAGACATTTAGATAATAGAACACAAGGGTCTTGTCTGTTTTCAATCAGTCAGATAGCCCTAGCCAGTTTGCTCAGTGGATAGAACGTTGGCCTGTCGACTGTAGGGTCACGGGTTTGGTTTCGGTCAAGGGCCCATGCCTGGGTTGCGGGCTTGATCCCCAGTAGGGGGGGGGGGTGCAGGAGGCAGCCTATCAATGATTCTCTCTCATCATTGATGTTTCTATCTCTCTCTTCCTCTCCCTTCCTCTCTGAGATCAATAAAAATATATTCTAAAAAATCAGTCAGATAAAGGTTGATAGTTACAGTTGAGTGCTGGTAATAAAAGACAACACAGTATTTCTATTGATCATTTGAAGGCCATGTATAAAAGACTTTCTTGAGATGGTAAAAATATGTAAATGAGGGGAAAGGAAGGCTTAGCATGAACTGGGCATCTACTTTGTATCAGAAATGGTACTTAGTACTGTGTGGTCATGATCTAATTTAATCTACACATGATTCAGTATTAGGAGGTGCAATTAGCCCCATTTTGTATTCATGAAAGACAAGCTTATGGTTTGAAGCTTAAGTTGCACAAAATTGTAGGGATATTAAATTATTATTTGAAACTATGTCTGGACTCTAGACAACTGCTTTTCTTCTTCTTTAGGACACTGACATGCAAAACAAGTTTAAAAGAAAAGAGTACAGGCTTTCTGCATTCAGCTAAAAAGGAGAAAAGCAAATGGCAATAGAAATATCCTTGTATACAGAAATACAGTTAAGCCATTTTAACTAAAATAAGTAAGGAATGCCTAGTGTTACCATTAATAGCTAAAAGTTACTAAGGACTAGTGTACAAGGCCATTTTCAAAATGTTTTATGTACGTTATTCCCCCATAATCCCCATTTTAAGGGGAAAAAAAACCCTGAGACAAAGTAAAGTGGTCTCTTTTTCCTGATCTTTTTATACCTAGAAAATCCAAGAGAGTCAAGTTTAAAATAATTTTGAGTTAATAAAGAACTTTCCAGCCCTGGCTGGTATGCTAAGTGGTTAGAGTGCCAGCCTGCACACCGAGTGGTTGTGGTTTTGATTCCGGTCAAGAGCATGTACAAAAAATACCCTCATGTGAGGATTAACAAAAAAAAGAAGAAGAAGAAGAAGAAATAAATTTCCAGTATGATGAGGCACAACAACAAGAATATATAAAAATTAAGGCTGTTTTTTCAATTAAGTAAAAAACCAAGAAAAAGGATATGGGGGAAAAAATCTATAATAGTAAGAAAGACTACACAAATTTAAGGATAAATGAAATGCAAAGGATACAGGAAGGAAATGAAATAATTTTATTAAAAATAAAACAATGTCTTATGTCTTTTAATGGGCATTTTTAAATCTCAGTTCTCTTAAAAAGTAACATATAAATTTAGTTACCTGCCAATTAATAAACATAAGATTCTCTGGGGGATATGTGTCATCTTTGACATGGATTGAATAATTGTTTGAAATTCACATGGAAGAACACTCAGGAACAACCAAGAAACTTACACAAATCAAAAAGAAGAAATGGAAGGGGATTTGCTTTGCCTAATACTGTACAGGAAAATTTGATAAAGGCACCAAAGACACATGCATCGGGAAGGCCGGGGAGGGTTCGGGGGCGGGAGGTAGCGGGGTAAGAGATCAACCAAAGGACTTGTATGCATGCATATAAGCATAACCAATGGACATAAGACACTGGGGAATAGGGGAGGCTAGGGGACTGTCTAGGGCGGGGGAAAAAAATGGACACATATGTAATACCGTTTGTAATAAAAAAAAATAAAAAATAAAAAAAATGATATATTGGCATGGGAATCAGCAATAGCAACAAAACAAGCCCCCCCCAAAAAAACCCAAATAATGCAGCACAATAGAGACTTCAGAAATAAGATTGATACCTTCGGATATTTTGTGTACAATGTAAATAATATTTCAAATAAATGGGTCAATGATGGCTCATTTAAGAAATGATTATTCATTGAAAAAATAAAATTATATCCCTATTTCACTCTATGTCCAAACCTAAATTTTGAGATTATATATTTTCTCCTAATATAATCACTAAGAAGAAAATCTGAAGAACTGCATGAACCACCTACTAATAAAGTCACATTTCTTAACCAAATAAACTTCCAAAATCTGTAAGAAAAATACACATATTGGGTAGTATAAAATTTAAAGTTTGTATTGGACAAGATGCCATAAACAAAATCATGGACAATTGAAAGAGTTTGAAAAACATAATTGCCACAGAGATGGCACACACATGAAGCTTTTATAAATTAATTAGATGAGCAATAACTCAAGAAAATAAGCTAATATTTTAATAAACAATTCAAAGAGAGTAAAATTAAGTGGAGTTCACTGTTCACACACACTACTATTCAGGGATGTGCAAAATAATGGGGGGAAAAGAAAAAGACAACTAAAATAACTTACTCTAAATATATGGACTTCTTCAAAATATGCAACTTTCTATTTTTAAAGAAGGATTTGAAACTTAGAATCCTGATACTATTCCAGTGCCTGTATGTAAACACAATATTATTTATACTGAGCTTTGTTCCCTGTCTCAATATTGTTGAAAGTAGTCTCTGATTAGATAATTAAGAACCATGGGGGACTGAACTTGAGTAGTTCACTACCTTGTTCAGAAATAGTTGAAAGAAGAAAATCAATGGGACAGTGTTGATAACAAGCCAAAAAATAGTAAGAGATTCAGACTCAGATTTTGCTATCAATTTCACAGCTTGTATGGAGACCTGATGTCATAGGCTATAATATGTTTTGTGTGGGAAAAGTTGCAATATTGATAGAAATTGAGAGCATAAAAATGATGGAAATTGACAGTAGACAGAGGAGTGATATGAAAGTATGGTGATTCTTAAATATATTTTCGAGACCAGCTTGAGATGGTATTGGAATGAAGATACTGCATGTCAACTTAATCAGAGGACTAAGTGAAGCAGGAGAGAATGAGTAAGTTTCAGTGTCACATTGACCATATTTGTCTGCAATCCAGATCCTTTGAAGGTGGAGGACTCTAAAAAAGAAGTGAACATAGTTTTAGCATTAGAGATGAGGAGCTGATGGGGAAGGTAATTATCTACTTATTGCTTTCTTTGCATGGTTTGCGAATATGACCTTGTGACTAGAGCTATAGAAAGACACAAGTGGGCAAACAATTGCTTTGCACAGTCTTTGTGTTGTCTTAATTTGTCTTACAAATGTGTTTCTTTCCTTTAAGTGTACAGGAAGTTAGGAAATTTGGCATCATTTCTAAATTTGCTAAAAGCCTGCCCCTTGAATGTTGAAGGTATATGAAATTGACTACTAAATATAGAATGCAGTTGTTCTGGAAGAGAGATAATGAAGGTGACTTAAGAAAAGTGGGCAGATTTATGAACAGCCATTATAAGGAGTGTGGTTACCAGCTGTTCTACATGTCCAGAGAGACTAGAACAAGAAGTCCCTAACTGCAGGGGTAATTAGACACAGAAATAAGTTGCTGAAAGAAGGATTGCAGAACTTCCTTTCTGGGAGAGATTTCTGGAGTAGGATAGTCATCTTTGTGCCAGGGGGTTGCTTGGACACAAGAGGATGCTCGATATGACCTCTGAGATCTTTCTTAGTCCAATGGTCGCATAAGGAATTGACCCCTGTGAAGAGTAATTTCAGAGCCACCGCTTCAGTAAATATTTTCAGTAATGGAAACACTGATTAAAGCAATGGGAGTATTATAAAAATAATGGTAAAGAGACGTTTAGAAAAGCAGGTAGGGCAGGTTAAATACATGCAATTTGTTACTGTGGTTTAAAATGAGATTGAGATGCCAGGCTGTATAAATAGAATTGTCCGTGGAAACTGTGAGATGATTCTCTATACTTAGCAGCCATCAGGCCCTTATTGTACTGTTATGACAGTTGTGGGTCTCCCGACTTCAGCTCAATGTGGAAATCTTGGAGCAGCTCCAGCAGAATGTAAAAACAATGACGAGAGTGTTAGCGAAGAGCCTCCTTTAAAGTGAAAAGTGTAGGGGCCATGCAATTTGAAATGAGGAAAGCACTTTGTTTTCTTTTTAGATTGTCTTTGTTAGACATCTTCCTATGCTACTTACATTTTTTTTTTTTACAAAGATGTATAGAATAGGAAGTTTCTATGGATGCCAATTTTACATGATGAATGCTCAAAACTTTAAGTGCCTTTGGACTGATGAAAGTATGTCTCGCCCTAACTTGAATTCTTCTCTCCCTGTGTTCAAACCTGTCTGTGCCTCAGTTCTCCTTTTCTTTCTTCCTGGGCTTTGATTCCCACTCAGTCTTCCTCCCCAATGGGAGAGGCAGAATTCTGAGATACCTTCCAAGATTCCTGCCTCTTGATGTTTAGATCCTGCACGATCTCCTCCTTTTCAGGATGAGAGGAGTGTGTGCATATTATGAAACTAGAGGCCCAGTGCACAAAAATTTGTGCGCTTGGCGGCAGGGGGGGGGGCGGAGGAGGGTCCCTCAGCCCGGCCTGTGCCCTCTCGCAGTCTGGGACCCCTCGGGAGATAATGACCTGCTGGCTTAGGCCTGCTCCCGGGTGGCAGAGGGCAGGCCCAATCCCTAGGTGCAGCCCCTGGTCGGGCTCAGAGCAGGACTGATTGGGGAGTTGGGGTGCCGCCCCCTGTCATGCACAGAGCAGGGCCAATCAGGGGGTTGGGGCGCTGCCCCCGTCACACACAGAGCAGGGCCTGTGGGGGGGGGGGTTTGGGGAGTTCCCCCCTATCAGGCACAGAGCAGGGCTGCTCAGGGGGGTGGGGCGCCTTCCCCTGTCACGCACAGAGCAGGGAGGATAGGGAGGTTGTGGCCCCGCCCCCTGTCACACACAGAGCCGCAGGGTGATCAGGGGGTTTGGGCACTGTCCCCTGTCACGCTGATCCCGGTGCCGGGAGGCCTCATGGCTCTGCTGATCCCCGTGCTGGGAGGCATATTACCCTTTTACTATATAGGGTAGAGGCCTGGTGCATGGGTGGGGCCAGCTGGTTTGCCCTGAAGGGTGTCCTGGATCAGGGTGGGGGTCCCCACTGGGGTGCCTGGCCAGTCTGGGTGAAGGGCTGAGGGCTGTTTTCAGGCTGGGGGTGACTGAAGCTCCCAACTGCTCCTTTTTTTCTTTTCTTTTTTTATTCTGGGCCAGCTTTAGCTTTGAGGCTTGGCTCCAGCTCTTAGGCCTCCATGGTTGAAAGTAGCTTTCTGGCCTTTGCATACAATGTTGAGAATCTGCTGGCTGAAGTCCGGTGGTATTTGTTAAAATGTTTCAAACTGCAGGCTCAGAGGCCTGCAGGGGCAGGCAGGAATGTTGGTTCGTTCCCTCCGTCACTGAGGCAAGCAAGCCTCATGTTAGTTTCAAGCTGCCTGGCTGCTGGCCGCCATCTTGGCTGGCAGTTAATTTGCATATCTTGCTGATTAGCCAATGAAAAGGGTAGTGGTTGTACACCAATTACCATGTTTCTCTTTTATTAGTGTAGATACCAGTCCTGTAATGGGGTTACCTTGTATTGTAGAAGGCGTTTTGCAGATGTAATTTAGTTCCATAATCAATTGAGTTAATCACGAAAAGGCTATTCTGGGTGAGCCTGACTTCATTGCATGTTAGAAGGTGTGAGGAATTCAAGGCATCAGCAGCAGCAGACACCTTCTTGCTGACTTTGAAGGAGTCAACTGCTCCACCTGCTCAGAACACCCTTCCGCTGTGGGCTAGCAGGACACTGAGACCTCCGTCATGGGGCCACAAGAGAATGAATTCTGCCAACAACCCGAGGGAAATTGTAAGTGGATTCTTTCCTAGTCAAGCTTTAGGATAAGGCTACACCTAGCAGGCACTTTAATGTTACCTTGTGAGGTCCTGAGCAAAGGGCCTAGGCACATAGGCCAGATTCCTACCCCATGGAAACTGTGAGCTATGCAATTGGCTGTGTTCAGGTTCTAAATGGTACTAATTTTTTTGCACAGCAATGGAAAATTAACACACCAAGCATTCTTCACCTTGTACACTTTTTATCTTGATAAGTGTGTCTATCTACAGAATCATATGAGTCAGCTAGTAGTTCCCTTAGTTTCTCTATCCAATTGGCAGTGGGAACACTTTTTTTTTATTCATATCTTTGAAGCAACTGTCCACAATCTTCCAGGTCAGGCTCCTTCATTTCTCTTGAAATACTATGGCCATCTCCTCATTGGTCTCCTGACCTCTAGTCTCCCCCTTCCTATAACACTTTATCCTCACATCTGGGCTTTCAGAGTGCACATTCTGAAATCAAGATGTGTTCATAATGGGTGGCGTGTGAGATCCTCTGTGAGCTCCACAGTTCCATGTCTTTACTGTAACCTACAGCTCTTTAGAATTTGGTGCTGCACTGTCTTTCTGATCTCAGCTACTCCAAGCATTTTCAAGGCATCCTTTTCTATGTTCTGTTCTCTGGACAAGTAAGTAGTTCTGGTACTATTTTCTTCACAGTCTGTCCACAGCCTAGAATTCTCATTGCTTGGCTAATTTCTACTGCTTCTACAGTAGATAAGTAAGATAGCACCACTTTTGGAATAGTCAAGCTTCACTGATATATGCCCGTTTCTGTACTTGCTGCATAGTCTTCTTGTGTAGTTGTGTCTATAGTTTTTATTTGATCTTTCAATTGGATTCCTCCTTAAAGTCTGAAAGCTCAGCTCAGCTCATAATCCTATCACCTTGCAAAAAGTCCGACTTCTGCAAGAAGCAATACCTGCTTACTCTAAAAATTGGAGATTGGGTTTCTTAATAATAAAAAAAATTGGTCTAAATAAGATGGGGTTTTGCAGAATTTTACATAAGGGTTCATGAAAAGGACAGGACTAGAATGAAGTTGGAGACACTTCTAATATGAGAGCATTAGATCAGTATCTTCCAGGGCAATATATTAAAATTTGGGGGGTATCTTATATCAGATATAAATCATTTATACCTGGAACAGATAAAAATTACCTGCAATTAACCAATCTTCTAAAAGTCAAATATCTCACACTATACAGTCTGGGCCTTAATAAGCAGTACACAGTGAGTCAAGTAAAATTACCCTTTTCTACAAAGCACTATGACCCTCGGGTAGATTTAGGCAACACTTGAAAGGGCACATCTGATTTTACCCTTTTTCCAAATTTTGGATAGATTTTTAATGGCACAGCCATTCTCTTCTCTGTTTTCATTGCTGTATGGAGAAAGAGAAAACTTATGTATCTTTCCCTTTATTCCCTAGTGCCTGAAGTAATTATCCATGAATCTCTTAGTAATCCTTTCCATTTCTCTTTTGCCTACATACACATTTATTTTCTTATTTAATATTTTTTTCTCCTTGCCTAAAATATTTTGTTTGATTCTAAAACTAGTGAATTATATCTATAACTTAGGTTAGTAATCAAGGCTTCAATTAATGATCTTTTTTCACCAACAAAAGCTCTCAGATTTCAAATAAGTTCCTCTTAAGGAGTTACATTGTTCAGAATTATAATATGAAACAATCAAAATAACAAATTGTTCCAATATATATGTTTAATTACAGAAAACAATTTTGAGTCTTTGTAAAAATTCCTCTTTTTCTGGACAATCTTTTCATTCTAACTATACCTAGTCTGATCTTTCTGGGATAGCTTTTAATCAAGATATAAAATGTGCTCATGATTTCAAAGATAACAATATATTAGAAAATACTTTTCAAAGAAAATCTGAGAACTTATATTCCATTTCTGTACTGTTAGCAGTATATCATTCTCCTTTTCTGAGGGGTCAGTTAAGCAGAAATAGACCAATTTCATCAAGGGTATTAGTGTATATATGCATTATCTCAAGTTTATTCAGTGAATTTTAAAAATCAAAAATAATGTCTGTTGTCATATAAATGAGAGAAAACAATAGTAAATAAAATAATTCATGTGTGGCTTTCCTAAGTTCACTCAATTTAAGAAAAACCTATGGTGATAATGCCACTTAATTACTCCATTGTAGTATAGTAATGGGAAAAAGAGTGCAGTTGAGTCACATAATCATTTTTGTATTTCATTTTCTGACTTACTAGCTGTATGACCATAGATTAATCACTGACTCTTTCTGTGCATCTCTACAACAGAGATCATATGTTCCCTCTTAAGTGTAGTGCGGTGATTAAATGAGATGTGACCCATGGGCCTGTGTAGCACATCATATGCCAGTTCTTTTCCCTCTTTAAATTAACCTTTTCTCAGCATTACTTTCTCAAATGTTCTGCTGCAGGGCTTTTGTATTCTTTTTTGTTTTAGTATAAATCTTGGTTACTTCTTCGTTGTCTAAGATGAAAATGATGTTCTATTCCAGTCAGCACGTGACGGTATTTGCATACCAACTTACTCTTCTCTTAAGAAAGGTTGAAAGAACAAAGTCTCTTTGTCAGTATTCTGATAAAGGAGTGGATATTAATAATGGACAATTTTAATTATCACCATAAGTCACATGTAGAGTTATTACTTGCACATATCTACATAAATTGCCTGACTTTAACTTGCATTGGAATGGTGCTGTTTGGCTTGGACATAGAATCTGAATCTTGTTCTACCATCATCTATATGTCATCCTGGAAAAGATACACATATATATAGAGAGATCAAGGCTAGAAAAAACACACTCCCTACAATAAAGACTCCTCCCCCCAAATCTAGTATGAGTTATATTGAACCAGATCATACTTAGAATTTTTTTCCCGACGTCTACACCTACATCCAATTTCAATGGCAACTAAAGGCAAATATTGTGAAATGTATGTGGAGAGAGAGAGAGAGAGAGAAAGAGAGAGAGAGAAGAAAGAGATTGTATACCTAGAATCTACTGAGAAGTTGTCCCTAATTTGCCCGTGCCAGTTCTTTCTAAGGCAGACAGAGATGCTTTAAAGCCACCTCACAACCTGGAGAGAGAAAGAAAGCAGAGAGCATTCCTGTCTGGACTAAAAGCCTTATTATGGGGTCACAGTGTGAGTGCCTGAGATGGCTCGTTAAGTAAGTGAATGTCAGGTGTGTGGGCAGAGTGGGTTTAGGACAGTACTTGGCTTTTCTAAAGGGAACAGCTGCCCCTCAGAATCTTCAGTTGTTATCACATAGGAATGCAGAACCCATGTGATCAAATTTATTATATTTAAAAAGATATTTAAAATCCAGGTTCTTATGCAAAATGTCTTGATAGAAAATTGTTTGTAACTTATTCAAACAAAATACTAAGTTAGTATATCGAAATACAACTTTAGATGATATATACACATAGAGCAAGGAGAAGATATGAACGTCTTAAGACCAAGAGACAATGTTAGGATTTCCCAAAATATGTTGGCTTTAGCATAAATAATTTGTAGTTTAAGTTCACTCTAGTATATCCTGTATGTATATTTCTCTTTTCCTTCCAAGAAAAGTTCAACATAATTCAAAAATAATCTGAATCAATTTACTACGTTTCTGGTTATTTATATCAAGAAAAAGCTATGCTCTTAAAAAATATATTGTGTGTCCAATTCTAAAGAATTTTAAAAACACTTGAAAATTTCATATTATTACTGCTGATTTTTAAATTTAGGAACATTTATTTAAAGACCATCAAAATCCTCTGTGTTAGATGTATTGAGGGAAGGAGTAGAGGAGAGTGTTTATTCTGTTTCTATTTTCTTTTTCTAATTTATTTTTATCATGAATTTTAATAGTTGAAATATAAACCAAAGGATTTCAAAGCACAGGCTTTAAAAATATGATCAATGAAAATATATGGCTGTTGTAGTTAGTTATATACTAAAAAAGTCAGCTAGAAAATCAGGTAGTTAAGAGATATATACTGAAAGACAGAAGTTTATGATATAAATTAGAAGGATGGATTTCTGAAATAAAGGTGAGAGCTAGTAGGAAAGTCTCACTGACAAGCATTGGCAAGTGATACCAAGTTTGCAACTTGAAAAACAAAAATGCCAGACTATATCATGATTTAATAAGGCAATGAATAGCTCGTAGTTTTACTGTTTTGTGTTTACCAAAAGTATTTTTATAGAATGAATAACTTGACTTACTTTTTTGGTGCATGATACTTTAACTTACTGAAGGAGTTATAGTCTTTCTTAAATAGCACTAGGTGCATATATTTAAAAATATAATTGATTTATGAGTCAATTTCTGTTTTTTAGGTTCAAATCTCACCTACTGGGAGAGAGCTATTCATTGCTCCTTGGACTATGTTTTCATACTTGAACATTAGCTTTGGTGATTCACTGAAACGTCAATGATTAAGTAGAATAAGCAATCAAATGCTTTTCAATTTTAACTGAAATTAAAACCAAAGGGAAAAACAAATTAAACAGAATTGATTTTACCAATTTATTATTTGATCTGAAAATAATTAAATAGCACTGAAGGTGAATAATAGTTAAAGAATTCACAATTCTAGTTAAGGAATAACAATTCTTTTTTTTAAATATATTTTATTGATTTTTGACAGAGAGGAAGGGAGAGTGATAGAGAGTCAGAAACATCAATGAGAGAGAAACATCGACCAGCTGCCTCCTGCACACCCCCCACCGGGGATGTGCCTGCAACCCAGGTACATGCCCTTGACTGGAATTGAACCTGGGACCCCCCAGGCCGCAGGCCGACGCTCCATCCACTGAGCCAAACCGGCTAGGGCAGGAATAACAATTCTTATTACTCATTTTATTCTCCAACTCATTTCTCTGTTGTTTCTATTTTCTTGATATGCTTTTCAAGGATATATTAAGGAAGTATGTCAGGCAAACACTTTTGTCACTTAATAGGATACATTATTTGGTTAGCAAGAACTTTAATTGCTTTCCTGTTATTGAGTGAAATTTAATAATCAGTTCTAAAGTCTATTTTATGAGATAAAACTTAAATCATTAAGGATATATTAAGGAAGTATGTCAGGCAGACACTTTTGTCACTTAATAGGATACATTATTTGGTTAGCAAGAACTTTAATTGCTTTCCTGTTATTGAGTGAAATTTAATAATCAGTTCTAAAGTCTATTTTATGAGATAAAAAAAAATCTGTATGACTTAATGCTAAACTCGGAATAGGTGATAACAAAACATGTATGTCCCAAATTGTATATTCCAAAGCAAACATATACACATTGATGTAATAGTAGAACATATGTGCAGAGAATAAGTGCTGTATTTTATTTTCTCAGGGAGTGATTATAAAATGAATTGTAGAATCTAACTGTGTAAGAATGGAAGTGAGGATATGAATGGCAGGATCAGAATAAAAGAGGTGAGAAAGGAGCTGAATGTAAAGGAGCTATTGGAGTTTGTATAATTATTGTTGTGAATAGATGACTTAAGTGGGTTATAAGAAAAGGATTTTGAGCTAAGATCATCAATGAAATCAGAGGCTACGGAAGACAAAAATAAATATTGCACTTAAGCTTCCAAGAATCCAGGTGTAGTCATCTGGGAATAATTTAAGAGATTTTTAAGGTTAATTTTGACTTGGTAATTTTTCTTCTTAGGGTGCATTTTATCCCTCCTATCCCAACCAACTGTAATTTTCAGTAGCTCCCTTAGTCTAGGATTTTTGATCTAATATATTTTCTCTTTTTTCTATAATTGCTTATTTTTGTATATTGTGTAAGAATGGAAGGACATGAATGGCAGGATCAGAATAAAGAAGGTGAGAAAGGGACTAAATGTAAAGGAGTTATTGGAGTTTGTATTATTATTGATGTGAATAGATGACTTAAGTGGGTTATAAGAAAAGGATTTTGAGCTAAGATAGTCAATGAAATCAGAGGCTAAGGAAGATAAAAATAAATATTGCACTTAAGCTTCCAAGAATCCAGGTGTAGTCATCTGGGAATAATTTAAGAGATTTTTAAGGTTAATTTTGACTTGGTAATTTTTCTTCTTAGGGTGCATTTTATCCCTCCTATCCCAACCAACTGTAATTTTCAGTAGCTCCCTTAGTCTAGGATTTTTGATCTAATATATTTTCTCTTTTTTCTATAATTGCTTATTTTTGTATTTCCCTCTTAATTAAATTAGCTGATTTTGTTGTAAATAACACTTAGTGTAAAACCATGTGTTTTTCAAGTGGAAAGAGGATACAGAAACAGTCGCCAATAAATGAACAAATATTCTGGGAAATACTGAGCTGATAAGTGATCATTGACAGACTAACTAAACTTTTCCAATTGCACAGTGAGAACATTGGTCATTGGATTTTGGTGGTATGATTTCGGCCACTATGGAAGACAGTATGGAGTTTCCTCAAGGTGCATTTTATCCCTCCTAACCCAACCAACTGTAATTTTCAGTAGCTTCCTTAGTCTAGGATTTTTGATCTAATATGTATTCTCTTTTTTCTATAATTGCTTATTTTTGTATTTCCCTCTTAATTAAATTAGTTGATTTTGTTATAAATAACACTTAATGTAAAACCATGTTGTGTTTTTCAAGTGGAAAGAGGATACAGAAACAGTCGCCAATAAATGAACAAATATTCTGGGAAATACTGAGCTGATAAGTGATCATTGACAGACTAACTAAACTTTTCCAATTGCATAGTGATAACATTGGTCATTGGGTTTTGGTGGTATGATTTCGGATTAAAGAAGATTTTGGTTGTTAGAGTCCTATGAAAAATCAGTGACAGACTAGAAATTTCCTCTGCAGTGTTATTTTATGCCAATTAACCATGTTTCACTTGCTTTTTCTTTGTCCTGTGGCAATATTTTCAAAATGCCATCTCAGAAAAGCCACAGAAACCACATTTATTCTTCACTTGAGTCCCACCAGAATTCTCAAAATGGCAGATTTATATTGCCTACTAACACTGCTCCCAGCCTCCCGTATATCTTCTCCTATCTGCTTTTATGTTCTATGTATTTATTTTTCCCTGTCTTCTAGAGTTATCTTCCCCAGGTTCAGGGAACCCAACCTTGTCTTCTTTATTATTTGACTTGCTCCTTTGTCTATTTTCATGGCAGAGTCACTACTTTAAAGCCAGGTTATATTCCTCATCTCTTGACACTTTGACCTTTGCTGAGTCCCCTGAAAGGATCACATTCTATTGTGCATTTTGACTGAACTTTTAATTTATCTTTTGTTTTATCCTTAGTTCTTAGACAATCTCATTCTTAGTCCTTGACAATCTCACTTCCCTTCGTCTTTAACTGGTCCATTGATGACCACTATAAATACTTAAGAGAGATTCATTATATAGCCTCCATAGCTTTGGCCAATTCCTTACTTCCACAGTTCTTTAGGGTTTAAGAAGTTTGACAAACTTATACTCAGTGTTCTCTAAGTGACATGAATGAGGTAAAAAATATTCTTATTGTGGTTTTTTAATTTCCTGCTTAGGTCTCTTGTTTTTCTCCATTAGAAAATGTAAGTTGCATGAGAGCAATTATAATTAGGCTTCTTCATGGTTGCATTCCTTTGCCATGAGAATTGTCAAGCATATAATTGGTACCCAAGAAGTGTTTGTTAAGTAAACCAATGAATGAATAGGTGCTTTGGAGATATGGGTGACTAAGACTTGGCCCTATATTCAATACATGTACAGTCTAGTAAGATACATATTTATGGCAACAGATAATATCAATGTAGTTTAGCAAATATGGTAATAGATAATTAAAAAGAAAGAGTATTGAGAGCAGGGCTAGGTTGATTTGAGTTACCTGGAAAGACTCCTAGTGGTTAGATACATCATTCATTCATTCATTCAACAATATGATTAAGCTCTTTCTATGTTTCAAATACATTGATGCTGAGACTAAAAAAGTGAAAATCACATCAAGGATTTGTTCTTAAAGAGTAATTATCATTCTCAAAATAACAGGAAAAGTAAGTAAATAAATGAGGAAATATTTGCCATGGGAGATAAGCTACCAACTATCACTCAGTGTGGCAAAGGCTCTCTCTTTAATAAATGATACTGGGAAAATTGAGTATTTAAATGTAAAAAAATAAAACTATATCCCTATCTTACATCACTAAGAAAAATTAGCTTGAAATGGATTAAAGACTTAAATGTAAGACCTGAAACCATAAAACTCCCAGAAGAAAACAGAAAAACATCTCCTTGACACGGAGCTTCACAATGAATTTTTGGATATGACACCTAGAGCACAAGCAGTAAAAAACAAACAAATGAGTGGGACTACATCAAATTAAAGGGCTTTGCCACAGCAAAGGAAACCACCAACAAAATAAAAAGGAAAGCCACTGTATGGGAGTCCCTATTTGCCAATGATACATCTGAGAAAGGGTTACTTTCCAAAATATACAAAGAACTTATCCA
>NW_006296540.1:1953609-1954427 GCF_000327345.1 Myotis davidii
TACCTAGAGCACAAGCAGTAAAAAACAAACAAACGAGTGGGACTACATCAAATTGAAGGGCTTTGCCGCAGCAAAGGAAACCACCAACAAAATAAAAAGACACTCTACAGGGTGGGGGAATAATCATTATCCCATAAGGGGCTAATATCTAAAACATATAAAGAATTCATACAACTTGATAGCAAAAATAAATAAATAAATAAATAATCAATCAATCCAATTTGAAAACGGACAAAGGACCTGCATGGACATTTTCCTAAAAAAGACATGCTAATGGCCAACAGGTGCATGTGAAGGTGCTTAACATCACTAATCTTTAGGGAAATGCAAATCAAAACCACACTGAGCTATCACCTCCTGCCTCTTAGACCAGTTATCATAAAAAGACAGAAACCAAATGTTGGCTAGGATGTGGAGAAAAGGGAATTTGTATGCAGTGTTGGTGGAATTGTAAATTAACACAACCATTGGGAACTTTCCTCAAAAAATTATAAATAGAATTATGTGATCCAGAAATTCCACTATAGTGCATATATCTGAAGGAAATGAAATCCACTATATCAAAGAGTTATCTGCACCCCATGTTAATTGCAGTATTAAACATATAACAAGACTTCTTTGAATATCAAGTATATGAGAACAAATTTAACAAGATATTCAAGATTTCTACAGGAAAACAAACTTTTATTGAGATATTAACAGATACCTAAATAAATGAGGAAATATACATGTTCATTGAATAAAACATTTAGTATCATAAAGATTCCAGTTTTCCCCAAATTGATTTTCCCCAGACTGGGTTTTTTTCTGGACCTTGA
>NW_006296540.1:1954716-1963219 GCF_000327345.1 Myotis davidii
AATATTATGCTACAGTAAAAAAGAACTGTTACCCTTTGAGATAGCATGGAGGGACCTGGAGAGTATTATGCCAAGGAGCATGGAAGAGGCAACCAGTCTATCTGTCTCTCTCACATCCATGTTTCTCTCTCTCCCTCCCTCCTTCCCTCTCTGAAAAGCAATGGAAAAAATATCCCCATGTGAGGATTTAAAAAAAAGACACCTTTATAACTTGAATCGCTTAGGAAATTTCAGAGGTTTTTAACTCTGTGCCAGAAATGGGGATCAAGACCAAATACACCATTCCCCACTTTATCCTCAGATTCACTGTCTGTACTTTCAGTTACCAGAGTCAACCTCATCTGAAAATATTAAATGAAGATTTAAGAAATAAACAATTCAAAAGTTTTAAATTGCATATTTGTTCTGACTGTAATGATGAAATCCTTCAACATCCTGCTCTGTCCCACCCTGAACATGAATCATTCCTTTATCCAGTGTATCCAGGCTGTATACACTACCTGTCCATTAGTCAATTAGTAGCCACCATGGTTATCAGACTGACTGTTGTGGTATCACAGTACTCATGTCAAGAAACCCTTTTTTACTTAATAATGGCCCCAAGGTGCAAGAGTAAGTGGCCATTTGGATATGCCAAAGAAGAGCCATAAATTGCTTCCTTAAAGTGAAAAGCTAAAGTTCTTGATTTAATAAGGAAAGAAAAAAATTGTATACTGAGGTGGCTAAGATTTAAGGCAAGAATGAATCTTCTGCCATGATATTATGAAGAGGGGGAAAAAAAATTTTGTGCTACTTTTTCCAATGCACCTAAACTGCAGAGGTAGAACTACAGTGCATGATAAGTGCTTAGGTAAGATGAAAAAGGCTTCCTACATAGGAATATCTATAATGACTTTATGTAAGTTTGGCCACCAATATTTGTAATAGTGATACCATTGTAATAACCTGCTTATTATTAAACAGGAACGAAATACAAGGGATATAGACATGCCATTTACACAGCTTTGCCAAAAGGCTACATTCAACACTGACCAAGTCTGTTCCCCGCTCACTGATGGAGGAAGAGGCTGGACAAAGGCAATTTAGACACATGCCTAGTAAGGTCCAAGTGACATGGGAAAATGGTTACCCATCAGTCACACCTGGAAGTAGTTAACTGGCCAGGATAGGTCTGGCCACTGCAAGAGTGAAATCTAAACATGTAAACTTATAGACGAAGCAGCCCTTCTCTGTGACTCCAGGGCACCAGGCCCTACTGGGACTCCTGCTGCAGGAGCTAGTGGACTTTAATCGGGCCTGAACACTGACCCAGACCCGGCTGCCACATGGAATGGAAACTGGACACTGGCCTCTTTGCTGGTTGTGCTGAACTGCCAGCTGCCCCCTCTCAGGACAGGCATCAGGGACATGGGACATTGCAACCCAAAGAATGTCACTCTACATCAATCAAATCTTCTACCACCTCTCATCCTCCCACGGAGGCTTCTGATTATTCTTATTTCAGCTGCACCCCAAAAACTCCACAAACGATGGAGGTTCCCACTTGTATGTCCCTCCTGCAGCAATAGCACTGCTCCTTTCCTCGTGGGCACTAATTCAGGAGCTTAGCTTAGGAAAGTTTTCCTCTAAATGTCTTTTCTGAATTCTCCCCCAACATACACATACATTGTCATGGAATTAACTCCCTTTCATGAAAATTATCGTGTTTGCATTTCCACATTGGTTTGTGTGGTTATGTGTTTTGTGTTCATTTCTTCCACTGGACTATACTCTTTCTGAGAGCAAGGCTGTCTTTTTTTCTTCACCATGTTATCTGTTGTGGACATTTGATAAAACTTCATTGAATGGAATAGTTATAGTTATAAATAGGCCACCTGAAACTACCGTTCTGCCTCGATTGGAGCGTAGGAGATTCTGATACTTGCTTCACTCACTAGAGAGACAAGAACTTGTACTTGACCTGGGCTTCCCACCTAGGAAGTGAGGCTCCACTACTCTGTAGCAATAGGTTTTATTTTCTGGGTGCAAAATTTTCATGTAATCCTGGCCCACACCCCCTCCCAGCAGGAGATTGCTGAGGCCGAGCCCAATCTTACCCAGGTTTTCCTTAATTATGACAGTTTTGTTCAAAGTTTGGCCTTTCTTTATCCAAAGAAATACAGAGGTCGTTTTTTGAAAACTTTAAGGGCATTCTTACCTTTAAAGTTAGAAAGTCTGTAATTCCTGACATTGCTCGATTTTCTGTGTGTGTGTGTGTGTGTGTTTGCATGTGTGCACATACAGATGCTCATATGTATTTAAGTGTGTTCATTTGGTCCCAAGAAATTGTCACTCTGAAGAGAAATAAATAACGCTCTTGTGGCTTTCTCTCAAGCATGGAAATGCACAATGCAGTTCATTTGGTTATTTTTTCCGTAATTAGCATTAACTAAACCTGAAATCCAGTTTCACAATGTCAGCTGCAAACTATTAAGCATGTTACAGTGTTTTCCCCCATAAAATAGTATGGTCAATTATTTCACCCTAAAATATTTATGATATAATATACATGTTTTGTTAAGTGCTTTCTTCAAAGTTAATTTTTTATTTTGGTATATTCATATCTATATCATTACTGGAGTTGCAATTTTTCACCCTAAGTGGGTATTTTCAGTACCCACGTCTGGGTAAATACTATCCTGGGACTGAGAAGTCATATAACACCTTACGTTTATATTGTAATTTACAACGTTAGGATATGTTTTCTACACATTTTCTTTTTAATTGTTGCCAAACAGAAAAACCTGTAAGTATGCCCTTTATGTGTATGGAACATGGGCATTAGGGAAGTGATATGACTTGATCAACTCATGAATCTAGTAAAATGTTGAGGTAAAGCTTGGAGTCCAGTTTCCAGAGGTTCCCAAATACTTCTCTTCACATCTCTTATTTTCCCTAGAAGTCCCAGAATGAGGATTCCAAATGCCTGTCCTTCACTATACTGCATAAGATTCTCTGGGATCTACAATCCCTCTTCAGGTTTATTTTTCATGGTGTTGGGACTGACACCTCTAACCCAAGGCAGCCAGTGGAGGCATTGCATTCCACACGAAGCCCAACTTGCTTAGAGCTGCTCTTATCCTCATTTAAATCAACCAGCAAGTACTTTTTAAGTGTCCATCCGCTTGGCATTGTGAAGGGCACATTCCGGTCAGTATGACCCAGAAACTGACATTTGAGAAGCAGAATAATCATGAAACAAAATTAGCATGCAGGAAATGGTGAATAACACAGGCAACATAAGACTTGTATGATTTTACAGTACGGAAAGGCAGAGATGTCCTGTCTGAGATACAGGGAGACAAAGGGACTTAACCAGAGTCACACAGCAAACAGGCTGGGGCAGGGATTCAAGTGTTGACCTTTTGCTACAGATATACCTCAGCCCACACCCTGGAGTTCAGTGAGGTGGAATTTCTGAAAAAAGATAGCTCCACACAAAGCCTTTTCCAGAAAGTGATAGAGGTCTACTTTAGAAAGAGGGAGTGATATTTATTTCACATGGATAAATAGAACCAAAGGCGCAGGTGTGGAGGTGGACATGCTGCTTTCTCTAAAGAGGGACAAATACTTTCCTATTATTAAGGGCTTATGATGTGCCAAATACTGAGATTGGCATTTTGCAAACTTTTTTTTTTCATGTTATGCTGGTAATGTATCTGAAAACAAGATATTGATGAGGTACTCTTCACCTCCATGCTTTCTACTGTAATCTGTGGAACTAAATTTTGTCCATGAAGGGCAATTACTTATTAAAGCCCATTCTTACCTTGACAGTGTTCTTTAGCAGCAACTGTGAATCAGAAGATTTTGCCTTTCCCATTTCCTTCCAGTAAATACAGGTTGGGCAAAAGTAGAGTTACAGTTGTGAGTATGCAAAACAGTTTATTCTTGTATTGTTATTTATTAACTAGGGGCCCAGTGCACAAATTCATGCACCTAGAAAGGAACTCTGGGCCGCTGTGAGGCTACAGTAGGCACAGGGGCAGGTCTTGGCCCATCCTCTGCGCTCCCACCTATCCCCTCCCACTGCGGCCCCAGGTCCCCTGTCTGCTGGCAGCCCTGCTCCTGCTGCTGCCACTCCCATGTGCTGACAGCACTACCCTGCTCACACCTGCTGAAGGCGCAGAGCGATTGGGGCCAGCATCAGCAGAGTGTCAGCAGCAGCTGCTGCCCCGATCGCCCCTCAGGAACAAGTGGAGGTGGAGAAGCCCTCAGGGGCGACTAGAGCCCCCATCCACTGCTTGCACCCGCTGATGGTGCCAAGAGATTGGGACCAGTGCTGGCCACTGGCAGCAGGTTTGGGCAGTGGCTGCCAACCTGATCTCCCCTCAAGAGCAGGGGGAGGTGGAGAAGCCCTGAGGGGCCATCAGGGCTGGCAGCCACCACTGGCACCCACTGATGGTGCCGAGTCATCAGGCCTGGCTCCGGCGCCAGCACTAGGTGCGAGTGCTGGGAGGGACCACAGCATGGGAACAAAGAATTTTCAGTGACCACCAGAGGCTCACCCCGATGACAGTGACTGGCACCCTGCCTTGGTCTGGCGCTCCCACTCACCTGCTCCACCATCCCACCATGGCTGATGCCCGCCATGTTCCACGCTCTCCCCCTTGTGGTCAGCGCATGTCATAGCAACTAGTTGTTTGGTTGTTCCACTGTTAGGTCTATTTTCATATAAGCCCCTTATTATATAGGATTGTATTATTTTCCATATGAACAACTGTAAATCTACTTTTGCGTACCAAGTTCACTTTACAAACTGGTGTGGAAGAAATATTTATAAAAATGTAGTCTTTGCCTCAGAAAAACAGGAATACAAAAAGAACACAAACAGCCATTATACCAGTAGAATCAGTATGGGACCAGAGAGGGGGTCAGTAATCAGCACAAAGTGAGTACCTGCTACATACCTTGTATTGTCAGACATACATTATCTGCATACCGTATCTCTTTGATCTTCCAATAACCGGCGAAAAAAGGCATTACTGTGCCCTATTAAGAAAGAATAACTCTCAGAGAAATTCAGAAAATGGCCCCTAGCCATCCAGCTGCAGGAACAGTTCATCTTCAAGGCAGATTTGACTGACTCGAAGCCCAGGTTCTTTACAGAGTAGACAGCCAATAAAAAATAGTAGTTGTTGTCATTTTAGGAAACCTTTAAATTTCCTAAAGCAACTCATGGAGAGTACAATTCAACCACACTAATTTAAATAATTTCCACAATTGTCCTAAAGAAAATGATTGTGCATTAGGTTTTTCCCCAGATCCTGATATCCTGCCATTATACTTAGTCTCTTTAAGTCTAAGTGAAAAGACAGACCTGCTTTAAGTACTATATTTAAAGTCTTGCTGCCGGAGAAGGCTGGAGAACAGCAGCACTGGCCTGGATTCTGCAGGTTGAGTCAAGCAGCATCCTAACTGAGTACTTCATGCTTTGGGGCGGCTTTTTATGACTTGGGAGTGACTTCCTAGAGTCGAGGTAGTAAGAGATCTCTGTTCATTCTGGTTTGCTGAAGACCCGTTTCTATTCAAAAAATACATAGGAGTGAACCTCATGTATGCATCCTCAAAATCAAGTCATTATAAAAAAGAAAGACTTTGATCCCGTGTAAGACATAATAATTAGAAGAACGCTATTGTCTGCACATCAACACAGCAGCTCATGTTCAGATGAATGTCTGAACCAGATAATGACAGGCACGTGTTTTGTGAGTATTGAAATTCTGTCACAAATCAATCCTTCCCTTTGGTTAAAAGGCTCATGTGTCTTTGAACTAAGTGGATGATTTGTTGCACTCCTTTTGGCAGTTTTAGATGGATTCTAACTTAATTTTATTTTCCTGGGAACATGAGTCAGTACCACGTAGTGATGGAACACATATTTAATATGATTCTATTAACAATACAAACAGGAATGTATTTTGGGTCAAAGCAAGCTGCTTCTATAATTCATAATAATAAGTGATTAAGCAAGAATAGTTAAAATTATATAAAAATAAAGAGTTTGTGAGAGATTGATATTTCTATATATTTAAACTAATTATAAAACCATAATAATAAAAACAGTGTGTTACTAGCACATGGACTAACAGATTGAGAAAACTGTATAGAAAATTCAGCACTACATTTTGATCACATTATTTTTTTTATTTATAGAGAACTCCATCTTATTAAGGAATAAAATGAATTGCCCAATTAAAAAATGAGCAAAGTATTCACAAAAATAATTTATAAAAATGGATTTATAAACAGATTTTCTGAATGTATGAAAAATGTTTGACTTCACAAATAAGAAAATTGCAAGTGAAAGCACATTGATAAGAAAGTTTGCTAGCAACAAATTTTGATGTGGGATAGGGAAACAGCCCCATTCATATATTTCTTGTTGAAATGATTGAAATGCCTTTATGGAGAGAACTATTACTAAATTTATCAAAATTTAGAGGGCGCATATATTTTCATTCAGCAAGTCTTATTCTAGTAACATTTAATAGATATACTGGCTCATGTCAGAACTGATATAAGAGGAAGCTTAATCATCATGGAATGTTTTAAATGACAAAGATGAGAAACATCCTAATTTTACATCTAGAGTATTACTCAGTGGAACACTATATAGCTGTTACAAAGATATATCTATATCTACTGATGTGTAAAATATAATGTTTAGTAAAACTATGTCAAATGCATAACAATGTACATAGTGTGATATAATTTGTGAAAAACAAAACCCCACTATTTGTGTCAAAGGTCTTTGGAATGATATAAGAAATAGACAACAATGTTGTTTTGGGAAGGAGAAAATGATAGGGGCTTAAAAGGCTTGATGGGAAGTGGACTCACTTACTTTTATGTTTTCAACCATAGGCTTATATTTTATAAATATATGAACAAAAATGAAAAACATAAGGCTAAACATTTCCTCTTACTCTGCAAATAATCATAACACTAGGTGTGTGAGAAATAAAGTGGTGTATTTCATACTATGTATTTGTACCTTGGCAGCAATCCTAAACAACCTTAATGTCTGAGTAAAGAAGAATTAAACACTAAAATCAAAAGGCAATAGTTTGGTTAGGAAGACTGGGCTTACCATAGTGAGAACAGATATTAACCGAAAAGCCAAAAAACTTCGATGAAGCCTCTAGCACTTGTAATGAGGCTTAACACTGCAGAGGTTTGCACAGCTGGGGTTGTAGAAGCCAGGTGGAGTCTGAAACAGCATCTGCCCATGGACTCCTGCCTCCCTATTATCTATACCGGTATGAACCACTTGCTCAGGCCTCTTTGGTCTAACCAACCTCACTGGCTTTTTAGAGCCTTGAATAATGGTTAGAGCGGGAGGGATTTTCAGAGGTAATATGTTCACAACCTTTTTAATTCTCATAAGGAACTTGATGTTGCAGCAAATATGAGTTTCTTTGAGTCATGAGGCTGGTTAATTATGAAGCCAGGACTAGTTACCAGGTTTGCTGGCTCCCAGTTTAGAGCTATATTTGCCATCTACACCTTGGTTTTAAGGGCTGTCTTTTGTTCACTTTATCTAACAAGAATACTTCAATAGGCAGGTAAAATAGTCAGTGCACAGTTTATAAACCTCAAGGACAGATGTGGAAACAAAGCCTCCACTTTGCCACTGTTTCTATCCTCAGAGATTTAGCTGGTTAGGATGTCTGAAGACAGAGGTTTTGAGGAGCACTGTTATGATAGCCAGACTGTTGTATGCCAGTTGAAAGTATTATTATGTCACAATTTTTGCTCAGTCCTTCTGAATGAGTTTCCTGGAGGCTTCTAGGGGATTAAATTACTTTTAGGTTCATTAATATATCTTTTAAGAACTCAACTGTTAAGTAATTAAGAAGAAAGGAAATTAACATTAAGAGTGTCTGTGTTTCATGTTCTGTGTTTCATGTCTGAAGATTCAGGGGTTAAAAAGATTTAGTCCTTCACCTAAGAAGCCTAGTGGCTAGCAAGGGAGACAGTTAGGCAAATAAATTAATGGGAAACAATGTCATATGTGCTATAGGAATTTCATCTTCACCATGAACTGTGAACATGAATGGAGGCTCTATTTCACTGGGGACAGTCATGGATGAGTCTAGAAATAAGCTCAGTAAAGGCTTTATAGAGTAAATGATGTCTGTGACTAAATGAATGTTCCAGACTAACAAGGTGCAGGGAATAGCAGAAGCCATGGCAGGAGCACTGAGAAAGCGAGATGTGTTTAAATTCCTTTCTAAGAGGATTAAGTTGTTCACTATCAATGTTTGTTTTAAGCTTACCCTGTGTATATTCAATTTCTTAGAAATATGATGGATCTTAAATCCCCAGGGTAATTAAAAGTGCAGTTGTAAGTCTGTCTATAATCAAAATTGGGGTTTTGTCTAGGGATTTGTAAGAAAAATGCTCCAGTTCTTTCTGCTTCATGTAAATGCATTGTTATATCACTCTTCTGAAAAAAAAA
>NW_006296540.1:1963770-1964411 GCF_000327345.1 Myotis davidii
TAGCAGTAAAACTTGCTATTTTAAATGCTTTAACAAAGGATGTGAAATAATCCTCCTCTTTGTTTAAAAAAAAAAACGATTTCAGTGATTATAATTTAATTCTTTTGGATAATATAAAATATTTTCTCAGAAATTAAAATGGATACCAAGCTATGTAATATTTTTCTTGCATTTCTATTTATTTTGTTTTTATTAACTACAGAGAGGTAAGGTGTGATAAAAAGGATGGATGGAGTAGTCGACTACCTGTAAACAAGTATATTTCCAAAAAATGTTAGGAGTCATTGAACTGGACAGTCATCTAAATAGCAGAATTAGCTAGGAATATAAGACAGAAAATCATATTCCTCAGATGTAGTTTTTATTGCACAGAGAGGCATATAGATGAACAATTTGGGGTTGCAAGGAAATAAACCAATACAACTTGCTTAAATATGGATTAAGGGAGATTTGGGTTATTATATAAACAAGACAGTTTCATTGGAACAGAGTATAGTTGAACCATCTGGGACTGGAACTTTATTGGTAGGGACCAATTCTCTCTCTCTTACACACACACACACACACACACACACACTCACTCACTATGGTCTTCCATCCTTTCTTCCTCCCTTTCTCCCCTCCTCCTCACCTCCATACCT
>NW_006296540.1:1964512-1976805 GCF_000327345.1 Myotis davidii
GGTTTGTTGGTTGTATTATCTATTTTGGAAACTCCTTTTTCTGCTTTGTCTCTTTGTTAGCTTCCTCATAACTATAGCTTAAACGTAGAAGATATAGAAAGAATAGGAATTAACATATGCTACAATAATGGCTAGTACTTCCAGAATTTGGGAGAAAAGATAGTAAATACAATGTGAAATCATACATGATATAGTTCTTTCTTAAGAGAACATTTAGTACAAGATGGAGGAAATTAGAGAATAGAGGGAAATAAGTTTGGGGCAAGATTATAGAGGATCTTGAGACTGTAAACAGAGAAGCCTATTTTATAGTAAGGAAGTAATATAATAGGAAAAATAAGTATAGGGAAGGATAGTGTGCAGTTAGATGTTTAAAAGTGAGGTTTTAAAAGTGAGGATGTTTAAAAGTGAGGTTAAAGCATTTAGTTTACGATGATGGCTGTGAGTATAGAAAAAACATGAGTGTATGAGATGTCATGATATGAATAAGTTGGAGCAGAAGATTTATTTGGCTGATAGCCCTGGCTGTACTCTAATATGGTAGTGTGTTCTAGAGGAAGCCATTTGCTTTCTTGGAGACTTAGCTCATCTTCAAAACTATGTCTTGTCATTAAGAGAACGTGACCATTGGCTGAACAATAAGCTGAACCTAGACAATCAGAAGGTCCTCATTCCCTCTCCTGTCCTTGGAATGAACTTCCCAGCTACCATTCTCATACTTGGAGCTATTTTCAGGGACACAGCCTTGAGAGAGTAAAGTGTGTTGAGACCACCTGGATTGTGCACATGACTGAACCTCATTAAGGACACTCTATAAACTTTAAAATTCTGGCAAGCAGGTGCAGAGATATAATTGTCTTAGAGCCAGTTAAGACAAGCTTTTTTGTAAGTTCCCTTGCTTATTAAACCTACCACCTACCAATCTGCAAAGTTTTCGATCATTATTTTTTTTCAAAGAGGTTTTTAATTCCTTGCTCTTGCTCCACCCAGCACCCCCATGATGTGTTTGTTAGTATGCTTGAAGGTGTCCCACAGCCTCTTTATGTTATCCTCATTTTTTAAAAATATATTATATTGATTTCTTTACAGAGAGGAAGGGAGAGAGATAGAGAGTTAGAAATATTGATGAGAGAGAAACATCGATTAGCTGCCTCCTGCACACCTCCTACTGGAGATGTGCCCACAACCCAGGTACATGCCCTTGACCGGAATCGAACCCAGGACCTTTCAGTCCGCAGGCCGATGCTCTATCCACTGAGCCAAACCGGTTTCGGCTACCCTCATTTTTTTAAAATTCTTTTTGTTGCTGTTCTAATTGGGTGTATCTGCTTCCTTATCTTCCAAATCACTGCTTTGATTCTCTGCCTCCTCTTTCTTACTGTTGATTCCCTACAATGTATTCTTCATTTCAGTTATTGTATTCTTCATTTCTGACTGGTTTGTTTTTTTATGTTTTCTAACTCCATTTTTATCATTTCTGTTCCTTTGTTGAAATTCTTACTGAGCTTATTGATCATTCTTCTTTTTTTAAATATATTTTATTAATTATTTTACATAGAGGAAGGGAGAGGGATAGAGAGTTTGAAACATCAATGCGAGAGAAACATTGATCAGTTACCTCCTGCACACCTCCTGTTGGGGATGTGGCTGCAACCAAGGTACATGCCCTTGACCAGAATCAAACCTGGGACCTTTCATTCTGCAGGCCAACACTCTATCCACTGAGCCAAACTGTTCAGGGCTCATTGAGCATTCTTATAACCAGTGTTTGAACTCTGCAACTTATAGATTGCTTGTCTCAATTTTGTGAAGTTATTTCTCTGCTGGAGTTTTGTTCCTATTCTTTCATTTGGGATATGTTCTTTTATCTCCTTTTTTTTCTTCTTCTTCTTCCTTTTTTTTTTTTTTTTGGCTGTATCCCTATTTGTTTTTGTGTATTAGGTAGAGCTGCTATGCCTCCCAGTCTTGGTAGAGTGGCCTTTTGTAGTAGGTATCCTGTAGGACCCAGTAGTGCAACCCCCTTAGGCACTTTACCTAGACCGGAGGTTCTCAACCTGTGGGTCGCAACCCCTTTGGGGGTCGAACGACCCTTTCACAGGGGTCGCCTAAGACCATCAGAAAACAAATATAAAATTACATATTGTTTTTGTGATTAACCACTATGTTTTAATTATGTTCAAATTGCAACAATGAAATTGGGGGTCACCACAACATGAGGAACTATATCAAAGGGTCGTGGCATTAGGAAGGTTGAGAACCACTGTTCTAGACTCTCTAGGTGTACCTCCCTGCACTTCTCTTCCCCATGTGAGCTATGTGTACTCTCCTATTGTAGTTGAGCCTTGATTGCTTTTGGCACATCAAAGGGAGGTATTTTCCCCCAGGCCAATCAGCTGCAAAGACTAGCCAAGGCCACCGAGGAGGACCTGCTGTGCAGGAGCTGACCCCAGCGAGTAGGACTCACTTCAGCGATGCTCTGATGCATACCGAGTCTGCCCCTTGAGCATATGCCTGTGAAGGTGGGTGGTGCTCTGATGTGGTCTGAAGTTTTTCACTTCATAGGCTGGCTCTGGAGTCTCTCAGGAGGTTCAGGTCAAGGTCAGCCACCACCTGTATTCTTCCTGGGGCCAGCAGCATGAGCTACTGAGCAGTTTTCAGATTTCTGCTACTTGTGCTAGGCTTGGAGATGCCCAGGATAGGCCAAGTTGCAAACCAAGGTTGGCTGCACTAGTGCCCTGCCTGAGGCCACTTACTTAGCAAGAGGCATGGGGTATAGAAAGGCCAGATGATGCTTGTTTGAGAGATTTTGAGCTTCCAGTCAAGATAGTTTAGTAGGTAAATGATGTGCTCACCTCCTCCCACAACCACATCAAAATTACAACTAAACTACAGAACAACCATCATGCATAGCTACCTAAAATTTAGCTGAACAGAGTCCTATAACTAAGGATATAAAGAAGAGACTGGTAGAAAGATGGAAACTCAGAAAATGGGCTGGTCCCACACTTATGAGTGGCAGTTAAAAATTGGGAATGTTATCTGGGCTGTGGAGGTCCCTCTGAGGAGTGAAGGGGTCCCAGCTTCACACCAGGCCCCCAACCCAGAGTCCCAGTGCTGGTGAAAGAAGCCCCCATAACTTCTGGTTGTAAAAGCTAGCAGGGATTGTGGCTGAGTGTGATAGAGGGCTGCTGGAGTCCCAGGCATTCCTCTTAAAGGGTCTGCACACAGACTTGGACTCATTCACTCTGAAATCCACTGCTGGGTGGCAGCTCGAAAGGTGCCAGAGACATATAGGAGGAACTGAATTATCCAGTGAGGACTGGAAAGGCAGCTTTCTCCAGACAGAAGTTCTGGCAGAAGCCATTGTTCTTTTGCTGAGCCTTCCCCTGCAGGCACAGGTGGGCACCATATCTGAGTCTCCATCAACCTGCAGGCTCACATTGTTTGCCTCACCTTGGTGATTCCCTGAGACACCACCCACCCAACTTTCAGGCCCACCCAAGCCATTTCCAGTAGCTTTTCTGTACAAAGAGCCTGTCTTGGTTCATACTGAGAACCACCACCTACTAATTTAGAGTGGCCTGCCTCTGTATTCAATGTTTCCATGTCCTCTGTGTCCTCAGTCTGATTTGAGATTTCACCCTGGAATCTCCCAACGTTTTGAACCAGGGTGTCTATATTACTATATTTTCTAAATTTCTTTTTAGTTCTGAGGTAAAGAAGTGATATATGTTATTGAAATCCTTACCATTGGGTTTTGTGACAGAAAGAAGAATAAAGGAGAGAGAAACATCTTAAAGCATAGCAATATTTCTAGTCTAGTTTTATAAATCCAAATTTTTTATATTAAAAAAAATAATCATGTGCTGTGTTGGAGTCAGTGAAATGCTAAAACTTTAAAATTTTTTATTGAATTTATTGGGGTGACATTTATTAATAAAATTATATAGGCTTCATGCATACAATTCTATAATACATCGTCTGCATATTGTGTGTTCACCACCTGAAATTGTCTCCTTCTGTCACCATTTATCCCCTCTTCACTTACCCAAAGAGGACATACAGATAGCCAATAGACATATGAAGTGATGCTCAGTGTCAGTAATCATCAGAGAAATGCAAATTAGGCAAATGAGATATTGCCTAACACCTGTCAGAATGGCTATCATCAATAAATCAGGAAACAAGTGCTGACTAAGATGTGGAGTAAAGGGCACCCTCGTGCACTGTTGGTGGGAATGCAGATCGGTGTACCACTGTGGAAAGCAGAATGGTGTTACCTCAAAAAATTAAACGTGAAACTGCCTTATAACCCAGTGATTCCACTCCTGGAAATATGATTGAAGAAATATGAAACTAATTAAAAAAAATACATGCATCTCTATGTTATTGCAGTTTTGCTTACAATACCCAAGATTTGCAATGCTAAAAATCCTAAGCCTAGTGTTGAAATACAAGTTTAGTTTGCTTAAGTTAATTGCTTATCACAACTTTCATATATAAATATTTATATAAATATTATTTATATGTATCTTTGCATTAAAGCTGAAGTAAAGAGTTAGTTTATTGTCCTGGCTGGTGTGGCTCCGTTAGTTAGGAGCGGCATCCTGTGCACCAAATGGTCCCTCTTCAATCTCAGGTTGAGGCAACTGCTTGATGTCTCTCTCTCACATTGATGTTTCTCTCTTCTTTCTGTCACCCTCTGCCCTTCCTGTCTCTATAAAATCAATGAAAACCATATTCTTGGGTGAGGTTTGGGGAAAAACGTTAGTTGTTTTTTGTTATGTGTTAGGCACTGTTATGTATCTTTTATGATAAAATAGTTCTTTTGTGCTCTGGAATTAGTTGTGGATTTTAGCAAACCTGATTCCTGCTTTGTGACATGGGAAATCTGAAGAGGAAATATCTTTCAGTAGTAGAATAAGTGAGCCCAAGGCTATGATTAACAGCCAGGTGTTAACTTAATTGCCTCTAAAGAAAAAAAAGAAAGAAGCAAATTTTGCTTTTCAGCTTTAGTATCAGACTTCCTAATTATGGTGGACTTTTACAGGAGGAAAAAATGGAATGGTATACATGACAAACCTTATATTTTAAATAAATGTGCTTATGGTAGAGATAAATTTAAGATCTTAAATTCACTTTCTTCATCATGAAGTGGGAGAGACTATGTTTATGAGCACATGTAAGTTCTATATATTCATATATCCATAAAAATGTACATGTACCCATGTTGCATATTCATAAATTTTTAATTCTCACCCAAGGATATGCTTATTGATTTTTTAGAGAGAGGGGAAGGGAGCAAGAGAGAGAAACATTGATGTGAGAGAGAACATCCATTGGTTGTCTTCCATACATGTCTTAGTTTTCTGATGTATAAAATTGGAATAATTGTACCTATTTCACAGCATTGAGTAAGGATGAGAAATCCTATATAATAAAGAGGTAATATTCAAATTCAGCTCACGCGCTCACAAGATGGCTGCCTATGATCAAGCCAGCAGGGGGGTTAGTGAGGGGCGACCAGGCCGGCAGGGGGGCAGTTGGGGGCAATTAGGCTGGCGGGGGGGGGCAGTGAGGAACGACTAGGTCAGCAGGGGAGCAGTTGGGGGTGACAGGGCTAGCAGGGAGGGCAGTTAGGGGCAATCAGGCTGGCAGGGGGGTTAGTGAGGGGCGACCAGGCCGGCAGGGGGGCAGTTGGGGGCAATTAGGCGGACAGGGGTGGCAGTTGGGAGTGACCAGACCAGCAGGGGGGCAGTTAGGAGTGACCAGGCCGGCAGTGAGGGGGCAGTTGGGGATGACCTGGCTGGCAGTGGGTGGCAGTTTGGGGTGACCAGGCGGCAGGGGGAGGCAGTTAGGGGCGATCAGGCTGGCATGCAGAGTCAGTGAGGGGCGATCAGGCCAGTAGGGCGGGGCAGTTAGGGGTGACCAGGCAGGCAGGTGAGTGATTAGGAGCCAGTGTTCCAGGATTATGAGCGGGATGTCCAGTTGGACATCCCCCGAAGGGTCCTGGATTTGAGAGGGTGCAGGCTGGGCTGAGGGGATTCCTCCCCTCCCCCCGTTTATAAATTTTGTACACTGGGCCTCTAGTAAGTAATAAAAAGCTTTTCACACTTAGAAAATTCTCATTATATAGTAGATATTAAACATTATTATATTGTTTTGTCTGTGGTCCATTCAAGAGAGTTTAATATGGAGAGAGAGTGGTAATGTTTCCTGACATTGGATTGTTCTTTCTTTTGAGCAAAGCTACAGCTCTTCCTCTGAACAAAATTCCTCAATTATGTTTTCCAGTTTTGGATGCTGCTGTGGCTGAGTGGCTCACAGCAGTTTCATAGACAGCCCTGCTCTGAGGCTGACAGTGGCCCTATAGCAAATAATCATACAAAGTCAGGATCTGGGGTGGAGATCCTGCATTAGAGAGAAAATGATTCAGTATCATCACTGACATTGGAACCCTTGTCAGCTTGTGTACATCCCAGGCAATTTACTATCGACGGCATCATTTCCCATGCCTCCAATGTTGTGGGAGGGTTTGCTGCATGCATTTGTTTAGTGTCAAGTACTATTTTCTCTCTTCTTGTGGTTTGAACGAAAGTGGAAGGAACATCACAAGGTACTCCTAGCATTGGACAATTTATTTCAGCATTACTACACCGAGAGGGGCATTGTGAAAAATCCCCATTCCTGAAATCAGGCCTCCGTGGTTTTCTCCTACAGACTTCATTGGCAGTCTGGGCTCATTCCAACTAATCAATAAATAAAGCCCAGTTAAGCCACATTTATTTCTAGCAGCAAATAGCAATCAGCGCATTACTGTGGCAGCTCAGGCGCTGTCCAGCCACAGAATCAGTAAACAACGAAGGCTGGGGCTTTGAGGCTCCATTATGAAGGAAACCACTGCCTCAAAGGCAGGGAAATGGACCCGGTCACTTAGATTTATATGTTTCCCTGCTTAATTATCTGAAGAATAAACTCAACTCTGCATTTCACTTAAAATGTATAGGCACCTGCTCCTTTGATGTACTCTCTTTTACTAGACTTTATTGTTGTTGTTTTTTATCTTTTAATGACTACATAGCAATCAATAACTTTCATGAGAAACATTTCATAATTACCTAGTATTTCAGGCACTTTTATGTAGTTTCTCTTATTTAAATCTCATAGTCTCACTGAAAAACAAATGTTCTATGTTTAGAGTGGTAATAAGCTATGAGTTTATTATTCAACCCCGTTTGTTAAAATGATTTGCTTACTTGATTTATCCTTTAAACTGCCTTTTAATCTCCTTAAAGGCACAGAACAGGTCTCATTGAGCTTGTAACCTTCCTACAGAGACCCTTGCTGCGTGGGTGCTCAGTAAATACTTAGTGACCTTGGACAAGTGTTTTCACTTCTTTGGGCTTCTCTTCATGAAAGTAGGAAGACATAATTTGTGAATACCCCTCCTAATTCAAAACTTCTGTGTACTTTCTTTAGGAAATAATTGAAATGAGGCTTTTTTTGGTAATTTTACATTTAAGTATATTTTCCATTATAATGGTACCATGAGACACATCACTGCAGGATCAAATGTAGAGATATAACAATTATACTAAGTCTGGGGAAGGGGTGATTATATCTTCTTTCTGTAAAAGTCCAGAATCCTTTGGCCCCACCTAGCCATCATCAACAAATCCTATATAATAAAAGGGTAATATGCAAATTGACCCTAAAGGTGGAATGACCTGGAATGACCAGTCACTGTGCTGCTCACTGACCACTGGGGGGCAGATGTTCAACACAGGAGCTGCCCCCTGGTGGTCAGTGCACTCCCACAGGGGGAGCTCTGCTCAGCCACAAGCCGGCTGATGGCTGCGAGCTCAGTGGAAGTGGTAGGAGTCTCTCCTGGCTCCACGGCACTTGGCCTGGGACGTCCACTGACCTCTAGCACTGCCTGTCAGCTTTCTGTGGTTGTCCCCAGTGTGTTCCTTTGGGAGTGAGATGTGACTTGGTGTTGGATGGAAATTAGTGAACAACGCTTTTCCTGGACATTTCTGTAGAAGGAAGGCCCCCTTGCCAGTGCAAGCTTATCTGTGCCTGCCCCTAATGGAGAGGCTTAGAAATGGGGATCCCCACTTGGTTAATTTTTAGAGCCATATCTCCACAGCCAACAGCACCCCTCCACACCCATGGCTCTGCTCCCCATGGCTAGACCCATGGGGAAGCCCGCTAGGAGACCCTGACAGCATAAAATATAATTTGTGATCTAAGAGACAGGATGTCCGACTGATGGCTTAGGCCCATTCCGGGAGCATGCCTAAGCTATCAGTCAGACATCCCCCGGCGGCTCCTGGACTGCCAAAGGGTACAGGCCTGGCTGAGGGACCACCCCCCCCTACCCCCCCAGTGCATGAAATTTCATGCACAGGGCCTCTCGTACAGTAATAGTCAGTAAGCTTTCTTCTATAGCAGTTTCATTAGAAGAGAGTATAGCCGAGAATAAAGCCTAAATGTAATTATTTATATATAACCTCCAACCCTAGACTTTTCATCCCATTAGGGCAAGAACAAATATTTTATTCACCACAGAATGGTTTTCTGAACATTTAATGCATTTAGTGTGTGTGTGTGTGTGTGTGTGTGTGTGTGTGTTAAATGAATAAACACTCAAGCTCAAACATCAGTGTTTGCTCATTTTTTTTTTTTGTAGAAGACATTTTCATTCATTCAAATCTTACATTTTTACAGACATACAATGCGCTGGGCAGAACCATAAACTTGCTGCTTCCTCCCCTAGCGTTGTGTGTTCACAAGACAATGTGCAGCATCAGCTCAATATCAAATCAATGCTACAAGCTGTTTTAGAGAATGACTGCTTATTTCTTTGAGGGACCCTCAGGGGCTTCCCCTCATGATTTTATATTATCTCCTGGTGCCTATTTTTTAAAATTGCATGAAAATGTAACCATTTTTTCAAGACTAAAAACCATCTTTATAAAAGTTGTACTTATAAGCATGTTTCTGTCTGTGACTACAACACAGAAAGATGGCAGTGAAATGATGGCATAGGATTTACCTTTTTAAAATACTTTGGCTTTGTTGAGGAGAGTATTTCAGTAAGAGGCAAGTCAAAGTGTGGAGGGCCCAGAGAGACAAAGGCGGTAAGGAAGTGGCTCACTGGAGAGCTAATGTGGAGGGGGCACACAGGGCCAAATAATTGTAAGGTGAAGAGAGCTTTTGAGAGATGCTTGGGTTGTAGAATTCACTGCACTTGATAGTTGATAGGATGTGGAATATAACTAAAGTTTCAAAAATGACTTCAACGTATCTGCCATGAGATTTATGAGAGCAAATTGAATTAATGAGGATCTAAAATTTAATCTATGAATTTAAACTTGATAGCCCTAATATTCAAATTATTTATTCTTATTTAATTTTTATCTATATCTCAGGGCAAAATCAAAGAGACATATACAAGTGTCTGTTTCTTGTTTCTTCTTTATAATTTAGGGAGCAATATTTCATTGTGTTTTTTTAAAACTTGTTATAAATCTTTTTTGGTGTTTAGTCAGTTTTCTAGATTGTTAAAAATTAACATTGACTTGTTTTCTGTTTATCTTCATTTGCCTGAGAAAAATATGTGCTGGTATTTCTTTGATATATTTTCCTTTTAATCATTGTTGCAAGAATCCTTATTGTTAAACAAAATCATTTTATGGAATATTATTTTTTGTTTTAATTGATAGATTCGATTTTAGTTTAGTTACATATTTATGCTTTTTCCTTTCATAGTTTTCTATAAAAAGTATGTTTTTTTAGTGATTTTCAAATATATCTCCAATTACTTTTAAGTTTTGCCAGGATATCATGTAATCTGTATACTCTGGTTATCAAAATAAAATAATAAAATTTACATTTTCATTCCTCTTTAAAGTTAAGGAATTAATATACTCTATAGTAGTGGTTATAAACTTAGGCTAATTAGTAGAATCATTGCAAATACATTTAAACATCTTGATGCCCAGGCTATGCTTAACAATTAAATCAGGAACTATGGGGTAGAACACAGGTATCCACATAAGAAACTAAAACAAAAACACACCCACGTAATTCTAGTGTCCTGCTAAAGTTAAAAATCAGTGCTTTGTTCCTCTTCTTTCTCTCTTGTCAAATCCAATGCAAGCCTTTTTTCCTAATTACCTATTTGAATAACCTACATCAAAAGTTAGTCTCTTAAAGCAAGAATTGTTTTATTTTATCTCAGGATTCTATGTGTTAGGAATTTGAACAAGGGCCAATGGGGGAGAATTTTCATTACACACTAATTGGTAGTTCTGGAGCTGCATAGTGAATCTCCCACCATTATTAGTCTTTTACGGAGCTGTTTTGGATATTCTAGGTTCTTTGCATTTACATATGGCTTTTTTGGAATCAGCATTTTAATCGCTACAAACCAAATCTGCTGGGATTTTGACTGGGAAACGATTGCATTTATAGATAAATTCAGGGAGAATTAACATCTTATCGATATCTTAACAATATTACATTTTTCAATCTTGAACACTGAATATCTTTCCACTTAATTTCTCTCAGCAATGTTTTGTAGTTTTCAGTGTATATTTCATATATTTTTAAAATGTCAACTGAAACTTGTTCATTGCTAGTAATATAACTTACTTTTATAGATTGATCTTGTATCCTTCAACCTTGTTAAACTCACTGAGTCTACTGGTGTCTTTAAAGGTTCTGTAGCATTTTCTACATAGAAAATTAAAACTGCCAATATAGTTTGACTTCTTCCTTCTTTTCCATACCTTATTGCACTAATTGTAAACTTTAGAGTCAACAATAAAAATAAGGTAAAAAAAATATTGAAAATACCTATTAAAAAACAACCAACATAGGCTGATGAACAGGGACAGATCCAAAGACAGAGAAACAGCGATCAGACTATCAATCCCCAGAGGGAAAGTAGGGGAGGGTGGAGTTAAGGGGAAGAGATCAACCAAAGGACTTGTATGCATGCATATAAGCCAAACCCATGGACATGGACAACAAGGGGAAGAGAACATGAGTGGGGTGGGGGGGCGAGATTGGGGGTTAATGGGGGAATGAGGACAATTTGTAATACCTTAACCAATAAGGAAATTAAAAAAAACCCCTATACACTAGGGAGAAATTATAGAGGATATCTTTAAAATTCTGAAAGGAAATAATTTAATCAGAAAATTGAAACAATAGATGATATTCTTTAGGCTTGAAATCAAAATAAAGACATTTCCAGATGGAGGAAAGTCAAGAGAAATTGTTGCTAGAATTCCTGTTCCATAGGCAATACCTGAGGAAACTGTTCAGGCTGAAGGGAAGTGACATCAGGAGACTTGAATCTTCTTCAGTTCAGGAAGAACAGCAGAAATTGTAAATAGCTGGGTTAATACAGAGATCTGTTTTTTTTTTTCTAATCTTTAAAATATGCATGATTATTTAAGCACAAATGAAAACTTTATTATGGTGGAGTTGTCAGTGTATGAGATGTGACATGTGACAATAGTAATGTAAAGATTAGCAGAGGATATAGAGGAACCTCCATTTTTCAAGTTTTTTTAATTTTATATGAAGTAGTGTAATATTAGCTCTGACCAGAATGTGAGTAATTAGGAATGCATATTAAAATCCATAGAGCAACAAGCTAATTAAATAATATATAGCCCCAAATAAATATAGCCCCAAATCCAAAAAACTAAAATGGGCTATTAAAAATATCCAAATAATAGAAAAACAAACAGAAAACAAAGTAATAATGAAAAAAAAAACACAGAGAGGACCAATTGAAAAAAAGTAAGTTAGACCAAATTCAAGTATAGTAACAGTTAAATTAAAGCGGGGATTGAAAGAATGGATTAAAAAAAGAGATATTTTCTTTAAATATAAAAACATAGATACTTTGAATGGAAAAGGTGGTGTATTAGTTTATTAGGGCTGCTGAAACAAAGTACCATGTACTTGGGAGCAAAACAATAAAAATGTATTGTTTCACAATTCTAGTGGCTAGAAGTACAAAATCAAGGTGTTAGCAGTTGGGTTCTTTCAAGGGCTGTGAGGGAGATATCTGTTTACTTCCTCTTACCTTGGCTTATATATGGCCACCTTGAAGTTTACATTGTAGTCTCCCTATATGCATGCTTGTGCCCAAATTCCCCCCTTATAAGGAAACCAGTCTTACTGGATTAGTGGCCCATACTACTCCAACATGACCTCCTCTCTACTTATTATATCCTCAATAGTCCTTTTCAAAATAAGGTAATATTTTA
>NW_006296540.1:1976934-1977393 GCF_000327345.1 Myotis davidii
TATAGTACATTCACAAAGACAGGCCATGTTATAATCTTAAGTCAAGTCCTAGTAAATTCTAAAGAACCCAAGTCATAAAGCATGTATTCTCTTGCCAAAATTTAATAAAATTAGGATCCAATAATTATGAGATAGGTAGGAAAATGCCAAATATGTAGAAATAAATAATGTGTCAAAGGTCACAAAAGAAAATAGAAAATTTGTTGATCTGAATCACAATAAAATGAAACTCATCAGAATGTTACATTGCTGTAAAGTAGAGGTGGGGAACATTTTTTCTGCCAATGGCCATTTGGATATTTATAACATCATTTGTGGGGCATACAAAATTATCAACTTAAATTAGCCTGCTATAGTTGGTCAAACATTTAATTAACTCATCCCTAATGCCTTGGCAGTGCCAGACTAAATGATAAGGCCTGCACCACTCCCAACTGTAAAGCAACACTTATAAGCAAA
>NW_006296540.1:1977663-1982663 GCF_000327345.1 Myotis davidii
TGGGCTATTAAAAATATCCAAATAATAGAAAAACAAACAGAAAACAAAGTAATAATGAAAAAAAAAACACAGAGAGGACCAATTGAAAAAAAGTAAGTTAGACCAAATTCAAGTATAGTAACAGTTAAATTAAAGCGGGGATTGAAAGAATGGATTAAAAAAAGAGATATTTTCTTTAAATATAAAAACATAGATACTTTGAATGGAAAAGGTGGTGTATTAGTTTATTAGGGCTGCTGAAACAAAGTACCATGTACTTGGGAGCAAAACAATAAAAATGTATTGTTTCACAATTCTAGTGGCTAGAAGTACAAAATCAAGGTGTTAGCAGTTGGGTTCTTTCAAGGGCTGTGAGGGAGATATCTGTTTACTTCCTCTTACCTTGGCTTATATATGGCCACCTTGAAGTTTACATTGTAGTCTCCCTATATGCATGCTTGTGCCCAAATTCCCCCCTTATAAGGAAACCAGTCTTACTGGATTAGTGGCCCATACTACTCCAACATGACCTCCTCTCTACTTATTATATCCTCAATAGTCCTTTTCAAAATAAGGTCATATTTTAGGTATTGGAGTTAGAACTTCAACATATGGATTTTTGGGGGTACACAATTCAATTTATTAGAGGGGAAAAAGTTATAACCTGAAAACAGTAAGAGAAGGGTGATGTTCCTATTTTAATAGCAGTTAAACTAACTTCATATCAGAGTGTTACTACAGACAAATATGAACATTCCATAATAACAAAAGGATGAGTTCATCAGGAATATATCACAATTACCAATGTATATTACCTAATTAATAGATACTGAAAGTACATAAGCAAAAGTAAAGGCAGAAATAGATAATTCCACAATCATCATACAGTTGAAGATTTTAATACCCTTATCATAGCAATTGATTGATAGTACTAGACAAAAAAAATCTATAAAAAATCTAAACTGCACAATCAATCTCATAAACTAATTGATATTTATTGAACTTTACATCCAAGAAACATTTGGATATTTATAACATCATTTGTGGGGCATACAAAATTATCAACTTAAATTAGCCTGCTATAGTTGGTCAAACATTTAATTAACTCATCCCTAATGCCTTGGCAGTGCCAGACTAAATGATAAGGCCTGCACCACTCCCAACTGTAAAGCAACACTTATAAGCAAATATATCCCTTTACATAATAATATTAAAAAATAAGAATATCAGAAATCAGTGATCCAAAGAAGCTGGACTAAAGAAAAGAAAAGGATACCCAGAGTAGGTAGAAGGGAGGGAAATGGTAAACACGAGAGCACAACACTGAAGTACAAAAAGCAAAACAAACAAATTAGTAAAGGAAAAAGTTGGTCTGCGCAAAGTCTAACAAAAATGACAGTTCTTTAGACTGGCACACCAAGGGAAAGATAGAGAGAGAAAAAACAAAGATCACCATGATTCCAGAGACAAAATGGCATTCTAACTCCAGATCATATCAACATTAAAAGAATAGTTAGCAAATACTATTAGCAAATATATACTAGCAAATTTGGTGAATTAGGTGAAACAGACATATGGAAATACAGCTTATCAAACTGTCATGATATTAACCAAAGAACATATATGCAAAACCCATATATACACAGAGACCAGGAGGTGATGTTCAGAAGGAAGAGGGGTTGGGGGCTGGGTGGAGGTAGGCAAAGTGGGGGAACATCGGGGCATCTGTAAAAGTGTCAACAATCAAAATAAAGTTTAAAAAAGGGGAGATAGAAGATCATAATATCCTTTATCAATTAATCACATTGTATTTATTAAGTAAAACATTCCCCCAAATAAAATCCTAGGCTGAAGTGATTTTCATAATGAATTCTATAAATCATATATAGGATATAGACAAATATAAACATTCCTTTAGAGCTGTTTTCATAAATAAATAAAAGCTTATTGACCAATTGCATTAAAAGGCCAACATAGCAATAATACCAAAACCTGACAAAGATATTATAAAGATACATTAAAAATAAAATTAGAGATCAAGACTACTCATGATTAGAGACACAAATACACAAATATTTACAGCTTATTTACAGATGGACTGAGATAAACATTTTTATTTTGAATCAAATATGTGTGTGTGTGTGTGTGTGTGTGTGTGTGTGTACTGAAGGAATTCAAGGTTGGTTGAACATTAGATAATGAAAAAGCATAATTGACCTATTAACAAAAAGGAGGAAATTCACATGACTATTTCAATATATGCAGAGAAATCATTTGATAAAATTTCACATCTGTGCATGATAAACCTTTCAGTAAACTAGGAATAATGGTAACAAACTTGTTCATAGAGATAAAGCCCATCTATGAAAAACATACAAACAATATTTTATTAAATTCTGAAGATTATTTATCCCTGAGATTAGAATTCTCATGGCCCAGAAACCTAATATACATAAGCAAAAACATATGATGCATTTTTCATGGGGTTTAACATATTTGGGATTTTGATAAATGTGTAAGACTTTATTTTCTTGTGTTATCAGATTAAATCATCTGAGCATGGACTTTTCATTGCGATTTGTGATAAGGAAACAATACATACTCTTAAAGAGAAAATAATTTCCTAGAACCATAGAAAACCATTTCAATCTACAGAAGCTGCTCTCCGTCCCCTAGCATGCTCACAATTCCCCTTTGCAACTCCTGAAGACAGTGTTTCAGTAGGACACAAAATTATTGTAAAGTCAAGTGGCACAGGTGTTCACCACAAGCAATGTTCTTTCTAAACAATCATTGTAAGAGGTATTTTTTGAAAGCCATTACCTTATTTTCTGGAGAAGATTAAAATATGTGGAGGGCCCTTGAGTCTCATGAATTATCATAGAGAATCAACAGAAAGTGGGGATTTTTTGGGGAGGGGGTGAGAGGGGACAGGTGTTTCCATAATTGTGAACCATAGGGAAGATTTCTATTGTGAGCATTTGCCTCCATAGTCTCCTTTCTACGCGAGCAGAGCTTAGGATGTATACATAGTTGTCAATAACAATTAAAATTTACCACGGGTGACTTAGGTTTTATATAGAGAGGTAAGCCTGGAATTTTCAGTTTGTAGCAGTCTAACTCACGGATTAGGAGAAAAACAAATATTTGTCCAATAAAAAAATAAAGGCTTAAATATCTACTATGTTAAATGGTATTTCTTAACAAAATAGGCCTACATCTTCAGAAAAATATATACCAGCATTGTTAGAAAGACTGTCTCTGGGTTTTGACTGGTAATCTTAATTTAATTCTTTTGTTGTTGTTACTAACTGTATTTGCCAAATTTTTATGATTAATATATTTTTATTAAGAGAAAATAGTTTTAAAATTTTAATTTATAAAAGTATTATCATAAATAAGAGAATAGAAAAATGAACATTCAGCCAATAATGGGTGGAACAATTTGTTGGCTAAAGGGAAAATTGAAGTTGATCCCCATATTAAATAATACACAAAAAATAAAGGTCTTTCTTAAAATAATTTTAAATGTAGATAATTATTGCGGCAACCAGTTGAAGGCTCAACTGAAAGCCTTTTGGATATAAGGGAACATTAAAATTATAAACTAATTGATGAAAAACTCCAAGAATATGTTGATAGATTGGGTATATTAGGAATAAAATATGTTAATAAACAGCATAAAATTAATTAAATGTAAACTCTAGATAATTTTTATATTTAATAAATTATAAAACAATAAGGAAAACATAAATCCTTGCATAGAAAATAAGCAAAGGTCTTCTAGTTGCCTATAGGAACTCTTTACAAGAGAGAAAACTCAAATGGCTAATAAGTATATAAGAATGTTTATACTCACTAGAATCATTCAAATTAAAACATCAATGAGAAACCATTGCACCATTATTCATGGTGGCCAAGACATGGAATTAACTAAAGTGTCCTTTGATAGAGGATTGGATAAAGATGTAGGGCATATATACAATGGAATACTACTCAGCCGTAAGAGAGGATGAAATACTGCCATTGTGAAATAAGTCAGTAAGAGAAAGCTAAGAACCATATGATTTTACTCATATGTGGGTTATAAAACTGAAATTCATGAACACAGACAGTAATGTGATGGTTTCCAGGAAGAAGGGGGACCAGCGGGGGAAGAGGGACTAATATATGGTGACAGAAGATGGTTTGACTTTGGGTGGTGAGCATACAGTGCAACATATCGGTCTTGTATCATAGAAATGTACACTTGAAACCTATATGATCCTATCAACCAATGTCTTCCCAATAAATTAAAGAAGACATAAAAATGATTTTTAAGAATAATAATTTATATAAAAAGTTCCTATTCTGAAATTGAACAAATAAATTTAAAAATTAGTCATACAGAATAGCCCATATTGTGTTAAACATATAATATATGATAAAATATAATTGAAAACTATTTTAAATTATAATGCTTCATTTCACTTGGTTGAGGTTATATCTGATGTGCAGAGGCAGGGGTAACCACCTGTACTTGCTGAAGTCTTACAAACACTTGCTGCACTAAGCATATTATATGAGCTGCCTCCTCTAATTCTCATAAAAACCCTCTTAAGCAAGAACCATTATTTTCTCCATTTTATAGATGATACTTAAAAATATAATAGACTCTCCAAGTTTACACAGATAGTAAAGAGTGAAACAGAATTCAAAACAAATGTGTCTCCACCACACAGGTACCTGATTTTTAATCATTCTGATAGTTTATTTTTGATAAATATTTGAAAACAAGTATTTAGTGAAATCACCCCCAAAAATCTTATTTTAAAAATGGGAGAGGGCCCAGGTGGTGGTCACTGGTTGAGCATCGACCTATGAACCAGAAGGTCATGATTTTTTTTCTTATTCTCTCAGGTTCAACTTTGTTTTTTGCCTTTCTTATACTCACTAGCACAAGAAGAGCTAGAAAGCAGGTGAAGTGAAGCACTGTTGACTCGAAAACCCACAATTATGGTTTTATGTTAGTTTTTTTGTTT